>NC_140172.1:50435956-50688456 GCF_963971535.1 Notolepis coatsorum | reverse complement strand
GACAGACAGACAGACAGACAGACAGACAGACAGACAGACAGACAGACAGACAGACAGACAGACAGACAGACAGACAGACAGACAGACAGACAGACAGACAGACAGACAGACAGACAGACAGACAGACAGACAGACAGACAGACAGACAGACAGACAGACAGACAGACAGACAGACAGACAGACAGACAGACAGACAGACAGACAGACAGACAGACAGACAGACAGACAGACAGACAGACAGACAGACAGACAGACAGACAGACAGACAGACAGACAGACAGACAGACAGACAGACAGACAGACAGACAGACAGACAGACAGACAGACAGACAGACAGACAGACAGACCGAGTATGCAGAACCAAGCATTGCACCGTAAAGTATGTGTATTTTATTGTGACAATTAATAAACAAACTTGAACTTGAAACTTGAACAAGTAGGCCTACAGCACAACAAAATGTAGTTGGCATCTAACCAGAGTACAACGTAAACAGTAAAATCCATATATAAGATGCATTATGCTAAGATAATATATGTACAGTATTATTATATACAATGGTACAAGTGTAACGGTTGTGACAACGTCACCTCAAACGTCAATGCCCAGAGTGGGAGCCGAACCCCGGTCTCCCACACCGCAGGCAGCAACACAGACCGCTATACCAAGAGGTGAATCCACTACTTCGCAACGTGTCTATCTGTCTTTGAGGATGTGAGAGTGAGTTTAACCCATAGCACCGCTACTCACCCCAGCCCTTCTTGACTGCGCTTCACGATACCATCCGTTACACAAGTATGAATACACAATGGTAGTAAACCATACTAGCCAATGGTATAACTAATAAGAGTGGGTATGGTATATGTACAGATATATATAAAAGTATATACAGTGTGCACAGTGCAGGTATATATAGAGATATATATGCAGATATATATATACATATAAACAAAGAGATACGATAAATGTGTATACAGTGTATTATACAGTGTTATTGTACATTGCTATCATACAGTGTTACTGTATATGAATGTGTTATATGAATTATGCTACAGAGCTACAGGTATGGAGTTCCACGTTAACCATTTCACTACCACACTACCAAAGGGTTAACCCTTTCACTGTGACAATACAAAAGGTTAACCCTTTCACTGCCACACAACACAGGGTTAACCCTTTCACAACCACACTACAGAAGGTGAACCCTTTCACTACCACACTACAGACCGGTAGTGAAAGGGTTAACCTTCTGTAGTGTGGTAGTGAAGGGTTAAGGGGTGTTTTGAGGATAACATGTTGGGAACCATGTAGGGCTGTGCAACCAAGTGCTCACATGTCATTCTCACATGCCTTTCTGTCACGGCACAGGACCCAATGAGACTGGGAGGAAACTGGAGCCACTGCTCGCATGTATGACACCTGAAACATACTACATACGGTATAATAAACACACGTATAACACCATGTCGTATTTCCCGGGGGTTCTTGAAAGCATAGCACATCTTTTGACGCAGCATGTCACTAATCAAGTGACAGATGGAGTTATACACTAGACGACTTGTCAGGAGTGACTGTCTGCTTTGATTTTCAGCAGTCGAGACATTCCGCCCTCCAGCTATGAGGCTGTGAGTTGCTTGAGGAGCAAGACTTTTGAAGTGAAGGGATTCCACGCACACATACGCACGCACACACACACGCACGCACACACACACACACACACACACACACACACACACACACACACACACACACACACACACACACACACACACACACACACACACACACACACACACGCACACACACACACACACACACACACACACACACTGAAAACAGTCTGTTGACAGGTTTGGCAGCATGCCTTACGGGGGCCTTGTTTATGTACGTGGTGTCGAACCAAATTGCATTTCATTAACCCTTTCCTCACTCCCAAAAGTGTGGTTGCGACGATTACGTTCCGTAACGACCACTATTGTCTCACAAATAATTGCATCTGCCGATAAACCCAACGTGTTCCCAGATCAGTGCATAATTTGTATGTCACTTTGCAACAAGAACCATGTTGCTCGCTACACTGCAATGATAACATTGGCTCTAGGGGGAAACGAGGGTCGGTAAACTTCAAAGGGTTTGCACACAAACTGGAACAGCATCTAACGTCTCTGTGACCTCTCCTGCACAGAGATTTGGACTGTTAACTTTAGAGGTATCCAACAGTAAACCAATTTTCATTTATATTCACATTTCCACCCAAATTAGTTTTCTACTGTTGTTCTATAGTCTACAGGCTGAATAAATTACCTACCTCATGGAACCTTTGCAAAGTCCATTTTCACAGTTTTCTTTGTTATCTCTCTAAAAAAAAATACTAAGGAATCTACCTATATTACTACCTACTATATTATGCCTATACTACTATGCACTCAAGACTGTAGCATTGTACCCTTCCTGCTGACTTGTTGTACATAACTTGTAAGTTGCTTTGGATAAAAGCGTCAGCTAAATGACTAAATGTAAATGTCTTGTATATCAGAACAGCACATCCGGGTACTTGTCTCACGGTCACGCCTACTTTTGGTGGAAAAGATGCCATTCCTATAGATCGACATTGTATTTGGCAGGACGCTTACATTGTTTGAAACGTTTGTTTCATTAGTGTGCATGAAGTGCATGAAGTTATCAACACCCCGCCATCCTTAACCATTTGCACTATTTTGAAAAATTACATTTGATCCATCTTCAGGCACGCGCCCCTCCAGTCTTCCCCTATGGTATTTTACCATGCAGCAGAATATTTTCCAATTTCTTTACCTGGACATTTGTTATTACATTCATGAATCTCCACGTGCCCTAACACTAAAGACTATTTCTGGGACTTTATACTGTTTTGACCTACAGTTAGTGAAAAAACGCTGCCTAACCACCCTTGCTTACTCCTCAAGTTGTTTTCCCCAAAAAAAGGCATGGCAATCACAGCAGAGTGCTGAAAACAGGATACCGGTCTGATGTGTTAAGTTTCACTTTCAGTCCAACCTCCTTTGATTGACAGACAGTTAGCTGTTAGATCTTGAGGGAGATCTATTGATAATTAAAATTGAAATACAAGGGTCGGCCTACATGCCTCCAGTACACTCTTTTTGTGTTCCACGTGCACCACAGCGCTTGTGATGTGCTGGAAGAATGCGTAATATAATTTCTGGAGACCCCTTTCCTACTGTGCTTTATAATGCCAGTTTGACCAGTGGAGTCAAAAACTCCATTGGATACCGTTATCATGTAGATCAGACCTGGGCATTGTACGGTCCTGATTCTGACCGGCCCTCGAAAGATTACATGATTTTTTAATATCTTTAATATCTTTTTTTCTTTTTTCTTTTTTTTTCATGTCAACGTTCACACGCACAATATACGCTTACCTAGGATTTTACTTGATTCAACAACAAAGCAGTCGGGGCAAGCCGAAAACGGTCGAAAGTGTGGTTATTTGAAGTTTGGATTTTTTTTTCGCGACTGAGATAAAAATGTTAGAGACTAAAGTACAGAAAAAAGGTACCGTTGGGTACCGGTATCGATTCACAGGTACCGGTACCGTATCGGTTCAAATGTGAACAGTACCCATCCCTACTGTACACACAACTGCAGGGCAAGGGCATTTTTGCTCATGAAATGCATAGCCATGTGAAAGCCTTCATGACAAAGTTGCAATTAATTTCAAGGCAACTAGGCAGCAACAATCTCAAACACATGAAAACCCTGAAAGAAGTCAAACCATCACCGGCACAGGTACTCATCCATGTTGGGAGCACTGCATGATGAATTTTCAAGGCGTTTTCAAGATTTCAAAAAGGTTGAGGATGAAATGCAGCTGGTTTCAGACCAGGCTGCAGAAACAAATTAGTGGGGGGGCATAAAATGTTCTCGGGGGGGCACAATGGTTTTTCAACACAGGTTCCCTTTTATACGTTTCAGCTGGGACAGCGGCGCTGTGGCTTGCTTGGCGCTGCCCACGGTGCTGAACTAAACAGCAGAGAGGCAATTGAAAAATCTAATTTCTCTCTATCTTAATTAAGAACATTCACTTATACAAAAACAGACTGAACGGATATATATAACAGACCTGCTGGGGCAGCGGACTGAGAGCAGGGGACACAAACAGGCTGGATAAGATGGTCAAGAAGGCCAGTAGCGTGGTTGGGGTGGAGCTGGATTCTAGCGAGGGTGGCGGAGAGGAGGAACCTTGCTAAGCTCCAGGCCATCAGGGAAAACCCCTCCCACCCACTATACACAGACTTGGCTGACAGGAGGAGCATGTTATAGGCTCACACTACCTAAATGCAGCACTGAACGGCACAGGAAGTCCTTCATTCCGACAGCCATCAGACTATACAATGCATCACTGTGCCTCACTGCATCACTGAGCACAGAGTGACAATTACCATCTTCCTGGACTCTTACTTTTTAAACAGCACTGTGCATTATTACACCTACTGTAGACTTCAGTATATTTTTACTGTATTTATTTACTGTATCTTTTATTCTATTTTTATTCTATTTCATTTTATTCTATTCTTAGGCCATTTGTTTTGTTATTCTTATTTGTGACTTGTTCTGTCTAAATGTTTAATGTTGAGTGATTTGCAGTGTCAAATTTCCCTCAGGATAATACATTTCTATTCTATTCTATTCTATATCTTTGAAAAGTCTCCATTTATTCAACACTTCTGAATTCACTGACAAACTGAACTGACAAAAATAAGGTGCATAAAAAAGCAAACAAAATTCCTCCACAGGCTGCTCACCATCATAAGTAGAGAGGCAAGCGGTGTTTGGGGACAGAGTGAAATCTCCTTAAAACACTGCCCCTCCACTCATCCCTGAACTTTTTTGTTAAGTCCTTCTCATTTAGTTGCGTCGATGAAGCATACTAAGGCGATGTTCTGTAAAGACGTTCTTGAGGGTAGAAAACGAATTCTCACAGAGTGCCGTGCTAGCTTCAGTAGTGTTGTTGTTGAAAACAGTGCCCACTAGGGCTGTCCCCGACTAAGGATTTGGATAGTTGACTTTGACCCAATTTTTTTTTTTTTTTTTTTTTTTTTTTTTTTACCAGGGTGGGCACAGCTGACTCAGTGGGCGGGCCCGGCCCCCTAATGCCCGCCCATGGCGCCGGGACTGGCTGGTTTCCTCTCCCTTTACCTGCAGTGTTGATAGTTGTTCAGCTTGAACTCATTGACCTGCAGTCTGATTCACTACTGAAAGAGCACTTTAAGTCAGCATCACTGCTAGAGTTCTACTCTGCTCTCAAGGAGGAGAACTTTCCAAACATGAGGAGACATGCTCAGAAGATGTTGGTTCTCTTTGGATCCACCTACATATGTGAACAGACATTCTCAGTCATGACGTGTACCAAGTCCAGGTACAGATCCTCTCTCACTGATGAACATCTGGCAGCTGTGCTTCACATCTCCACCTCAGACATGCAACCTGACTTTGATGGACTTGTTAAAGCTCAACAGAGACTGGATTTCTCACACTGAATGAAAAAAAATAACTGAAGAACACTAAAATGTGGAAATATAACAAGTGAAATGGGACACTTGATATTTTTTTTTCTTTTTTTGCACAGTTCTGAAAACATTAAATGTTTAATATAGGCATGTAAAGTAAAAAAAGGCTACAAAACTGGGACACTTTTCTTTACACAGTTCAGTGACATGTCTTGTTTATTTTTGCTATAAGATGATGTGATGTCTTTAGAAAGCTAAGAGATTCCTTGTTTCAATAGTATATGAAACTCAAAATGCCCTTTGTTATTAATGTTTCACATTTTGTTTATCATTTTGGAAATAAATTCTATTTGAATAAATGATATTTTTGAAAGCTAACCTCACCTTTTAATTGCCAAATAATAACATACACTCTTACCAGGGGTCAAAACAATGCCATTTACTGCTTTTTATATAGAAATAAAATGTATATTATGCATAATTGAGTTTGGAATTTTGGCCCGGCCCTCCAACATATTTTCAGTTGCTCATTCGGCCCCCTGGGAAAAATAATTGCCCACCCCTGATGTAGATTGATCTGAATCTAATGACCTGGACAAAAAGCAATGATCACCATTATTATACAAGATAATTGCGATTATCTCATACAATCGCTCATATAACCACAATCATACAATGAATTGTACTCTCAACCTCCCCAATAGCCCACAGCGAAACTTCAAATCCCGTCCTCAAATCTTTCTTCCCTTTATGACATTCCTTGCCATGTCGTTCAAACACATGGCATCTCTGTCTCTATATGAACTGTATACTGGGTGATGAGAGATTCTGTCTTCCCCATCTCTTCTTAAACTCCCACAAACTCCATATATACTCTTGTGTGTTCTAATGTTTCAAAACCTCCTGGCAGCTGGCAGAGGCAACAGCATACTGTATATGTCCAGGTTGTTATGGTTTGACACCGACCCCAAACGCAACGACACAAGAGAGTAGGATTCAGAGTTGCCAAAAACAGGGGCTTGTTTATTGAGACTAATTAAACAGCATAGAATAGGAAGAGTCTAAACAAGACAGGAATTCAAGCAAGGATGAAAATGTTCTGCTGCTCTGCAGCTTCTCCCGAGGTGGTAGTAGGGGGTAGCAGATGCTGACGTCAGAGCCGCTCTGCAGACCTCTCTCGGCAGAATCTCCGAGGTGATGCGGGACCGAGAGAGAGAGAGAGGGAGCGAGTCAACACAGGGTGCAGGTAGAACGAGCAGGAGAACAGGAGAGGTGACTTGTACCCAAAAACAAAAGTTATCCAAGTGAACTAATCTTCGTGTAAACACACACAGTGAGCAATGTTCCAAAACACAATCCCAAGTGAAAAATATCTTCGGTGCAAAAATAGACACTGAGAGCGAAGTCCAAAATACAATCCAATGTGATAATATCTTCGGTGTGATAAACACACAGTGGGAGATGTTAGGTCAAAATATTATCCCAGTGAAACAATCAAAAAGGCAACCGCTGGGTGAGTGACTGTCTGATAAAAAGGTGGTAATCTTCAGTGTTATAAAAACACACGAAAACGGAATTTGATCAAAGACAGTCATTAAAAACTCACCCAGGCGTTGTGCGTAAAGAGCGCTGGAACAGCAGCGGAGCGAGCGCGTCGCCACGGGAAAAAGGTGTCCAAGAGGAAGGCTTCTTGGATATCCTGGAGGTAAAGCACAGGGAACAACAGCAGCAGCAGGAACGGCGAATGCAAACAGAAAATATCAAAACGATCCAACAAAACTTGAGTGGGGAAACGGGGTATAAATAATACGGGATTGATTGATTGACAAGCAGTGACAGCTGGGGGATGTGATTGAAAAGCGTGTGGACGGGAGAGAACCAATCAACGACGTCTCTGGGAAGAAGCGTGTGAATGGGGGAATGAAATGATTAACAGAAACAAATGGAAAACAGAGCGAGGTGGTTTAAAGGAACAGAGCGAGGAAGTGAGCAAGGACAGAAACCTCACACAGGTTACCTGAGCAGCTGAGTTGATAGGCTTGACAATGTCTTGGGACTGTTCCTTTGTGAACTGGAAGAATTTAATTGTGGAATTGGCTGTGGGGACCAATTAATCACTATTGACGTTCAAAACCAAAATGTATTTTTTTTCCTACAGGTTTATTTGTCAATAGACGTATTGACATCTTATAGTGGCATTTTCTGGAGGTGGAGGAGTGCACCTACTGTGTGATTATGATTATACAATCTATTTGCAATAAATCAAAAATGTGTGTGTGTGTGTGTGTGCGTGCGCGTGCGTGTGTGTGTGTGTGTGTGTGTGTGTGTGTGCGTGTGTGCGTGTGTAAGTGTGTGTGTGTACATCGCTCGTCATGGCCGTATTGTGGACATTGTGTCTGATGCGGTACAGAACATATCACCATCTAGTGCAGCAATGTACAAACATGCAGTGAAACCAGAGTGGTTTGGCCTTACCAACAATGTCTTTGCTAACATACCAAATACACTGGATGTTGTTTTTGTTGACACCAGCCACAGGGAGGTGCTGGTCATAGAAGTAGGCTGTACCTTTGATCTGTACATGGACCAGGCCTTTCCGGGACAAGTATATCAAATACCAACACACAGAAAAGACTATAGAACTATAGTCTGTTTAATTTTCTGATAACTACATTACTGCATAACTCATGAATTGTTGAGACAAGATACATTTTTGATAATGTGAAGAATAACCTAGACCTCTAAGATAATCACTGCCTCAAGAAACTTTACAACCACAAACTAGTGACCTGGGGAATTCAGAGGATGTTTGGCAGGTATATGGACAATAAGGGTAGGTTTCTACCCAGAACAGAAGTGCTTGCCTTCCAATCGCTGAAATATGCGGTGTGTGCAGCGTAGTCCTGTCTGGCCTAATGTTGAGGAACTCCTTGTCCTCTCTCACCGTTATATATTATTTTATTTTATTATAATTCTTTTTCTCTACTAAAACTGTATTGTATTGTATTATTTGTACTACTGTAAAGTGTCTTTGAGCATTAGTAAAATTGCTATATAAATCTGATGTATTATTATTATTATTATCTCTCACTCTTGGTCATGGAAACTGTGGAAGAATTCCACCATCCTGTTGTCTGACCAAGACAATAGCCTAAACCTGTTAGGGTTTGAAACCGACCTCAAACGCACGGCACAGACAGGTAGTTCAGAGTTAGCCAAATACTAGGGCGTATTTATTTTCAGAGTCAAAAAGGAGTCAAGTAACAATCTTGAAACAAAGGGAGACTGCCTTCAGCTGAGTTATCTGCGGCTCTGCAGATCCTCTTGGTGTTCGAGGTGGGGAAACGGTGTTGACGCCGAAGCGGCTCTGCAGATACTCCCAGCTTCAACTCGAGGTGGAAAGGAGAGAGAGAGAGAGAGATCAATAACAGTCCACATCACACAGAGGCAGTGCGGTCTCCTCCTCCCTTAGCTGAGTCCAGAACAAACAAACGATATCTTCAGTGTTCTCCACAACACACAATTTAGCTGAGGGTCAGTGCAAAACAAAAACGATAATCTTCAGTGTCTCTTCTAAACACACACTTCAGCTGAGTCCAGTGCAAGCAAAATGATAATCTTCAGTGTCTCCTTTAACACACAACTTAGCTGAGTCTAGTGCAAGCAAAAATAGAACTCTTCAGTGTTCTTCAAAACACACAAAACAGAATAGTCCAAAAAGGGGTCTGGTTCCAACTCACCAAAGCGCAAAGCGTAAAGCGGGTAAACGAGGCGCAGCTCCAAACGGGGGGACAAGGTTTTCACCAGCGGCAATCCACAGATGTCCTGGAGGGAAAGTAGACAAGGCACAGCAACGGGGAACAACAGGCAGAAGCAGAAGTATTCAAAGCAGTAGTACTCAAAACGACCCGACATCGAATGACAGAAGGTCAGAGTATATGAAGCCACTGGAGCGCTGATTAGAACACACATCAGGTGCGTGATGGTAATTGATACTTGACCTAGAAGTGTGCGTTAGGCAACGGACCAATCATCACAGTACCTTAAGAAGCGTGTGGCGGGGAATGAACCAATCCTCACAAAACCTCGCACCTTTGCGAGGGCCAAGGGTCTTACAGCCCCCACCCCTCCCCAAGAACCTAAAAAGGCCCAGACGACCATCTCTCCCTCAGTATGATGCAGTGGCCAGACACCACGTTCCTCTTAGCCAAGCTAATTTAACCCACTTATGTGTATTTTGATCCATGTCTTTTACTAATACATTTATATTGATCATGAAGGTCTGTCCATGCGCATAATGGCTCAATCGGGGTTCTGCCACAATATGGTGCTATTTGTTATGGAATAGTCATGGAAAAGTAATGGAATCAGTAGAATTGTGTATGCATGCTGATGAATGCAAATGTTGAATCTAATTAAAATCATTCTTTCTAGCATATACAGAGCAGACATTTCTGTTGACACTTGGCAAAGGGCAGTACAGCATGTATACAGGGAACCTTGTCAGATCTCTCATTTGCTCATTAAGAATGTGTATTTCCCTGGATACCTGTATTTTCCAACTGTATTAGAATTGTTTGTATCATCATTACCTTGTTCTGTTGATGCTGCCTTTAATATAAATTTTAGCAATTATGAATTTAATTAACTTTCTTATCCTCTTCTTTTTCACGTGTTCTAATCATTGCATGTTTGTTGAGCAGACACCACATTGTACTATTTAGTATGAAAAACAAACAATACGGTTTACTGTAACTTCAAATAAAGACAGCAATATACTGTAATGCAATACAATGTATTATTACAGTAACAATATTTAAATGTAGCTTACAGTAAGATAACTGAAGTCCCTGCTTCCAGCACTTTACTGTAAATTAACAGGAACAAAATATACAGTGCACTACATCCCTGTGTATTGTGTCTCCACATTTCTTGATAACTTGATAATTTCTTTCACTGTCTCATTTGATTTCCCCAAACAAAGATCGAATGGAAATGGAAATGGTAAATGGTAAATGGCTGCATTTATATAGCACTTTTATCCAAAGCGCTTTACAATTTGTTCCTCACATTTTTACCCATTCACTCACACATTCACACACTGATGGCAGAGGCAACCATGCAAGGTGCCAACCTGCTCATCGGGAGCAATTAGGGGTTAAGTGTCTTGCTCAAGGACACATCAACAAGCTGCCTGGGAGGAGCGGGAATCGAACCGAGAACCTCCAGATTACCAGACGACTGCTTTACCTCCTGAGCCACTGTGGATGTGGGCTGTTGATCCACTGTGGTGTCTCAGTGATCCTGTGGCAACAAAAGAAGTGGGGCAAAGGATGGAAAAGCCTTCATAAAAAAGAACTCTTCTCAAAACATGGAATACTGTTACGATTATGCTTCTTCTTCATGGTGAACCCAGGTGGCAGAGTGAATATAGATGAGACAGGAGTAGACGGAAAACAATAACAATTAAACAACCAGACTAAAACATATTTACAAAACACAGACAGGGGAACACAAGTCTAACAACGACAACACAGACAATAAACATAATAAACATAACTGGCAGTAAATAATAATAAGCTGGTGTGTGAGCTGATGCCAGATCTGCATCAGCCCACCGGTTGGCAATGTTATGTTATGAGGGTTATTGATGGGGGGTTGTAAATGTCTGGGTCCTGGACCAACCGAACCGGGCGGAGGGTTGCCGGCTGGTCCCACAGGACCGGGGGAAGTGTTACAGTACCCCGCCCTCGAAGGTCGACTCCCAGGCAGCCCAGCAGGCCCCCCGGGAACGGGAAGGGTGGGGGGGACGGAAGCCGCATCAGCGAAGAGGTGTGGGGGGAGGAAGGGGGTTCGAGGGACGGGGCTTGCGGGAACTGGATCGGGAGGAGGGGGCTGACGAGGAAGACTGGAACAGGGAAGGATGGAGGGTAGGGGTAACGGCTCCGGAGTAGGACCTGGGGCTGGGGTCTCCACGGTGGCGAGACCCACCGCCGAACCCCAAACCGGAGGCTCCCTGGCGGCAGGACGCGGTGCAGGACCCCCGACCGGGGTCCCTCCGGCAGCGGAATCCGGCGTCGTCCTCCAGGTCTGCCATGGTGGTGGCTCGTCCTCTGGAACCTCCCAGGGCTGAGGAGACCTCGACCAGGCCGGCGAGGAAGACCTGCGGTCCTGGGAACCCCCTCCCCTGGGGTTGCGACGTCGGGATCCGCGCCCCTTCCCCGACGCTCCCCTGCGGACCAGGCGACTCCCCATCCAGGGATCCAGCACAGGAGTGGCCGCGGCGCAAGCACCCGATGTCATCGGCGCCGCTGGCCCGGCCACTGCGTCCCATGGTGCCAGATCCCGAGCGGTAGCCTGGTCGGCACGCAGGACAGAAGCGCCCAGGATCCCGAGCGCGAAGCTCGCTCCGTCTCTCCTCTCTGCCGGGTTCAGGTTAGGCGGCGGGTTCATTCTGTTACGATTATGCTTCTTCTTCATGGTGAACCCAGGTGGCAGAGTGAATATAGATGAGACAGGAGTCGACATGGTGACGATAACAGTTTACTTTACAAGACAGGAACAATACACGACTGACAAACATAGGTAACATTTAACAATGAACCCGCAAGGGACTGCTGGCCCACAACACCTAATATACAGACACTGATAGACACAGAGGGTAATTACAAACAGGACACAGGTGTGGTAGACATAAACAACAGAACACAGAGCACACTGGGAAAACAATAACAATTAAACAACCAGACTAAAACATATTTACAAAACACAGACAGGGGAACACAAGTTTAACAAAGTGGAGACAACAACGACAACACAGACAATACACATAATAAACATAACTGGCAGTAAATAATAATAAGCTGGTGTGTGAGCTGATGCCAGATCTGCATCAGCCCACCGGTTGGCAATGTTATGTTATGAGGGTTATTGATGGGGGGTTGTAAATGTCTGGGTCCTGGACCAACCGAACCGGGCGGAGGGTTGCCGGCTGGTCCCACAGGACCGGGGGAAGTGTTACAGAATACATTAGTATTAAGTCACTTTTCATATCTGCTGTATCCCAAAATGATAGTTTAAATCTATTTATATGAATGTGGGAAACGCATCTTGCTTTACCTATTGGACTGCTCCGTTAAAGCATTACATCACGTGTAGGAGTGGTGTAATGGCTTTTATACAATGGCCGATGTCATCAAACCGTATTGCTATACAATAAACACACATTAATTGAAGATTTATTGACAAAACCATCCGCAGAAAAAATAGTTCCCAAAAAAAAAGAGAAGTTGCCTCCATGTGGAAGCAGCTCGGAAGTGCAACTGTCTCTCAACTAAGACATCCAACAAACTAACACATCCAACTGTCTCTCAACTAAGACATCCAACAAACTAACACATCCAACTGTCTCTCAACTAAGACATCCAACAAACTAATACATCCAACTATCTTTAAACTAAGACATCCAACAAACTAACACATCCAACTGTCTCAACTAATACATCCAACAAACTAACACATCCAACTGTTATATTTTTTTAACCTACTTTCTATAGAACTTCATTCTTAGATGCTTCTATAGAAAGTAGGTACAACAAAAAAAAGTTTTCTTTGCCCTATAGGAGGAATATATATTTTTAACCTACTTTCTATAGAAGCAGCTGGGAGGTGCGCTGTTTTAAGTGAGCGTGGATTATTGAATTGATTGATTGATTGATTGCAAATTTTATTACTGTCCGCCTTGTTTCCAACTGGTTAAGCTTGGCTGGAGCCCACGTACACCTCGAAGTGCTGGAGAGCGAGGAGCATCGCCAGCGTCTCCTTCTCGATGGTCGAGTAGTTCAACTGATGCAGCTTGAACTTCACCGAGAAGTAGCAAACCGGATGATGCACCTCGCCCTCTCCCGCCTGCAACAGCACAGCTCCAGCCCCAGCAGCACTCGCGTCGACCTCCAGCTGAAAGGGTAACGCAAAGTCAGGGGCTGCCAGAACAGGAGCACTGCATAGGAGAGACTTAGCAGCCTCGAAGACGCACTGACACTCCTCGGACCACACAAAAGGTACTATAGGACTACATAAAGAAGTGAGGGAAGCCACCACCACAGAACAATTCCTACAAAAACACCGGTAATACCCTGCCATTCCCAGGAAACGCCGTAGCTCGCGTCTCGTGGAAGGAGCCGGATACGCCAGGATCGCTGTCACCTTAGCGTCCACCGGGCGAACCTGTCCGTGACCCACCTGCTTCCCCAAGTACGTCACTGTGGCTTTCCCAAACTCACACTTGGCGAGGTTCAGAGTTAACGAAGCCTCCGCCAAGCGTGCAAAAACCACCCGCAATTTGTCAATGTGCTCCCCCCAAGTGTCCGAGTACACCACCACATCGTCCAAATAGACGTTACACTTAGACACACCCCCCAACACCATGTGCATCAAACGTTGGAACGTGGCCGGTGCGTTCCTCATTCCGAAGGCCATGACGGTGTACTGCAAAAAACAGTCTGGTGTAACGAACGCCGAAATATCAGATGCTCGCTCCGTCAGGGGAACCTGCCAGTACCCCTTCAAGAGATCGAGTTTCGTAATAAATACAGCGGGACCAATACTGTCAATGCAGTCATCCATTCTGGGCAACGGGAACGAGTCAGGCACCGTCACCTCATTCACTTTCCTGTAATCGGTGCAGAACCGGGGAGACCCATCAGCCTTAGGAGCTAAAAGGCAAGGAGAGCTCCAGGGACTACGGCTATCCTTAGCCATCCCATGTTCCAACAGATACTCAGCCTCCTTCCTCATAACCTCCCTCTTCGCCACCGGACACCGATATGCGTGTTGTTTGATGGGGGTCGCACCCCCCACATCAATATCGTGCTCCAGGACGGTCGTTCTGGAAGGCACATCAGACAACAACACAGGGTAGGATAACAACAGTTGACGTACATCATCACACTGTGACTCGGGCAGATACAACAGATGGGCAGTGACCTCACTCATGAACTCTGAGTTAGTCAAACGCCCCGTCCGCTGACCCTCGGACAACGCCTTCAAATCGTCGTCCGGCAGGGGATTAACACATGTCAACAAAACAGCTGGAACAGCTCCTGGGCTGCCAGACTGCACCTCCTGCTCACTCTCACCAGCACGGGTGAGATACCTCTTCAACATGTTAATATGACACAACCGTGTTTTCCTGCGCCTCTCGGGCGTACATATAACATAATTGGTGTCTGACACTTTCCTCTCCACCTTATAGGGCCCTGCAAACTGGGCAGAGAGAGCTGACCCAGGCATGGGCAGCAAAACCAGCACTTCATCGCCAGCCTCGAACTGCCGCCCCACCGCCTTCTTGTCAAACCTCACCTTCATCTCCCCCTGGGCAGAGGCGAGGGCCTCCCTAGCCAGCGAGGACGCACAGCGGAGACGCTCCTTGCACCGGGAGACAAAATCAAACACAGTCGATTTAGGAGAAGAACCAGACAACATCTTCTCTTTGAGCAGTTTCAATGGACCACGCACACTGTGACCAAACACTAACTCTGCTACTTTTTTAGCATCGCCTTCAGCGTCTGGTGCCAGCGCTCTAGCGCCCCCTGCGATTCAGGATGGTACGCGCTAGACACCGTGTGACTGATACCCAAAGCCTGTAATGATTGATTAAAGGTCTTAGACATGAAATTCGAGCCTTGATCACTTTGCACGGTTTTTGGTAACCCGTAAGTCGCAAAAAACCTGTTTAATGCCTTGGTAATTGCTAGGGCAGTAATCTTCCTCAGAGGTATCGCCTCTGGGAAACGGGTGGCTAGACACATAATAGTCAACATGTACTGGTGACCTGCCTTTGTCTTAGGCAGGGGGCCAACACAGTCAATGATCACATGTTCGAAAGGTTCCCCTATCGCCGGAATGGGGTGCAGGGGAGCTAAAGGAACCCCCTGATTTGGCTTACCCACAATTTGACATGTACTACAAGTACTACAAAATTTTACCACATCGGCCTTCAGACCGGGCCAAAAGAAATTCTGCAGTATTCTGTCATAAGTCTTTGAAATACCCAAATGACCAGACCAAATATGTTCATGAGCTAACATCAAAATGTGATGTCTACACTCCACTGGTAATACAACCTGGTGCACTACATTCCAGGCATCCCCACACTCTAAGCCTGTCACACCTGGCCTAGCTACCCAAGTTCGCATCAACACCCCTTCCTCCATTAAGAAGGTGTGTTTCCTACTATCAGTAGTGCTGGCTACTGCCGCAAAACAACTTGTTAGGCAGGAATCATTTTTCTGAGCGTCAATCAACGCTTGACGCGTTAGAGGCAACAGCACGTCGGAAAACTTGGGATTTACTAGTTTCCCCTGAACGCTACTTGTTGTGAAGGGCCAGATTAAACCGAATATATATATTTATTATATATATATATTTAATTGTATTTGTATATTCTCTAATATTCCTTGATATCCCTTGTATATTCCTTGTACAATATGCATTGAATATCCATTCTAGCCTACTGAACATCCCATAATAGTCTCCATTCTACTATTGGTCGAGACCTTGGTGCCAGGCTGCCATACCCCCCAGACCCAGTTCAAACGTACCGCTCAACATGTACGAACAAGTCCTAGTTCCGCGTAGGAATCTGGCTACCGCACCACTAATGGGACTATTTGTTCATAGTGCGTATATATACTGCGCTACTAAAGTAGGACTTCCTTTTCAGTCCAGTTTCTTACCCTCCAATAGAGTGACAGACGTAAAGCCTCCCCGCGACGCCACGTGTGGGAGTAAGGCCAAGTTCGGCCTACCATCGGTATTGAGACATCGTGTATATTAATATTTGAATAGTCATATTTGGCACTATATCGTCGAGTTGGACGTAGTCTATTAAGCTAATAATAGTCTGTTAATATATAGTGCTTCGTGCGGTGAGAATACTACCGTAGTCAGCACCCCATCGTTTCGGGCAGAGAACTGGCTGTTTATCCAGGATGATCGACCCCATGTGAGATTGCACCCGAGGAGCCCCAGAGCCGACGAGCGAGTGGACCTGTATACCGGATTATTCTACCGACGACAGCCCGCCTTCCCAGGCACGGATTATGCTTTGTATACGTTGATTATTCCATGGATAAAGACCCCCGACACTGCCGTGTGTTGGAACCCCCCCCCCCCTGGAGAGGACGCAAGGTGAGGAGACGCTCTGCAAGACGAGGTCGCTTCACGTCTCTCCTCCGTGGACCGGAGGACGCCGGCCCACAAAGAGTCCATCTGCTTTCATCTGTGGTCCAAGGATCGCCGGCGCATTGAACGGCACTACAGTGGGTTCACCTGGGATACCCTTGGCCGGATGAGGCAGCCGGACTCTACCCCCCCCCCCCTTCCTACTCCTGTCGGCTTACAAGCGACCGGATTAACCCCCCCTAGTGTATCCAGTCTATAATCATTAAAGTATCATTGCTGTTATTCCTTAACTATTCCAGGTCGTATATGTACCACCTGCGCCTTCAGAGATTGGACATTCTCTATTGATATACCGACGAATATTCTTGCCATAAAAGTGCATACTAATTCCCATTCATAAATGTGATTGATTTGATTAAGTGCTTGCTCTACACACCATCGCTGTGTAGAAATAAAGACCTATTTCTAATTTGTACATTTGTGTTGGATCCGTTTCATCTACGTGACAGTGTTCATCATAATATATTTATGCCGAGTACTGGGTGGCCGAATATTAAGTACAAAGGTAGTGGTAGTAAGTATCATATCTAGTAATACAGTCAGGGAATTGTACCCCTCAGTTACAATTGGTCCTTCGAGCCGGAGGGTAATTAGTGTAATATTAATATAGTGTTATTAATATTGAAATGGCCTATGATGAACACTCCACGAAACGATCCTCCTAACCAACGCCCGCAGCGCGAACGACGGCTCCCTCAGTACTTAGAGGCTTACGCTGTCAGTCAACAACCTAGTCTTCTACTAACAGTAAACGCGGTAAAACTAGAAAGTAAAAGTATGTCTAACCCCAACGCCCAGACTACCCCGACCATAGAGGCCCCTACGGGTTCTAATGTAACTGACCAAGTTCACGGTGGGGACCAGTGGGAACCAGACATGACTTCACACCCCGCCAGTACTGAAGAAGTAGTCCCCGATGAGTCCCGGGAGGAATACAACGCTACCGAGACAGAACTCGGCACGGAAGAAGACGGGGAGAGCACCGTGGAGATAGAGCTCCAAGGCTCCGCAAGGAGTACCCCGAGGGAAGGCTCCCCTATACAACCGCCTTCTCCCAGCGAGGCAGAGAGGACCCTACAGCAGGCCTTCCTCATCAGCCTGAACGCCGCTGCTGAACGCGACCGACTGCAGATCCAGCAGCGGAGCGAAGAAGAGCATATACGTCTAGAAATAAGACGCATTCAGAGGGAAGAGAATGTGGCCCGAGACCGAGCAGACAGCCAGCGAGCAGCTGCTGGTGCTCTACGGGACGCAGAGCGCGACAGACAGCAAGCGCAACTAATAGAACAGCTGATCAGACGGACAACACCCTCTCCCTCCGCCAGAGGCTCCAGGAACTCGTCTAGACACACCTCCAGGGCGGCATCCCCTAGCCGAGTAAACAACCCTGAACTTGACCAACAGACGAGGTCTATACCCCCCACAGACCACCTCCCCCCACCGGTCCAAGCGAGACCTAGCAACCGGGAAGGAGCAGCATATCCTGTGGAGAGGCTAAACCAGAGACTACAAGCACTGGATGACCTAACTGAAGACGAAGAGGAAGAGGAGGAGAACCACGCCCGACGACAGCACAGTACTCTACCGGACCAGGAGGTCCGGTACAGCCCAGGCTATACTCCCGCGGAGCTGCGCTACAGACCCCCGACTCTATACCCGGGTGAGCACGACGCACGACCCGCACCAAGGAACAGCACCTGGACAAGCGGGCCATGGTACACTGCCGGTACCAGCCCATACCAAGGAGCGGGATGAGACTCGCCTAGGAGGCCTCTCCCCCAACGCTCGCCGATGTATCCACAGTCAGCGTCATACATTGGCACGCCTATGGTACCCGACTTCACCCAAGAGAACCGGGCCCAGTATACAGAACTCCGCATGTGTCTGGAGACCATGTTGGTGGATGTATTGGATGAACGCCACAAATACGCCATCCTACTGAAGCACTTAAAGGTACCCCGCGCACATAATATAGCGCTCGCCTACGCGACTTCCACCACCCCATACACAGCAGCGCTGGTAGCATTGGACCAGAGGTATGGGCGCATATGGGATTACGTGATCCAGGAGATCCGACACATCGACCGCTTACCCCCAGCAATAGACAATCGAGCACTGGACGACCTGTCCATCAGAGTGCAGTCCCTGGTAGGGATGTTGGGAGCGCAGAGAGAGAAGGGGAGGCATGAACTTTACGCCAACTCAAATGTGGAAAGGATCTTGGAGAAGCTGCCGCCCGCTCGACAGGAGCGTTTTAGGCGGCAGAGAGACCACCGAGACCCGAATGGCCCCGAGCCGAACCTCCTCGATCTGGCGGACTTCCTGGCGAGAGAGGTCAGCAGCCTACGGCTGGATACATTCGGACGGAGCACCCCTGGCTCCAGAGAAGGAACCAGACGACTAAATGATGGAAGAAGATCGGTGACTGTGATGCACCGATCGGAGTCAGTACCGAGCAGCAGGAGCCACAGTACCCCCTCCAGAACGGAGAAGTGGAAGATAGTGTGCCCCTACTGTGAGAAAGAACACTGGCTAGCGCAATGTGACTCCTTCCCCAAGCTGAACGCGGAGGAAGCAAGTCAATGGATAAAGTCCAACAAGCGCTGTTTTCGCTGTGCGCGCTCACACATGGCAGCCGAATGCCGCTTAAAGAAAAGGTGCACCAAGTGCGATGGAGCCCATCTGGACATACTTCACGACAGTAACAGACGGCGCCCTTCACCCGCACCATCCAGCAGCAAAGCGAGCGTCATGTACATCGATCCCGCCAGCAGCAGTGGAGCCCGAGTACTCCTAAAAGTAGTGCGTGTGACACTAAGCTACCAGAATAAAGTCCTGGACACTTACGCCGTCCTCGATGACGGGTCAGAGAAGACCCTTCTGCTCGCCTCCGCTGCGGCCCAGCTAGGGCTGCGGGGAAGCGAAACCCAAATGACAATTCGGACAATAAGACGAGATTTGAAGACGATAAAGGGCGAGAATGTCTCATTCTCTATCGCAGCAAGCGGCCAGCCTGAGCGACGGTACCAGATTACAGACGCTTTCACCAGCCAAGAAATAGGACTGTCGCGGTACACATACCCCGTCGCCAAGCTGATGGAGAAATATGCACATCTGCGCAAGTTACCGATCCCGCTCATAGACAATGCTATGCCGACCCTGTTGATAGGCTCCGACCATGCAGACCTCATTGTCCCGATAGACCGGGTTCATACCGGACCCCGAGGCTGTCCTGCAGCAGTCGAGACCCGTTTGGGATGGACTCTCCAAGGCCCGCTCGCCAAATCTCTCAACCGAAGTACAGCCACTAGATGTCTCCACTCCTGAGTCACGGAGGGAGAAACCGCACTCCTGCAACACGTAGAGCGGCTATGGACCTTGGAACAAATGCCCTTTAAGAACGGAAAGAAAGACATTCGCTCTAAAGATGACATTTACGCCATTCACCTCCTCGAGACAGGGACCAAGAGAGTCCCGGTCAACGGCATGTTGAGATACGCCACGCCACTCCTGCGGCGAGAAGGAATGCCTACTTTCCACGCCAAGACAGACGCCACAGAACGGTACCTGCTGAACACGGAGCGGCGCTTAGCCAAGAACCCCGCCCAAGAGAGTGTATACCGCGCTGAGATTGAGAAGCTCATCACAGCGGGACACGTCACAAAGATGGACATTAAAGAGGCTGACCAGACCACTGAATCGTGGTACGTGCCTCACCACAAGGTCCATCACAACGGTAAAGACCGCATAGTATTTAACTGCAGCTACCAGATCGGATCCCAAAATCTGAATAAAGAGTTACTGCCCGGTCCCACACTCGGCCCCTCCCTACTCGGCGTTCTACTCCGCTTCCGCCAGGAAAAGGTGGCCATCAGCGGGGACATTAAAGGAATGTTCCTGCAGGTGAGATTAGTAGAGGAGGACAAGCCCCTGTTACGGTTCCTATGGAGAGAGAAGCCAGGAGATGAGCACCCAGCCATCTACCAATGGGAAGTCCTCCCCTTCGGAACGACGTGCAGCCCCTGCTGTGCTACATTTGCACTACAGAAACATGTAGCAGAGGACCCAGCAGCGGACAAAGAGGTCCGACACAGCGTAAAGAACAGCTTCTACGTAGACAACTGTCTACAAAGCCTTTCAACCCAGGAAGAAGCCGAGGCTCTCCTGATTAAACTCCGCGCCTCATTGATCAAAGGCGGCTTTGATCTCAGGCAGTGGGCCAGCAGCGATCCGCAAGTACTGCGCAGCCTCTCCTCCGAGGACAAGGCAGCCAGCAGCGAGACCTGTATGGTTACAATCCCGGGAGAAGCCCAGGAGTTGACCCTGGGATTGGTGTGGCGATTCAAAACAGATTCGCTTCACTACAGACACAAGCCCCTGACTACGGAGCAGGGAAGGCCGGCGGCGGCGCCGACCACCAGACGGAGTGTGTACACAACACTCGCCCGACAATATGACCCGCTAGGATGTATTCTACCGTACACCACCAGGGCAAAAATTATTGTACGAGCATTGTGGGACAAGGACCAGGGCTGGGACGACCCTATTCCCGCACACCTTGCATCCACCTGGAGAGAGTGGGAGATGGAGCTCCACTCACTCCCAGGCGTTAATATGCGCCGAAGCTACTTCCCACCCACGGTGAGGCCAGAGACATGTAAAATGGACTTACACGTCTTCAGTGACGCCTCAGAGGTCGCATACGGATCAGTAGCCTACTTGCGGGCCCAAGAAAAGGGGGGAGAGATCTACACAGCATTTGTCCTCGCCCGCTCGAGAATAGCCCCACGCAAGCAACAATCTATCCCACGTCTAGAGCTCTGCGCAGCCCTAGCCGGAGCGCACCTAGCCACGCTCATCCAACGTGAGCTCACCATACCGGTGTCTAGAACAATCCTGTGGTCAGATTCCACGACAGTACTCGCCTGGATCCAATCGGACTCATGCAAGTACAAAGTCTTCGTGGGAGTCAGAGTCACCGAGATTCAAGACTTAACCGAAGAGTTAACCGGAGAAACAGAGTGGCGCTACGTTGATACAAAACAGAACCCAGCTGACGTCATCACCCGGGGGATGCCCCTGGATGACCTCACCCGTCGCAATGTCTACAGTGACGGCCCAGCATTCCTAAAGCTCCCGGAAGGAGAGTGGCCCACGCCTATCCCGAGGGAAGCCAGTCAGGAGGAGGCTGAGAATAAGAAGCCTGTGTTCTGTGGATTGAGCACTGTTATCTCCGCAGACCCCAACACACTCCTGATGGGGCGGCTAGATCCCGCGTTACCCCAGACAATGTACCGGCCTGAAGAAGCGAACGGCCGACGAATGTGGAGGTACAGCCAAGTATTAGCCGACAAGTTTTGGAGCAGTTTCCTACTGCACTACCTACCGTCTCTACAGACCCGCCAGAAGTGGGTAAAGGAGAGAGACAATTTGACAGAAGGAACAGTCGTCATGATTATTGATCAATCACTGCCCAGAGCTATGTGGCCGGCCGGCCGCGTAAGCAAAGTGATCACCGGTGCCGACGGCAAGGTCCGAGCAGCTGAAGTGCTTGTCCAGGGTCGCTTTTACACCCGTCCCGTGGCGAGGCTCATAGAACTGCCCCGACTCCCAGACACAATCGATGATGACCATGACCCTATAACCCTATGACTTTGTGAAGTTGACTGACCCTACAGCAAACCCTTATGTGTAAATAGACAACGCGATTAATCTGTCTCTGTTTAACTGATTAGGTCTGGGACCAATCAGGGGGTGGCTGTTGTGAAGGGCCAGATTAAACCGAATATATATATTTATTATATATATATATTTAATTGTATTTGTATATTCTCTAATATTCCTTGATATCCCTTGTATATTCCTTGTACAATATGCATTGAATATCCATTCTAGCCTACTGAACATCCCATAATAGTCTCCATTCTACTATTGGTCGAGACCTTGGTGCCAGGCTGCCATACCCCCCAGACCCAGTTCAAACGTACCGCTCAACATGTACGAACAAGTCCTAGTTCCGCGTAGGAATCTGGCTACCGCACCACTAATGGGACTATTTGTTCATAGTGCGTATATATACTGCGCTACTAAAGTAGGACTTCCTTTTCAGTCCAGTTTCTTACCCTCCAATAGAGTGACAGACGTAAAGCCTCCCCGCGACGCCACGTGTGGGAGTAAGGCCAAGTTCGGCCTACCATCGGTATTGAGACATCGTGTATATTAATATTTGAATAGTCATATTTGGCACTATATCGTCGAGTTGGACGTAGTCTATTAAGCTAATAATAGTCTGTTAATATATAGTGCTTCGTGCGGTGAGAATACTACCGTAGTCAGCACCCCATCGTTTCGGGCAGAGAACTGGCTGTTTATCCAGGATGATCGACCCCATGTGAGATTGCACCCGAGGAGCCCCAGAGCCGACGAGCGAGTGGACCTGTATACCGGATTATTCTACCGACGACAGCCCGCCTTCCCAGGCACGGATTATGCTTTGTATACGTTGATTATTCCATGGATAAAGACCCCCGACACTGCCGTGTGTTGGAACCCCCCCCCCCCTGGAGAGGACGCAAGGTGAGGAGACGCTCTGCAAGACGAGGTCGCTTCACGTCTCTCCTCCGTGGACCGGAGGACGCCGGCCCACAAAGAGTCCATCTGCTTTCATCTGTGGTCCAAGGATCGCCGGCGCATTGAACGGCACTACAGTGGGTTCACCTGGGATACCCTTGGCCGGATGAGGCAGCCGGACTCTACCCCCCCCCCCTTCCTACTCCTGTCGGCTTACAAGCGACCGGATTAACCCCCCCTAGTGTATCCAGTCTATAATCATTAAAGTATCATTGCTGTTATTCCTTAACTATTCCAGGTCGTATATGTACCACCTGCGCCTTCAGAGATTGGACATTCTCTATTGATATACCGACGAATACTCTTGCCATAAAAGTGCATACTAATTCCCATTCATAAATGTGATTGATTTGATTAAGTGCTTGCTCTACACACCATCGCTGTGTAGAAATAAAGACCTATTTCTAATTCGTACATTTGTGTTGGATCCGTTTCATCTACGTGACAGTGTTCATCATAATATATTTATGCCGAGTACTGGGTGGCCGAATATTAAGTACAAAGGTAGTGGTAGTAAGTATCATATCTAGTAATACAGTCAGGGAATTGTACCCCTCAGTTACACTACTCACACCCCTTTTCATCTCGTCACTAGACGGCCACCTGTCCTCAGCGAGCGCCTCGCCACAGATGGAGTCACGCAGCGTCACCGCCTGCCCTCGTCTCGCCTGAGCCCTAGTCACAGCACAGATAGGAAAAACATTTGGGTGACTTTTAACCAACGCATCGCACAAAAACTGGGGGGGGCGTCCACCATCTCTAGGAATGGAATTACCTTTCCCCCAGCTATATCATTCCCCTGATAAAATCAATTCCGGCTACCGGAAAAGATAAACGAACCGCCACGGAAAAACAACCTGTGACAAGCTCTGATCTCACATGTATCATATGCAACGGAGCGGGTGTGAAGCCCATTTCTATCCCGCGCACACTAGCACTTGAGTTACAATACGTCTCCTCATTTAACGGCAATACATCCGCCAGAATAAAGGACTGCGAACCACCTGTATCACGAAGGATCCTCACCTCGCGTTGGTCACAGACTTTACCCGACATTGACACAAAACCAGAAAATATAAAAGGTTCAAAACAACTGTCTGGTTTCTCCTGCTCCGGGCGTGAGACAGTGCTAATCAACCCCACCCCCTTTGGTTTCTGAGCTGGCCTTTTAGTATCTTGCTGATCGCGCACAAATGCATAACAATCCGCCACCAAATGACCTGGCTTCTTACAATAATTACAATGTCTCTTTTCAGACGGAGGCGAGCGTGGCCGATACGCACGCTCGCCATTTCCCCGAAATGGTAATTCCCGAGAGGGAAACGCACCGTTTTTAACACACACAGTATCGTTACGCACCGAAGCATGTTTGTGCGTCAACGCCAATCCATCCGCCAAAACAGCAGCGTCTTGGAGAGTAGACACTTTCTGTTCATTCAGATACAGTTCGGTTCGTTCGGGCATACAGAGTTTAAATTGTTCCATGAGTACCAACTCGCTCATGGCTGCAAGATCCTGCACCTTACTTGCCGCGCACCATCGTTCAAAAAGATTCCTCTGTTCACGGGAGAAATCTGTATTTGTCTGAGAAGGGGATTTTCTGAGCGAGCGAAAACGCTGTCTATATTCTTCGGGAACCAATTCATACACACGTAAAACAGCATTCTTCACCCGCTCATAATTTTGACTGTCAGCCATAGTTAATGACGCTACCGCTGCACTGGCTTTGCCAGTGAGCCTGGTCTGAAGTAAAATTACCCACATATCCTCCGGCCAATGCAGAGCCTGTGCAATCCGCTCAAAAGCAGAAAAATAAGCCTCTACCTCTGACTCTCGGAACATGGGCACCAGATTAACGTGCTGGCCGATATTAAAGTGAGCCGGGGAAACCCCAGCTGGAGAGGAGGTACCACTACCAACTCCAGCTTCCAACCTCAGCCTCTCCATGGCTAGTTGAAGTTCCCTGTCTTTCTCCCTCTCTTCCCTTCTCTCATCCCTGTCTCTCTCCTCCTTTCTCTCCTCTCTATCTTGTACAGCCGCTTTGTCCTCTCTGTCTCTCTCTCTCTCTCTTCCCTGTCTCGCTCCTCCCTGCGCAAAACCGCTCTCTCCTCCATCTGGAGACGGGCAAACCGCAGGCTAGAGCGCTTATGGCCAGAAGACGTGGATTCTTTATCTGAATCGCCCGCGCCCTCACTTTCAGCTCTGTGAGTACTACCATTCTTCGTACTAGCACCACCCTCCGGGTTAAGATCACGCAAGGGATAGTCAACCCATTCGCCAGTGTTTTCAACCTCCTGGTCCACTAACAGTGAGTCACTATGACTCACTACTCCCCGAGCCATGCTGAACACCTGTTGCTCCACCAACCCAGCTAATACAGAGGCTTTCATATCAACCTTGCACTGGGAACTTTGCACAGCAATATTATAATGCTTAGCAATAAGGCATAATTCCGCCTTAGTGCAACCTCCCACCTGATCCTCTGTTGGATCCGCCACGAAGACTTCCAAAACAAATGCAGACGCAGCCATAATATGTCTTTATGCGTGACTATGATACACCCAAAAAAAATATATATATAACGTCCTCACTTAGCCAACCATGACCGTGCGCAATAATAATAGACACATTCTGCATTTATACCTCTTAACCAAAACAATCCAACTGACCACATCTACCAAATGAAAACAATAACAAATGTTCCTAACCACTCAACTAGGAGTCACCTGTGTCACTCTAGCCTATCCCAGCTAAACTACTCCCCTAACGGGATGAAGGCTACACATATCTTCAGTCGCTTAACGATTTCATTGCGCGCTCCACCGGAATCACGACTCGTGCCCCCCACCCTCTAGCCAAGCAGGTGACCCCCCCTGTTACCTATGTGTTAGAAAAAAGAGATCTGGTTAAGAGCATACACGAATGGTTAATTATTATACAAAACACAGCATGGATACATAAATACCAATAAACAACAACGCCACTTTACCTGATACCATCAGCCCCTATGTCAAACGTACACAGCAGACCGGCATTGAGCCCCCCATGTCACAAGGACATGAAAGACCGGAAATGAGCCCCCATGTCACATAGCAATGTCACAAGACAATATAGAAGATAAGCTGGAACGGGCTGTATGTGAAAACCGGCCTGTCCAGTAGTGCTTTAAGCAAGGTCCCGAGCAGGTAACAAAGTGAACACAAGATGTTGATCCAAAATAGTAAATTATATTTATTATACAGGGTAGGGCTTTAAACCTCCACTGATTTATTATGCAACAAAGGGAAAATACAACTCACAAACATGTAAACAAATAGGGAAAAAGGTAATTGGAGAACAGACAAAGTGAGATATAGGATATACTAAATAAGCGCCCACAGACACTCAAAGGTACCAAAGGTACAATTCCACACTCAGTGGAAAATAGGCCTAAAGCCAACAAGAGAGAAGTGGCGCAGAGGCCACTGATATCTATATATATATACTTAGTACTTAGTCCACACGAAGCAGTAGATAAGCACAGTATCGTTCCACAATGGTCAATAAATGGCAACCTCACGAAACTCTGATCAGTGGCAACTGACAGAGTGAGGCGCCCCGATGTGTGTCATCTCCACTCTATTAACCACCCATCTCCACTACCTGTTCGAAGGTGCACCAATCAGATGCAACCAATCCAATCAGGGAGATGAGTGGCATCTGTGAATAGAAACAGGCAATTAGGAGATGACACAACACCACACATAACAGACAACACAAATAATATATTACCCTGATGTTACATGGTGTTAAAATATATGGCAATAATGATAATGAACAACCCACGTACGTGACAACTTCTAAAAACTCGCAAGGCGGAGTGATAGTAATTCGGTTGTGGGCGGGTCCTGGGACCAAGAGCGTGGGGTTATGACAAATAATCACGTGTAACTTGACTGTTTCAGCCAATCAGAATCGAGAAATTTGCATGCCATTGTATAAACGTCAATAGCCACTTTGAGTTTCTTTACAAAGTTCTAACATACAACAGAGCAGTGTATCAGTTTTGAATTACAACAGAGCAGCGCTCTTAAAATTACAGTGCATGGAACCGACACATGAATTTCATAGGACGTGTATAAAAGTAGGCAGGGTAAGAAAAGTGCAGGTAAAGTACAATTTGTGTCAGGATGTTCCTGATGTTTCATTTAAATGCCTGAGCAAAGAGATAGGTTTTAAGCTGTCTTTTGAAGATGTCTAGCGAGTTGGCTTCCCTGATGTTTTTGGGCAGTTTGTTCCAAAGTTTTGGTGCGTAGTTGATAAAGGCTGCATCGCCGATCCTCTTTTCAGTAGTAGAAGTAGTAAAGACATAGTATCATAGTAGGTAGTAATATAGGCAAGGAAGATTATTTAGTGGAAAAGTGCATGATTTTCTAAGTATTTTTTTCTCCTTCATTTCAGTTATTGATTTAACTGTGTTTTTAGTTGACGGCAAAAGATTGGTCAGGTTTCAGCTGTCTTGACTTCAGCTGAAGTTTGTTCTATCATTGTGGAGCAAGGACTGAGAATAGCCGGCTTCTCTTTGTAGAGTGGAGGGGTCTTGAGGGTGTGTAGTTAGAGACCATTGACCGGAGGTAGGCAGGAGCCGCTCCCTTCGCTGCACGATATCCCAGATTGAGGACCTTGAAGCGGATTTGTTCGGTGATGGAGAGTCAGTGCAGCTCTCTAAGAAGTGGGGTAACATGGGCTGACTTTGGTAGGTTGGATTGCTGTGCCGAGAGAAGTGCTACTGTATGTCATCAGCGGGGAACGTAGGAAAGTATGGAAGCAAATGAGTGACAGAAGTATTTGAATTTGATCAGACACCGAATTTATAGCATTGAAAATATTTACTTTGAATACATGTATCTGAATTTTTTCAGACACCGAATTTATAGCATTGAAAATAATTACTTTGAAAATCATGTATCTGAATTTTTTTGCTCCGAATTTACCTATGTGAAATAGAAATTCAGTGTTTAAAATTCAATGTAAAAAATTTGAATGCATAATACAATTCAATGTAAAAAATTCGATGCATATTGCGGTGTATAAAATATAATGTAAAAAATTCGATGCATAATTGCGGTGTATAAAATTCGACGTAAAAAATTCGATGCATAATTGTGGTGTATAAAATTCGATGTAAAAAACCATCATCCGGGCTACCCAGACAGGATAAGCAATCGAGCCTGGATGCAATCGAACTGACTTCTGGCCTATCACTGCACGGCTTTGTCAGTCATGTGATCACACCAACCCGGGAGAAAGATGGCGGTATATATACATACGGTGGGGAGAGAATATATACATACGGTGGGGAGGAGACTGTACATTAGGAGGGGGTGGGTGGGTGGGAGAGAAATATACATACGGTGGGGAGAGAATATATACATACGGTGGGGACGAGACTGTACATTAGGAGGGGGTGGGTGGGTGGGAGAGAAATATACATACGGTGGGGAGAGAATATATACATACGGTGGGGAGGAGACTGTACATTAGGAGGGGGTGGGGGGGGTGGGAGAGAAATATACATACGGTGGGGAGAGAATATATATATACGGTGGCAGGGACGTGCACAGGACTTTAGAGGGGCAGGTGCTCAATGGCTGAAAAGGGCACTATACCTGTGTGTGTTTTAACCGAGCGCGTGTAGCGCACAAGCCCGGTTTTTAAGGGCCCTTTTCAGGCGGGGGGGGGGGCCCTTTTTATGCTTTTTGGGGGGTTTTGGTGATCAAATATTGAATATTGAGAGTTATAATAAAGCCATGGTGTCTCAGTGGGGTGAAGCCCAAACAGCTGAGATTGGAAGCCAGTGTATATAACTGAGCCAAATTGTGGTGGCTTTAACTCATTGGGCGCCATACCCAAGTATAGTCGGGTTATCTCGCCAACCATTGAGTGCCAAAACCCGAGTATACTCCGGTTTTGATCCTTTGATCTTTTCCTTTGATCCCCGTTCTATACGGTCAGCCGGAGCCCTCTAGGTCTCCCTGGCTCATCTGCAATGATGATCGAATCTCACCAGGTGGCAGTATCACATACCTTTTGACAGTGGCGTCGCGTGGGTAAAATAACAGGGGATGCCAAAAAAAAATTATTAAAAAAAATGTATTAAATATTTTTATTAATATTTTTTTTATTTTTAATATTTTGTATATTTAAGTCAAGCAGTCACCATGTACACTACAGTATGGCTCGGCGGCCAGTCAAACTTTATTTTTATTTATTTAACAGATTGCAGAATGGGTACAATACAGTACGGCTCAATACACACAATTTTATAAGGGGATGCAGACCAGAGAAAGACGTTTGTCTTGTTTACATCAGGGTCCTGCATTTTCAATTCATAGTGACATTTATGACATACAAGACATCATGACATTTATGGCATAGTGACATACATGACATACAGGGGGGACCCTGATGGGGGACCCTGATGTAAACAAGACGAAAGTTTTTCTCTGGTCTGCATCCCCTTAACAATTGTATGTATTGAGCTGTACTGTACTGTACCCATTCTGCAATCTGTTAATAAAATGTTCAATCAATCAATCAGGTATTTAGTACTGTTACATTTGTGACATATACGATATTCAAATATACAGTACTGTTACCCATAGATCCTGACAGAGTATATACATATGATGGGGAGGGGAGGGACTGTAGAATTGTTTTCATATTTAAGCCAAATAATATATAATATATTTCTCCCTCCCTCGCTCTCTCTCTCCCTCTCTTTCTGAATATTACACACACACAACACAAATATATATACACACACACACACACAGTGTGTATAGGAGGTTGCCTGCAGGCAGGAGGTCTGGTTTGATTATGAATCAGAGAGAGAGATAGCCCCTTTGAATGTTATGAATTGAAAATAGGGGACCCTGATGTAAACAAGACGAAAGTCTTTCTCTGGTCTGCAGCCCCTTAACAATTGTGTGTATTGAGCTGTACTGTATTGTACCCATTCTGCAATCTGTTAATAAAGTGTTCAATCAATCAATCAATCACGTTAGTTAGCATCCAAGCTAGCCATAACAGTATAGCATCCAAGCTTCTTACCTGGCCAATAATCCTCCTTGCTCCTTCTGGACAGATAGATTTGTTAAATCATTATATCCAGTGTGCTGGTCCTCAGTATATGTCCCGCCAGCGAAAAATAAGTGCCTAATAAAGTATGTTTGATAATAGAATAGAGGCTTCTAACGTGCCTGCTCTGTTAATAAAATTTTCAATCAATCAATCCCGCGAGGGGATGACATTCAGACCTATGGTTGGTTCAGACGATGTCACGTGACTCACGTTAGCAAATGGCAGGCAGAGGGGAGGCCAGACTACTTAGTCTGCTGACAGCCCCGTTTTTAGGTGTGGGCAGGGCTTTAGTCAGCTCGAATCTGATTGGCTATTATTGGTTTTGGACTCCACATATATGAATCACATGGTGGGAGGCTGGAGAAAGACACCTCCCCCCTCTGCCTCTGCCTCCTCTCTCAGTCCTCTGCTGCAGTGAGCACAGTGAGTCTGACAGTGTGTTAGAGAGGAAGGAGGAAGGAGGCATTAAAAAAAAAAAATTATAACACAGAGATGAAAAATTATGTTTTTTTATTATTATTGTATTATTGTAAACTATATAAAATTATTATTTTAATAATGGGGAAGCCTGGCTTCCGTTGGCTTCCAGGAGGATTCGCCACTGCCTTTTGAACTGGAATAGCTTGTTGTGGATGCACCTTTTTTATTTTATAAAAAGAAAATTCAGGGCTCCTCCTCCTCGGAGACAGAGCGACACAGCGATCGACTCAAGATTTTTTTGCCTGAAGCCATTTCCCGTATACACGAGTATAGACATATACACAGGTAATCGCGATGGCGATGCAATCACTGGGAATTTGTAACGCTTGGGTTCTCTGGCCCCGCCTGAGAACCACCCATCAGAATATGGCATTTTCAAAGATGGTCAGTAAAGGAAAAGTCGACTGCAATTCAAAGGTGAATGGACTGAAAAATATGCGTTCATCCTGAGTCCCAGCACCAAACCAATGTGACTATATGCCAAGAAACGGTAGCTCTTGTGAAGGGTGGCAATTTGAAAATAATGTATGACTGAAGTGATGGAGACCATGTTTGAAGGCAAACAAAAGCAAATCCCGCTCAGATAGCACAGCAACCCGAATAACTGGCTGGTGATTTGATTGAACAGCTTTGTGATAGAATAAAAAAAAAATGCACAGTGCATTTCAATAGCTGTGGATGAGTCCACTGACACCACTGAGAAGCCTATGTTCTGAAGAACCATTCATGTTCTGAAGAACTGTTCATGTTCTGGAATGTTATTGCTAAAGATTGAGAAGATTGGATCAGTTGGCATTAAAAAAAAAAATATTATAACACAGAGATGAAAAATTATGATTTTTTATTATTATTGTATTATTGTAAACTATATAAAATTATTATTTTAATAATGGGGAAGCCTGGCTTCCGTTGGCTTCCAGGAGGATTCGCCACTGCCTTTTGAACTGGAATAGCTTGTTGTGGATACACCTTTTTTATTTTATAAAAAGAAAATTCAGGGCTCCTCCTCCTCGGAGACAGAGCGACACAGCGATCGACTCAAGATGTTTTTGCCTGAAGCCATTTCCCGTATACACGAGTATAGACATATACACAGGTAATCGCGATGGCGATGCAATCACTGGGAATTTGTAACGCTTGGGTTCTCTGGCCCCGCCTGAGAACCACCCATCAAAATATGGCATTTTCAAAGATGGTCAGTAAAAGAAAAGTCGACAGCAATTCAAAGGTGAATGGACTGAAAAATATGCGTTCATCCTGAGTCCCAGCACCAAACCAATGTGACTATATGCCAAGAAACGGTAGCTCTTGTGAAGGGTGGCAATTTGAAAATAATGTATGACTGAAGTGATGGAGACCATGTTTGAAGGCAAACAAAAGCAAATCCCGCTCAGATAGCACAGCAACCCGAATAACTGGCTGGTGATTTGATTGAACAGCTTTGTGATAGAATAAAAAAAAAATGCACAGTGCATTTCAATAGCTGTGGATGAGTCCACTGACACCACTGAGAAGCCTATGTTCTGAAGAACCATTCATGTTCTGAAGAACTGTTCATGTTCTGAAATGTTATTGCTAAAGATTGAGAAGATTGGATCAGTTGTACTTTTCTTTTGAATACTTGAAACCCTTTTTTGTGGAATATTTGATGCAGCCCAGCCTCACCCAGACTCTACCTATAGCGGCCCCCAGGTAAAATGAGTTTGAGACCCCTGCTCTAGGTGTACCGTTCCACAATAAATAGAACCACCGTTAACGAGTAAACAACCTTCTCTGCCTCTACTTATTACTCCACAACTGGAACCTACCTGTCTCCGTCGTAACAGAAGATCCGACCATCAAAGGTTCCATGGAGTCATACGCAGAGATGCACCGGAAACTGGAGACCGCGCTGGGGCAAGTATCCGAGCGACAACAACAGGTCAGCGCCGAGCTGGTTCGACTGGGAGGACTCGCCATTTCCTCCCAGGAGACGGCGAGTTCGGCGTTGGCCGCGGCCCAGAGAGCCAGTACTGAGGTGGCTGAGGCGAGGGCGGCGGCAACTGAGGCGCCACCGGAGGGAGCGGCAGTCGGCGGCAGGAGAGATCGTGTGGCTCACGGGATCCAGGAAGAGATCCGGGAGCCACGGCTATCACCGCCGGGCCGCTACTCAGGAGCACCGGAGGGATGCAGAGAATTCATCACCCAGTGTTCACTCGTGTTCCAATTGCAGCCACGCTCATTCCCCTCTGCTATTTCCCAGGTCGCATACATCAGCACCCTCCTCTCTGGCCGAGCACTTTCCTGGGCTACAGCTGAATGGGAGAATGGGTCAGTAATCTGTAGCAATGTGGATGCCTTTACCGGGGAGTTGAGAAGAGTCTTCGATACTTCCAGAGTATTTTCTATTTATGAGGCCGGTGGGCGGCTAGTCGCCTGCCGGCAGGGCCTCTGCAATGTTACAGATTACGCCATTGAATTCAGGATCGTGGCTCGGGAGGCAGTTTGGCCAGAGATTCCCTGTTGTGCCTTGTTTGTTCAGGGGCTCTCACTACGGATGAAGGACGAGCTCTCCGTACGTGAGTTGCTTGAGCACTTGGATGAGATCATCACCATGGCCATCCGCTTGGACAATCGACATCGGGAGAGGGAACGTGAGCGAGGAACAAAAGCTCAGGTACGTGTCCCTTCTTCTCCCGGTGTCGCCAGCTCTCTGCACTACACGAGTGAGCCACTGGGTGATGAACCCATGCAGCTCGGGGCGCTGTCGCTCACGGACGAGTAGTGACAGCGCTTCGTCGAAGGACGCTGCTTCCGGTGCGGCCGCGCCGGTCATCGTTTCGGGAGCTGTCGGGGCTTCTCGGGAAAAGGAGGAGCCCGCTAGGTCCTGAGGAGGCGCTGGCAGGTGGGCAGAAACCCTCACATCTTCTTGACTCAAGATTTTTTTGCCTGAAGCCATTTCCCGTATACACGAGTATAGACATATACACAGGTAATCGCGATGGCGATGCAATCACTGGGAATTTGTAACGCTTGGGTTCTCTGGCCCCGCCTGAGAACCACCCATCAGAATATGGCATTTTCAAAGATGGTCAGTAAAGGAAAAGTCGACTGCAATTCAAAGGTGAATGGACTGAAAAATATGCGTTCATCCTGAGTCCCAGCACCAAACCAATGTGACTATATGCCAAGAAACGGTAGCTCTTGTGAAGGGTGGCAATTTGAAAATAATGTATGACTGAAGTGATGGAGACCATGTTTGAAGGCAAACAAAAGCAAATCCCGCTCAGATAGCACAGCAACCCGAATAACTGGCTGGTGATTTGATTGAACAGCTTTGTGATAGAATAAAAAAAAAATGCACAGTGCATTTCAATAGCTGTGGATGAGTCCACTGACACCACTGAGAAGCCTATGTTCTGAAGAACCATTCATGTTCTGAAGAACTGTTCATGTTCTGGAATGTTATTGCTAAAGATTGAGAAGATTGGATCAGTTGGCATTAAAAAAAAAAAAGATTATAACACAGAGATGAAAAATTATGATTTTTTATTATTATTGTATTATTGTAAACTATATAAAATTATTATTTTAATAATGGGGAAGCCTGGCTTCCGTTGGCTTCCAGGAGGATTCGCCACTGCCTTTTGAACTGGAATAGCTTGTTGTGGATACACCTTTTTTATTTTATAAAAAGAAAATTCAGGGCTCCTCCTCCTCGGAGACAGAGCGACACAGCGATCGACTCAAGATTTTTTTGCCTGAAGCCATTTCCCGTATACACGAGTATAGACATATACACAGGTAATCGCGATGGCGATGCAATCACTGGGAATTTGTAACGCTTGGGTTCTCTGGCCCCGCCTGAGAACCACCCATCAAAATATGGCATTTTCAAAGATGGTCAGTAAAAGAAAAGTCGACAGCAATTCAAAGGTGAATGGACTGAAAAATATGCGTTCATCCTGAGTCCCAGCACCAAACCAATGTGACTATATGCCAAGAAACGGTAGCTCTTGTGAAGGGTGGCAATTTGAAAATAATGTATGACTGAAGTGATGGAGACCATGTTTGAAGGCAAACAAAAGCAAATCCCGCTCAGATAGCACAGCAACCCGAATAACTGGCTGGTGATTTGATTGAACAGCTTTGTGATAGAATAAAAAAAAAATGCACAGTGCATTCCAATAGCTGTGGATGAGTCCACTGACACCACTGAGAAGCCTATGTTCTGAAGAACCATTCATGTTCTGAAGAACTGTTCATGTTCTGAAATGTTATTGCTAAAGATTGAGAAGATTGGATCAGTTGTACTTTTCTTTTGAATACTTGAAACCCTTTTTTGTGGAATATTTGATGCAGCCCAGCCTCACCCAGACTCTACCTATAGCGGCCCCCAGGTAAAATGAGTTTGAGACCCCTGCTCTAGGTGTACCGTTCCACAATAAATAGAACCACCGTTAACGAGTAATCAACCTTCTCTGCCTCTACTTATTACTCCACAACTGGAACCTACCTGTCTCCGTCGTAACAGAAGATCCAACCATCAAAGGTTCCATGGAGTCATACGCAGAGATGCACCGGAAACTGGAGACCGCGCTGGGGCAAGTATCCGAGCGACAACAACAGGTCAGCGCCGAGCTGGTTCGACTGGGAGGACTCGCCATTTCCTCCCAGGAGACGGCGAGTTCGGCGTTGGCCGCGGCCCAGAGAGCCAGTACTGAGGTGGCTGAGGCGAGGGCGGCGGCAACTGAGGCGCCACCGGAGGGAGCGGCAGTCGGCGGCAGGAGAGATAGTGTGGCTCACGGGATCCAGGAAGAGATCCGGGAGCCACGGCTATCACCGCCGGGCCGCTACTCAGGAGCACCGGAGGGATGCAGAGAATTCATCACCCAGTGTTCACTCGTGTTCCAATTGCAGCCACGCTCATTCCCCTCTGCTATTTCCCAGGTCGCATACATCAGCACCCTCCTCTCTGGCCGAGCACTTTCCTGGGCTACAGCTGAATGGGAGAATGGGTCAGTAATCTGTAGCAATGTGGATGCCTTTACCGGGGAGTTGAGAAGAGTCTTCGATACTTCCAGAGTATTTTCTATTTATGAGGCCGGTGGGCGGCTAGTCGCCTGCCGGCAGGGCCTCTGCAATGTTACAGATTACGCCATTGAATTCAGGATCGTGGCTCGGGAGGCAGTTTGGCCAGAGATTCCCTGTTGTGCCTTGTTTGTTCAGGGGCTCTCACTACGGATGAAGGACGAGCTCTCTGTACGTGAGTTGCCGGAGCACTTGGATGAGATCATCACCATGGCCATCCGCTTGGACAATCGACATCGGGAGAGGGAACGTGAGCGAGGAACAAAAGCTCAGGTACGTGTCCCTTCTTCTCCCGGTGTCGCCAGCTCTCTGCACTACACGAGTGAGCCACTGGGTGATGAACCCATGCAGCTCGGGGCGCTGTCGCTCACGGACGAGTAGTGACAGCGCTTCGTCGAAGGACGCTGCTTCCGGTGCGGCCGCGCCGGTCATCGTTTCGGGAGCTGTCGGGGCTTCTCGGGAAAAGGAGGAGCCCGCTAGGTCCTGAGGAGGCGCTGGCAGGTGGGCAGAAACCCTCACATCTTCTTGATACACGCACTTTTTTTACAGTAACTGTCAACACGGGGAGCGACAACGTCAAGAACATGGTTGCTCTTATTGACTCAGGGGCTGCGGGTAACTTTATCCATGTGGGGCTGGTGGAGGAATGGGGAATTCCTCTCAAGGAACTGGTGGCACCTGTTCCTGTCCAGGCCCTGGATGGCCGACCGCTGGGCAGTGGGAGCATCACCTACCGCACTACTCCTATGCACATGAGGGTGGAGGGTGGTGGGTGGGAGGAGGTGCAATTTTTCGTGCTTGTTTCTCCCATTTCCGTCATGGTCTTAGGTCATCCCTGGTTAGCTCTTCACAACCCGGGATTAACTGGTCTACGGGCGAACTCTCAACGGGGAACGACATCGAGTCGGGGCCCGGCGAGAGTTTGCCCCCCCCCCCCTCCTCTTCTCTTTTATCTCCCTCTTTTGTCTCCAGGATGGTGGGGAGTGTTGCAGATGCTGACAGCCCTACTAATCCCGATTTAATAGGTGTACCAAAACACGTGCTAAAGCACTACCGCCTCATAGATCTTACGACTGCCCCATTGATCTTCTACCTGGTACCTCTCTGCCCTGTGGGCGTATGTTCTCCCTCTCGCACCCTGAGACAGTGTCTATGAACACTTACATTGAGGAGGCATTGCTCGCGGGGCATATACGTCCTTCTACATCTCCTGCCGGCGCTGGCTTCTTTTTCGTAGCTAAGAAGGATGGGGGTCAGTGACCGTGCATTGATTATAGGGGGTTGAACGATGTATCCATCAAGAACCGTTACCCGTTGCCTCTCATGGATACCGCCTTTGAGTGCTTACAGGGGGCACAGGTCTTCTCTAAACATGACTTACGTAATGCATACAATCTGGTCAGGATTAGAGAAGGAGACGAGTGGAAGACTGCATTTAACACACCCAATGGGCATTATGAGTACTTAGTCATGCCCTTTGGCTTAGCTAATGCTCCAGCAGTCTTTCACGCCCTGGTCAATGACATGCTGCGGGACTTAATTGGGGTGTCGGTGTTCGTTTACTTAGATGACATCCTGATTTTTTCTCGCGATATGGTGCATCACCAAGTGCACGTTCATGAGGTGCTAGACCGTCTCCTCAGGCATCAACAATTTGTTAAGGCAGAGAAGTATGTATTCCACACTGACACCGTTTCCTTCCTGGGCTTTGTGTTGACGAAGGGCGATCTTCGCATGGATCCAGCCAAGGTGAGTGCAGTCTTGGACTGGCCACGGCCTTCGTCGCTCAAGGATTTACAACGTTTTTTGGGCTTTGCAAATTTCTACAGGCGTTTTATTCGCAATTTTAGCGCCTTAGCCAATCCGTTAACAGCTCTCACTAGGTCCTCTGTCCCTGGCTTTGAATGGTCGCCTAGGGCAGAGTCTGCCTTCTGCCACCTCAAATGTTGATTTACCTCCGCCCCTGTACTGATCCGCCACGATGCTGAGGTTCCGTTTATTGTGGAGGTGGATGCCTCGGACATCGCGGTGGGGGGGGGTGATCTCTCAGAGATGTTTAAAGGACGGTAAAGTGCATTCTTGTGCTTTTTTTTCTCACCAGCTGTCTTCGGCCGAGCTAGTTACGTGGGTAATCGAGTGTTATTGGCAATCAAATTGGCACTAGAGGAGTGGAGATATTGGTTGGAGGGTGCGGCACATCCCTTCATTGTTTGGACTGATCATAAGAACTTGGCTTACATCCAAGGGGCTAAACGCCTTAACTCTCACCAGGCCAGGTGGGCGTTATTCTTCACTCGATTTCGATTTACCATCTCCTATCGACCCGGTTCCAAAAACGTTAAACCTGGCGCGTTGTCGCGCCGATTTGATCCTCCGGGTCGAGAGGATAGCCCCCATCCCATTATTCCACAGGCCTTGATTTTAGCACCCGTGTTGTGGGGCATAGATAAGGTGGTAAGATCGGCTCTGGCACGGGAGCCTGATCCTGGTGGGGGTCCTCCGGGACGGCTGTATGTGCCCAAGGCTGCACGCTCATGCCTGCTGCAGTGGGCACATACCTCTTCACCCACCGGCCACCCTGGGGCCACTAGAACCCTGGAGTTTATCCGTAGGAGGTTCTGGTGGTCGACAGTGGAGGGGGATACGCGTTTTTTTGTGGTGGCCTGCCCGGTGTGCGCACGCAGGAAGACCTCTCGCCGTGCGCCAGCAAGTCTCCTCCGGCCTCTTCCTATTCCCAAACGTCCCTGGTCGCACATATCCCCGGATTTTATTTCAGGCCTGCCCTTGTCAGATGGGTTCACTACCATTTTGGTGGTGGTGGACCGTTTCTCCAAGGCGGCTCACTTCATTCCCCTTCCCAAGCTTCCCTCTGCCCTGCTGATCTGGTGGTACAGCATGTCTTTCGGGTCCACAGGCTCCCAGTGGATATCGTGTCAGACCGGGGTCCTTTGTCAGGTGAACCCTGTGGCTTACAGGTTGCGGCTTCCGAGTTTGATGAGGATTCATCCGATGTTTCATGTGTCTCTGTTGAAGTCATTCCTCTCATTGCCCTTGTCCCCGCCTCTGCCCGCGGTTCCTCCGCCTCGGTTGATCGGTGGTCAACCGGTCTACACAGTGCGGAAGATCCTGGGTTGTAGACGGAGGGGTAGGGGGTTTCAGTTCTTGGTGGATTGGTAGGGGTACGGGGTAGAAGAGCGTTCTTGGGTGCCTCAAAGGGATATCCTAGATCCCAGCCTAATCGATGATTTCCTGCGGCTGCATCCCGAGGCCCCTAGGTAAACGGCAGGTGCCGTTCGTCGGGGGAGGGTACTGTAACGATTGGGTTATCTAGCCCCGCCTGAGAACCACCCATCATTCTGACACCTGTCACTGGGCTTCTCTGTCACTTATCTCCCTGTCACTTGTCACTTATTGTTTGGGTCTCCTGATTGGTTGTCACGTTGGAACGCTTGGTATGTCAGGAATGTGGTCGTACTTAAACCTCTGTCTCTCTACTTCCAGTTGTCGGATATTCTCATTCTCCTGCAGAGTACACAGCGGTACTGCAGACACTGGATGTTGCTGTCATTATTGTTATCATTATTATCTTCTCTCCTAGACGCCCTGCGTCAGTGTACTATCTGTTGCTATTACTCTAGGTGTACCGTTCTACAATAAAGAGAACCACCGTTAACGAGTAAACAACCTTCTCTGCCTCTAATTATTACTCCACAACTGGAACCTACCTGTCTCCGTCGTAACAGGAATTATTCTTTTTTGAATACCTTCTGGCTAAGGTAAGGTATATTCTATGTCTATTTTACCGAACCTGAAACATGTTTTTGTAACGATCACAGTGTCGTGTTTTACCGGACGTAAAACATGCTCGACACACACGCAGTTTCTAGTTGAAACAACCCGCCCCCCATTGAGGATTTTGTGAAGGCACATATGTACATGGTATATACCTTTGATTTGGGAGTATTTGAGGTTTCAGGCGATCAACCAGAACGATTTGGGCTTATTGCATATAACGTGTCATATCTCGCGATCTATGGAAAAAGACTAGATTATTTTGGAAATGGGCGATGTTTAGTGTGTAATAAACTACAGTGTGTAGAAATGAACTGATTAGTCAGTAATGGACTATGAACAATGCCTGTCAAATGAGCCATACTATTGTCTCCATAGCTATAATACAGAACACACAATGGGTCTGCAAACATCGCTAAAAGGGTCAATAAGGCTGCCGCCAGGCGGTACAGATGGGGAAAGTGGGTGGCCACCAAAGAGTTAAAAACATACATCAGCCAGTAGACAGTGAGTGAGTGATCCAAATTAATAATAATATAAAATACATCAATTACGTGAAGTACCGTATAGCCCGAACTGCTGAGAGCGGTAATAAAGAGTTCTAAAAGGATGTCCCAACCGGGAATAGAACTCCAGTCTCCCACACAGCGAACAAATCACCTTACCACTACGCTATTACCTAACAGCAGGGAAGCTGTGGTGTTTAGTGGGGGAGAAGCCCAAACAGCTGACGAAGAAAGACGGTGCATGCAGGCGTCTTGGAGGCCCTTGTTCCCCGAGTGGCCGGAAGACGCCGTCAAGACATGAATGAGAGCCGTGCCAAGAGGAAAATCGACATCATCAGTGGGGGCGTGAAGTAGCTTGAACTGATGAGAGATGTCAAAGTGGAAGAGAACTCCACACATACCAGCACCGCTTGGCTATAACCCCACTCTCATAACAGCAGGGAAGCCGTGCTGCCTCAGTGGTGGCGTGGCTCATACAGCTGAGAGAGGAAGTTTGTGTATAATATGGGCCAACCGTGGCAGACGGTGGCCTTTGCATGCCTTTCCAGCAACTGGTAATCACCTTGGTATTTTACATTTTCATCATTTCACTGAGGTGTATTATACTTCCTGGAATAATATACATCATGATGACATCTTAACTTTTGAACTCAACACCTCTCAAACCAAATTAATTAGTATGAGACGGTTTATAGTTTTGGGACATTGAGATTAGTGTTGCTTTTAGTCCATACAAAAGCACTTGTTTGAAGCGGAAAACTTTTTGAAACGTTTTTGAATCCAAAATGTTCAAAAACATAGTTGATTATAAAGAAAGCCTATAAAAAACCTTTTAACCTCCTTGGACTGATGTTTGCTATAGGTTTTTCCACAGCTCAATATTGTGACTCTGTGGAGTCTGTGGAACATTCCCAGCTACCCAAACACACAGCATTGCTAAGATATCTTCAATTGTTTCAGCCACAATTAAACATTAAAAACTGTAGCATTCTCCTACGGAACCGTATTGCTGCCACACCAGAAACAGAAAAAATTATCAGTATCACGTTATAACGTGAAACATTTATTGTTATAACAAGATGTTTTTCACATTATAACAAGATATTTTAACGTTATTACGCCAGACAAACGTATCACATTATAACAAGACACTTTTGTTATAACTTTTCTTGTAATAACAATATACTATTTATCACCTTATAACGTGAAACGATTTATTTTTTAACGTGATAACTTATTGGTTTAACATCAAACATTTCACGTTATAAGGTGATAAATAGTATTGTAAACGTTTTTTGTTATAATGTGATACGTTTGTATGCCGTAATAACGTGAAAATATATTGTTATCACGTGAAAAACATCTTGTTATAACCATAAATGTTTCACGTTATAACTTGATACTGATACTTTTTTCTATTTCTGGTGTGGCAGCAATACACATCCGTAGTTTCAGCCACAATTAAAAATGAAAAACTTTAGCATTCTCCTCATCCAGACTCACTGTTTGGCACCAAGTGCCTACGCTATTTCTTTCAACGTCATCAAGGGCACTTTTTAAACTTTGGAACGACGGCTCGGTTGGCTCTGTGTGTCACTTCACGACTTATCGCTTCTTAAGATGTTGACGTGAAAGGCAGCCTAGTTGCTGTAATGAAAATGAGTGAGCTCTAACAGTGAGGAGGCCTTTCTTCCCCACAAATCCAATTACTCCCAATTAAACTATAGAGTACCTGTAATTTCTCCCTGGTGGCTTTGAGCGTGGGATGCCTCAGAGAGAACCGTTGACTTTGATACTCACTCATTTAGCTGATTGGGGCCCCTCTGGGATTGTTCAGCTTGGGGTGGGGGGTGGGGGGATGTGTGGAGAAATAAATAGAAAGGAGAAGAAGGAGAAGATAGAAGGGGGTTAAAAAAATAGTGTTTGGTGTAGAGGGTGAAAGGAGGAGAATGACTCAGTGTGTGTGTGTGTGTGTGTGTGTGTGTGTGTGTGTGTGTGTGTGTGTGTGTGTGTGTGTGTGTGTGTGTGTGTGTGTGTGTGTGTGTGTGTGTGTACTATGGGGGGGGGGGGGGGCTGGTACTTTACTCCAAGCGGCCTAATCTCATCCATATTCATGTGTTCAGTAGTTATCTCTCTCTTCTGGTGATGAGCAGTGAAGATGCCACTTATCACACATCTCACACTCCGAGGGAAAGCCAGCTGGGATCGGTTAGACATACACAGGTGTGTGTGTGTGTGTGTGTGTGCATTAGGGCTGTCACATTATTTTCGATTTTCGAATTTAATTTAGAATTTACATAAAAACACGAGATTCTAACATGAATGGAGAAATTCAAATTTGAGAAAAATTTAATATTTTTAAATAATAATAATAATAATAATAATAATAATAATAATAATAATAATAATAATAATAATAATAATAATAATAATAATAATAATAATAATAATAATAATAATAATAATAATAATAATAATAATAATAATAATAATAATAATAATAATAATAATAATAATAATAATAATAATAATAATAATAATAATAATAATAATAATAATAACTTCAATAACCTTTTGTGGAGGATACCGGTAAACACGGTAAAACACGTATTCCAAATAATTACTGGTTATTGATTTTTAGTCTTGCAATTTTAACCCATTCTCCGCCGGGCATTGTACCCATCCTAAACCATCCTCTGCCAGCTCTATTTGTCTATGGAGATGTTCACCTTATTTGCAGGACTATAACTTTTTAAATTGTATTGCTAAATTGACATTACTGTCCAATTATCTAGCAGTCTCAGTCAATGAGTCAACTAGATGTCCCCTTTGGAAGGGTGTGGGCGAATGACTTATAATCAAACCGGTGAAACAATTCGGATTTTGTAAGAATGTTCGTTTATTTGGACTTCAATGTCCAGCATCCAATTACTACTCGTTGCAATAATCACCAGGTGGCCAATTAAACAAGCGGTTAGCTTGTAGCTGATAGTTAGTAGCAGCTTACATCCAGACATTAGTGGATAATGTCAGTAAAGGTTGATATGGTATTTGGTAATGTTCAACCAAGTTGACGTTGATAATAGTTTGTTGATAGTTAGGTTGCAATTTAGCCACCGCCGGTACTTGATAGTGTAGCCAGACGTTTAGCCAGCAGTAGCCAGGTTACAGTTAGTCAGACGTTAGTCAGTAGTAGCCAGGTAACAGTTAGTCAGACGTCAGTCAGTAGGCAATCAGCGTTTAGTCGGCAGTGTTCATTCAAACGTCAGTAGACGATACAGAGTCTATAGTCAGCATGTACATTCAGTCAGATTATTTACCTATACAAAGGAAAGGAAACAAACGGCATTAATTAGTAACTAGTATATATGAAACAAGAGATAAATGCGGATATTAACGGCGCATCCAATGCAACGTACCCTTGGCCAGTCAGAGTTCGCCCACAGGGCTTTTCACCTTACAGCCTAGGGCTAAGAGTGTCACTTAAATAGCGCAACGCGCCGGCGCAGAGACAGCTTACCTGTCCAGAGTCGCAATACGTGCTCCAAAGTGCGTCCACTAGGCAGCACCAGATAATAACTATCTCATGCAATAAATGTATACAATAAATGTTACTTAGGATAATAATGAAGGATAATAATGATAAACATATTGGGAAAAACGTCGGATAATTCTCCACCTCCCAATTAGTTTTCTGAACGTCAGGCTCATAAAACTATCCAAACTATACAAAGTGATCCCGGTCTATATTATTATTATTTCTTTACAGGGGCACGAAGAATTAAACTATGCCGCATTTATGGTGGTAGCACAAGCGGCTCCCGCGAAAACTATGCAGGTTATGTCAGCAACGGATGATTCTTGACGTCCTCAATCCTGCCAGAAACAGGCGACTTTCGATGTCCTTCTCTGTGCCAGAAACAGGCGACTTTCGACGTCCTTTGTGCCAGAAACAGGCGACTTTCGACGTCCTTCTCTGTGCCAGAAACAGGCGACTTTCGACATCCTTCCTTGTGCCAGAAACAGGCGACTTTCGACGTCCTTTGTGCCAGTAAGAGGCGACTTTCGACGTCCTTCTCTGTGCCAGAAACAGGCGACTTTCGACGTCCTTCCTTGGTCATTGTTCCTCGAAAGGTAGAAGTACTACCAATCTCCTAACGTCCCTGTGGAGGACGGTGGTAGGGCACATCCCGACGTGACGATCACGCTTGGGATGACCGGCGGTAACGGGAAGGCTATGGCAAGTCCTTACTTCCACGTCTCTGATGACACCCTTCGGGTCAGGGTGAGTCTTTATCACTCGGCCCAGTCGAAACTGGCCTCTGAGTGCGTTCTGGTCCGCAAGCCAGACCAGGTCTCCTTTAGCAACATTCCTAGCGGGAATGTGCCACTTCTTCCGGACGAAGAGTTCTGGTCCCGCCAGTTGGCTCCATTGTTTCCAGAACCTGTCCACTTCAATCTGGATTGCTCTCAGACGGACGAAGGGGTAGCTAGCAGACTCGAAACCTCTGGGGTCTCCATGGGGCCTTGCACGTCCCAGTAGGAGAGTGTTGGGGGTGATGACCTCAATGGTGCCATCCCGAAGCTGGGCGTTGGCGCCAATAGGCCTCTCATTTGATAGATTGGCAGCTAGGTATAGGAGGGTTTGGAACTCCAGGGCCGTAAGGCTCCCTTCTTCGCCTATGCTGCTTAGTGCTCTTTTCAATACTCGCACAGCTGCTTCAGCCACACCATTCCTATGAGGAGAGTCAGCGGGGTGGAACACCCAAGTCCAATCTGTTCCAGACTCTGCGGCTTTCTTCTGTACCTTGTTATTGTCGATATTCGCTAGGAACTTGTAGAGTTCTTCCAGCGCTGGCTTTGCTCCCACGAAATTAGTTCCTTTATCGGACCAGAGCTTCCTAGGATGGCCTCTCAATGCAGTGAAGCGTTGGAAAGTTTTTAGGAAACCTTCGGTCGAGAGGTCTTCCACTATGTCGGCATGTATCGCTCTAGCCGTGCAGCAGAAAACTACGCCCCAGGCTTTCTTACTTGTCCTCTTTTTCACTGAGTCTTTGATCGTGTAGGGACCAAAGAGGTCCAACGTGGTATACTCGAATGGTGCGGCCGGCTCTGTGCGCTCCGGGGGGAGTTCGCTCATGATTTGACGGCACATTTTTGCCTTATTCTTTAGGCAGTGTATACACGAGTCAATCGTATTTCGGGCTACTCTTGGCCCCTGCACAACCCAGGCTTTGTCTCTCATGTGCAAGAGGGTTCCTGCAATGCCCTCATGGTTTGCCCTGTGGGCTTCCTCTGCCAGGAGGATGCTGACCCACTCCCTGTAGGGAAGTAAGGGCACCCCAGGCCATTCTTTGGCCATGGCTTGAACTCTGCCGTGGCACAGCAAGAGTTTGGAGTCCTCCTCTTTGTGGACCACAAGTCTGTCCAGTGTGGTCACGGGGAATTCTGCGCCTTCCTGTGCGGCCAGGCATAGTTCTTTGAATGCGCTTCGCAGTTCGTTTACTGTTAATGCCTCCCACTTTAGCAATGTGCGGGTTGGCAAATGTGCTTTCGTCGTCTGGGCTTTCCTGGTTTTTACTGACGCCCAGAACTTTAGTGCCCTTCGGATGAAGCCGACAACGCTGCAGAGTGTTTTGAGAGAACTGTATCTCCTTGGGTTTATCTGGCCTACGAGAGCCCCGCCCCAAAGTTTGTCGGAGGTTCTGTTTGGCGAGATAATGATATCTGAGTCTTCTTTTATGGCTGTCATCTTTCCTTCCCCTGAGCTGGCAGGGGAAGGCATTGTCTTTGCTTGCGCTCTTGTGATAGCAACTGTGAAGGCCTTTCTTTGAAGCCTACTTACTGCGTCTCTCGCAGCTGTAGCTACCTCTGAGGCTGATTTCTTTGGCCATTCCACTTCGGGGTAGGCGAGGAAATCCGGGCAGCATTGCTAGGCAGAGTCCTCTCCGAGTAGCTCTGGGGAGCAGCGGCCTCTTGTGACCAGGTCAGCAATATTGCGTTCTCCTGGTACCCACCACCAATCAGTGACGGGACCAGCCTTCTGGATCTCTCCGACCCGATTCGCGATGAATGTCTGGAATCCATAGCTTTCTCTTTGGATAGCACCCAGCACCGTCTGACTGTCGACGAAGTGGAACCATCTCTCGATTTTGATTCTTCCATGTTTAAGTACATACTTTTTTAGATGGGAAGCGAACACCGCCCCACAGATTTCCGCCTTTACTGGGTCACCTCTAAGGTCAAGAGGGGCCAGTTTCGCTTTTGACTCCACTAGCCGGGCGACTGCTCCCCCAGACGTCTCCCACCGTAGATACAGTACTGCGCCATAGGAATCACAGCTCCCGTCTGAGAACGTGATCCCCCATGGCTTGCCCAACCAGCCGGCGGGCGTGATACTTCTTGGGAATGTGACGCGGCTCAGGCGAGCATATTCCTTGAACAACTCCACTGTTTTCTCTCGGAGCTCCTCTGATAGTGGCTGGTCCCAAGTGTCCTTTGTCATCTTTCCAGCCTCCTGGAATGCTCTTCTCACTAGGATCACTCCCTTCTGCTTGAGTGGAGTTGCGAGACCAATCGGGTCAGACAGTCCTGTGAGTTGGCTGAGTAGGACTCGGCGTGTCAGAGGGTTAGGCGTCCTCTCTATGATATCTTCTTTGGCTAGGTCTGCTTCCATCCTCATCTTTTGCCTCCTCCGGGAAAAGTTGATGGATGCCATTACGAAGAGCTTGTCTTCCTGAACAAGGTAGCCAACTCCCAAAGCCTTGTTATCTTCTTCCTTGAGTTGGTTCGGTAGAACTAGTGTCTCTGGCTTGGTCACCAGGGCGTCATGCCTCCCACTGTGACCAGATCGGACCCAGGGTTTGAGGTGGAAGCCGCCTGCCTTCAAGATGACTTCGACCCCCTTAAGGATCTCTTCCAGTCTGTATGAGTCATTGTGTGACACAAGGAGATCATCCACGTAGCTGTTGTCCACGATGACAGATCTTTCATCAGTTAGATGGGAGAACCGAGGGAGGTATGCGGTCTCTCGCATAGCGACTTGGGCAATACATCCGGCCGGCTTGTCTCCCATATTCACCCTGACAACGGCATAATCTTTAATCTCGTCTTGCGGTGAGTCTCTCCATAGAAAGCGGTGTACATGAACTTCCTCCTCTTCCAGCCACACTGAGTTGTACATCTTTTTGATGTCACCGCTGCATGTTCTCCTTCCCGGAATCTGAGGAAAACCGCTCGGATTTGGTTCAGCACATCAGGACCTTTCAGTAGGATATTGTTCATGCTTACACCTCTGTACTCTTGGCTGCTGTCCCAGACGATGCGTACTGGAGTGGTGACTGAGTGTGGGTTCGGTGCGGTCAAGTGACTCACGTACCATACTGCCCCTTTCCATTGGTCCATCATAGACCTAGTTAGTTTCACGGCAGCTCCTCTCTCCACCATTTCGTGGATTTGCCTGGTATAGGCGACTTTCCATGAAGGATCTTTCTCAAGTCGCTTCTCCGTCCTGAGGAAGGTTGACTCCACAGCTTGGCGATTGTTAGGGAGAGATGCTGGTTGTTCCTTCCAGGGGTACTTTGCATCCCAGTGGGAGCCCCCACAGTGCGAGTCTTTCTCCTTGAAGGTCAAGCCAGCCTTGATGGTCTCTAGCTCCCGCTCGTCAGCCAGTGTCATCTCCTTTCCTCCAGGAGGACAGTTACCGCAGCGACATCCCCCACAGACGGGGTCACAGGCTGCTCCGATGCTGTCCCATTTCAGCCAGTCGAAGACTTCCTTGTTGCTTGCGGCAGTTACTGCTGGATATGGGTTGCTTTAGGGGCCCCCTCATGGCTCCCGAAACGTAAGGGAGAGTCTTTGTAAGTGCTCTCTGTTTGACTACTGTCAAGCTGAGGAGATGACGAGTGGATGTGAAGGACCACACTTTTGAGTTGGTGGACGGGGAAGGTTTAGCTTCGGCGGCAAGTTGCAGAACATCGTTTGCAATATCAAGTGGGCTGGTCACATCACCGCCCCTTTCAATGTTGTGTGTCCTTTTATCCTCTTCATCCTCATAAGCACTTCCAATGTCACCCTTTTCACCAGGCTCTAGGAGGCTCGACCACCTGTTCATCAGTGCTGCTCTTTCCTCGTCCAAGTGCCTGTGCCGCTTCTCTAATTCAGAAATGTTGGGAGTTGGAAGAAGGTATCTCCACTCTCTCACCATTTGTTCGAAGGCGTTGAGTCTTCTCTCCAATTTGTTTCCCTCCAACGCTCTCTTGTCTTGGGGTGCCCATTGGGTGCTGAGTCTCTTTGTCTCTTCCAAGGCCTCCTTGAACTCCACTTCAAGGGGGCCTAACTTTGGTTGAACGAAGCGGGACCATACCTCCGAGAGGATCTTCTTCTCCAGTGCCACTTTCCTCTGCTTGCTTCCGTCTTTCTTTGCTGTGGCGTCGGCTATCACGGTAGCATGCGCGGTTCCGTCGGCCTCCTCCAATGCTCCAACATAGTCCCCCGTCGTGTCAATGAGCTTCGCAAACTCTATATGAAGAGCTTTCCGGTCGTTGACGAGCTCCGCTGGCGATGCGGTGTCAACATTGTCAGCTACCTGGTTGGCTCTCCTTGTGAAAGCTGTTTGCGCCGCAGTACGCCTCTTCTTTAGATCTTCCACATCTACGCCCTCCATCTTGTCCCAGTCAGCCGTTGCCCCAACTGGAGCTCCTTTTGCGGCTGAGTCACTGGTCGCAGGCAGTAGTAAACAATGGGGTTAACAGTCAGAAGCACAGTTGTACAGTTGGCGTGTAGCAGTGTGATTACAATGACACTGCTCCCAGCAGGGGATAATGACGGGACCGTATGGTGGGTCAACGTAGTTTCGCTTCACTCACTTGAAACCTGGTAATGGCCACAATGTGAGTGAACAAGTAGGATAGAGTTGGTGAGCACCGTTACAGTGTTAATTCATTAATAGTACAGTTCACGACGTGAAGAGCAATTTGAAAACTGTCGGATGAAACATAGTCACTTTAGGTCGGTTCATCAATAGTACCGTTCATGGCGTTTGGAGCAACAATATAATTGCAAGGTTCAACACAGCCAAGGCATAGGCGTGTCAATGATAATGTTCACAGCGTTTGGAGCAACAATGTAATTGCTAGGTTCAACACAGCCAAGACATAGGTGTGTCAATGATAATGTTCACAGCGTTTGGAGCAACAACGTAATTGCTTGGTTCAACACAGCCATGGCATAGGTGTGTCAATGATAATGTTCACAGCGTTTGGAGCAACAATGTAATTGCTAGGTTCAACACAGCCAAGGCATAGGTGTGTCAATGATAATGTTGACAGCGTTTGGAGCAACAACGTAATTGCTTGGTTCAACACAGCCAAGGCATAGGTGTGTCAATGATAATGTTCACAGCGTTTGGAGCAACAATGTAATTGCTAGGTTCAACACAGCCAAGGCATAGGTGTGTCAATGATTATGTTCACAGCATTTGGAGCAACAACGTAATTGCTTGGTTCAACACAGCCAAGGCATAGGTGTGTTAATGATAATGTTCACAGCGTTTGGAGCAAAAACATAATTGCTCGGTTCAACACAGCCAAGGCATAGGTGTGTCAATGATAATGTTCTTTAACTAGCATTGGATGGCTAGCAGCGTTCGCATTCTTTGGCTAACAGCGTTTAGCATTGAGCATTGGTTGGCTAGCGGTGTTAGCATTGGTTGGCTAACAGCGTTGGCATTGGTGGCTAGCAGTGTTAGCATTCTTTGGCTAACAGCGTTAGTGTTACGAAGGATCAGATTAAACCGAATATATATATTTATTACTTGAGATATATTGTATAGTATTTGTATATCGTCTGATATCCCTTGTATATTCTTTGTACATATACACGGAATATCCCTTTACCTAGTACAGACCATAATATTTCATTCTCCTATTGGACAGCGATCCCCTAGGCGCCACGGCCATACCCCCAATGTCTAGTTCAAAGTCACCGCCAAAGACATGCCTGGACATGACCGGCTCTGCGCAAGAATACGAGACAGAAATGAGGCTGGTACTAGATTGTTCACCTAACGTATAAATACGGCGCAGGTGAATACAGCAGTATGTTAACCAATAAGTTGAAGCCTCACACCACGATACAACGTGCTGTGAAGTGGGCCCGTTTTTGCCCCAAAATAGAGCCTTGAGACCGCGTGCGAATTGATAGCTGAAGTGTCAGAGTTTAACGCTGTATCGTCGAGTTCGACCTATTCTATTATTTAAGTAATAGTCTATTATGTATAGTGTATCGTGCGGCTACCGTTCTACAGTGACCAGCATTACCAACGCTTCCTCGTACCGAGCTAGTGTGCTTATCCAGGCTGGGCGGCTTAACCTGGTGCCGTCATCCGAGGAGCCCTAGACGAGAACCGTGTGGATATGTACACTGGATAACCTACACCGGCGACTACAGAGCCCTTTTCGGCTGGATTATATTTGCTTTGGTCCTGTAGCTGATGGAGCGGAGAATCGTCTACACCCACAATTGTGTGGGATTTACCCTGTGAGGAGCAACGTCGAGCCCGCCTCTAGGACGCCTGAGGCTGGCTAGCTTTCTTCCATGCGGCACTGCATACCGGAGAATAGCTGTTGTTCGTCTGCGGATCAAGAGATTATTGCACTGTCTCCTGTACCTGGAGTCTCCTTATTCCTCGTTGACCCAGACTTTCGCTACCGACAAATCCTCTCCCCTGCTGGCCTACAACCGGAGGGACCCTATTAGTATCTCCAGCTGCCCTACTAGTGTACCATATATATAATTCTTATGATACAGGTGGTATTAATTATCTCCTGCGTAATATGCTCATGGACTTACGCTCTTGACCTATTCATGCACATTCTTTGCCTTACAAGCGCAATTCTCAATCTTGATAAGTAAAGTAATGTAAGATAATCTTCGTGCTGCTAATAAATATTCTTCTAAACGAGTATTTGTGTGAAACCGTGTTATTGTGGATGTGTTCATCTCATATACCTGTGTACTGTATGGCCAGTAGTAATGTACATAAGTCAGTAGTGGTTTAATGCAGGCACGCGGGAACTATAAAACGGCAGGGGGTGCTGGGGGGTCGCCAGATGAATTTTTTTTTTCTTTTTCGGTCAGGCCACTGAACTTAGAAGCAGGCCAGGCCAGTGTTTCTATTTGCACCAGCGCAATAGTTAGATAACCTAGGTGGGGAACAACCAGGAGATCACTGCAACTCACACAAGTTGGAGAACTATCTCTCTCTCTCTCTCTCTTGCTCTCACACACACACAAAGGGAGCCGCATGTGATTGGTGGAGGCGGGATCCTTACGAAAAACTGCTAATCATTGACACATGCTAGCCTGTAATAATCCCCCCCAGAAAAATTTACTTTGCATTTGATATATTGCAAATATATGCCATCACACACACTGGCATTTAAAGGGTTAGAATTATAAAATTAATATGTGGTGTTATGATCAGGGCTGAAGTTGAATAAAATATTGTATTTATCAATTACAAAAAACTGAAAATCCATAAAAATCTGTGTTGTTGCTAATCATACATATGCTAGCCTGTTTTTTAACAATAAGTTGTGATGCCATCACAAACACTGGCATTTAAAGGGTACAAATAAAAAAAAATGCCTGCACCAGAATGCAGGAAATTTGTAACAAAAAAAATCCTGGTGGGGGACCCCCAGACCCCCTGCTTAAAAAGTGGCCTGACTGGGGCTATATTTCCTGGCCTGAATGATTTCCCCAGTCCGGCCCTGGTTAAAAGCCTCCAATGCTTATTAGTGTGTGTGCGTTTGAACGTTTGCATGTTTCAACCATACATTTCCATTTAAAATTTTTTTTTTTACCTCCTATAATAGTGGGGGTCGCAGCTCTCTGACACCGTTTTTTTTTGGGTCGCGGCCTGAAAAGTTTGGGAACCCCTGGTCTAGCCTGTACCCCCCAGACATGTTGCTGGCCCCGTCAAAACAGTATCCTATCAGCCTCTCCATGGGCAGGTCGAGGCGTAAAAGTATTTTATACACAAAAACAGCGTCTCGGCTGTTGTGTCTGGGCCGGGCATTGTAAAAACCCCAAAAGAAGTTCTGAGCTTCCAAGTTATCATCGGCTAACTGTATATTACACGAGAATTGTTCTTTTCCAGTCAGTGACATCAGTGGTTCCGTCAGCGCTCAAGCCAAAGATTGGGCTTTTGGATGCTTTGCCTCTAATTTGTCGCTGAATATCATGGGCAAGCAGCTGTAAGATTTCGTTTTGGATGTTGTTGGACATCCAGTTGTCTCTCTTTTGGAGCCAATTCTTCAACTCGGGATCAGACTCGGTGCGCACTCTTTCCATCATGAGCTGCCATAACACCCCATCCCTATTTGCATCACCCCTCAGTGGAAGCCCCTGGCGCCCGAGGGGGGGTATAGGGGAACAGACTCAGTTAACTCTTCAATACCTGATGCTGAGGCTGAACCTGTCGTCTCTGTCTCTCTCTGACGTTTATCAGATTTAGTGGGACTGTCACTGGGACCGGCGGGACGTTTCGAAAATAAATCTGATATTTTTCTTTTCTGCGAGTGAGACATTCTGTGCTAGCAAAGTCTGACTACTAGCTCAAATCGACTGACTGCGCAAGCACTGTATCACAGTAGCTCAGTGGTTCGTGGCGCGTGGGAAGGGCGGGAGACGGGAGGTGAATACAATTAGTTGTTTCACCTGTCATTCAATCAGTCTGTGACAGTCTGTCATCACTCGAAAATCTACTCGGTTTTACACGTATGATTGTGTACATACAGTAGTGTAATGAATGAATGAAAACTTTATTTAACAGATTGGAGAATGGCTACAATACAGTACGGCTCAATACACACAATATTAAAATGGTGATGTGCTTTGAGCAGGATAAACTTATAATATACAGTGTTACAGTTATACAGTTACAGTATATACAAATATATAAATACTGTCATAAAAAAAAAAAAAAAAAAATATATATATATTATTATTATTATTATTTTTTGCAATAATTGAGAGGGGGTGCTGCAGCACCCCCCGCACCCCCCCTTCCCGCGTCCCTGGTTTAATGATACCATACTTATTCAATACAGTCAGGGAATTGTACCCCTCAGTTACAGTTAGCATTGGCATTGGTTGGCTAGCGGTGTTAGCATTGGTTGGCTAACAGCGTTTAGCATTGAGCATTGGTCGGCTAGCGGTGTTAGCATTGGTTGGCTAACAGCGTTGGCATTGGCGGCTAGCAGTGTTAGCATTCTTTGGCTAACAGCGTTAGCATTGGCGGCTAGCAGTGTTAGCATTGGTTGGCTAACAGCGTTAGCATTGGTTGGCTAATGGCTAGCGTTTTAGCATTGGTTGGCTAGTGGCTAGCAGTTAGCACTTAGCTTTGGATGGAATTCAGCGACCCCACCACTTCAAGCAACCAGCATGTGGGCGGAATACGGCGATTCCAACCCAGTAAGCAGTCAACATCAACGTTTCACTTCCCTTGAGCTGACTGCGTCCTCTCCATGTGCCCCGTCATGTGTATCCCCTCCGTCCTGGTTCCGCCTTGACGTTGAGGTGGTATCTCACTCGGGCACCTCCTTCTGCGTTCCGTCCGTCCCGTCTCGTAGCGGGGCACGTGCGGTAAATAATTGTCCAATTATCTAGCAGTCTCAGTCAATGAGTCAACTAGATGTCCCCCTTGGAAGGGTGTGGGCGAATGACTTATAATCAAACCAGTGAAACAATTCGGACTTTGTAAGAATGTTCGTTTATTTGGACTTCAATGTCCAGCATCCAATTACTACTCGTTGCAATAATCACCAGGTGGCCAATTAAACAAGCGGTTAGCTTGTAGCTGATAGTTAGTAGCAGCTTACATCCAAGCATTAGTGGATAATGTCAGTAAAGGTCGATATGGTATTTGGTAATGTTCAACCAAGTCGACGTTGATAATAGTTTGTTGATAGTTAGGTTGCAATTTAGCAACCGCCGGTACTTGATAGTGTAGCCAGACGTTTAGCCAGCAGTAGCCAGGTTACAGTTAGTCAGACGTTAGTCAGTAGTAGCCAGGTAACAGTTAGTCAGACGTTAGTCAGTAGGCAATCGGCGTTTAGTCGGCAGTGTTCATTCAAACGTCAGTAGACGATACAGAGTCTATAGTCAGCATGTACATTTAGTCAGATTATTTACCTATACAAAGGAAAGGAAACAAACGGCATTAATTAGTAACTAGTATATATGAAACAAGAGATAAATGCAGATATTAACGGCGCATCCAATGCAACGTACCGTTGGCCAGTCAGAGTTCGCCCACAGGGCTTTTCACCTTACAGCCTAGGGCTAAGAGTGTCACTTAAATAGCGCGACTTGCCGGCGCAGAGACAGCTTACCTGTCCAGAGTCGCAATACGTGCTCCAAAGTGCGTCCACTAGGCGGCACCAGATAATAACTATCTCATGCAATAAATGTATACAATAAATGTTACTTATGATAATAATGAAGGATAATAATGATAAACATATTGGGAAAAACGTCGGATAATTCTCCAATTACTATGGCCCATTCAACATCAATTATCTATCGTTCAGGATGTAGGAACGTTTTTGCTTTTTCATTCACACATTCATACAAAAATACGGTCTAGAGTATAAATATGTTTTTATCGTTTTCTGCAGTATTTCATAGAACGTGAGATATAGCCATAAATGCATATATTAGACCATCAAATGCAGTTTGATACCGATCGACGGCAGATAAAAAATGTCAACTGTACACGGTCCTAGACGTTATGACTCATCATGCGTGGATGAACGGAGGGGGGGGGGGGGTGTCGTTTATAATTCCGTGACCGACGTTAAATGATTCATGTAGTATGGGTGATATATTGATCAGAGCAGTTTGTATCGAAAATGGTAAAGAAAAACGCTGAACTCACCCCAGTCTCCTTGTAGCGTTGGGTGATGAGAGTGGAGCAAAAAGATCGCTATTATGGGATGTTGATCGATGCGATCCATTGCCGGGTTGTATATTACTAATACACGTCCAAATAATGTTGATTATTGAGTTATGGCAAAGATCCATATCCACAGTGTCTGTATTGAGCCGTGGGACGATCACCGAGTGGCCGGACGAAAATAGCGGATGGACCAAGCACTTCCGGTCACTTCCGGTTTGGCAACTCGTCGATCAGCCACAAGGTGGCGGTATTGAAGCGTTGCAGAGTTGAGCGGAGTCCTACAGCACCAGCCAAGACTCCGTGGGTGAAATGTGAATACCATGACGAAAATATGAAATATTGATCTCAAAGACGCCTTACGGCGTCATTGGCAGATTACGCATGGCGGAGAATGATGTGTTAACAAGTCATTGGCGAGCAATGGGTTAATATTGCTCAGGAGTCGACCAACACACCGTTGTGACTAAGTGACGTAATTTGTTTGACGAGGTCTGGCTGAGAATTTCCTGAACACTCATCGAAAGAGCAGAGGCCTGAAACTACATAGTACTGTAGTTAGTTTTGATTTGGTGTTGATAGCCCAAGAAATTATTGAAACAGGATAATTTTTATTCAAAATAAGGTTTTACGCATGCGTAAATTGTACTCTATTTGTATTATTATCTTCGCCGTTTTTTATCACGCTAGTTGTTGGTCTTTTGGAGTGCGTTTGGAGTTGTTTTGTGCCGTTCCAGAGGAGGATTATGAGGCGAGGTAAGAAAATAATTCTTTATACATATACATGTTTGTACATAGAAAAACACATCTTCTAAAATCCTTTTTTGTGTTTTGTGTTGTACAGTATGCAGTATACAGTATGTATGTACAGTATGAAAACAAATGGTCAGGTCATATAGGTGAGACTGTGCTGAAAAGAATGATACCAAACATACCATGGTAAAAAAAAGTAGCCAAAGCGTTGAACAAGCGTTTTTTTTACACTGACATTCGAATTTGAACTTGTCTACAATTCTGCAACGAATATCGAATTAGATTTGTTTGTTAAAGCGACAGCCCTAGTGTGCATATGTACATACATACATACATACATACATACATACATACATACATACATACATACATACATACATACATACATACATACATACATACATACATACATACATACATACATACATACATACATACATACATACATACATATACATACATACATACATACATACATACATACATACATACATACATACATACATACATACATACATACATACATACATACATACATACGTACATACATACATGTGCATGTGTGTGATTTTAAAGCTACTGTAGACTGCAGATCCTACCAACCAGGGAACAAAATTAACTTTTTGACTTACCAGCCATTTGGTAGATTTTAAAAACTACCAGCCAGGCAGATTTTTTACCAGCCAAAAATTAAAAATAGCTTTTTAGTATATCGCCATGTGTTATTATTACTATATAATACTCTCATATGCTATTTTCAATTAATATCATAAACAACATAAGGAATATTAGCATAATTTTGAGTGGACTGAAGGAATGAGTCAGCGTTAATAGTTTTAAATGCAAATAATTTATTGAAACATAGAAGTGGGGTCGGACACACACACACTGTTTCAACTCACCACCCCTGCATCATATTGTAGTCTAGTCTGTCTTCAAACTTCCACTCCTCTCGAAACCTTTTTATATTTGAATATCAACATTATCTGTGCATCCTCAGTAATCCTCAGTTTACTACAATATACTCCTCTCCTGAGTCCTGACTAGTGACTTCATCGTCTTTCCAAACGCACGCACACACACAGAGAGAGGGAGAGTGCCCCCCCCCCCCCCCCCATTTCCCTTTCCCCAGTCCACACTGTCTGCTGTTCTCTATGGCTCTGCCGCTGATCAGGATTAGCTTGTTAGCTTACGCTAACATAACGTTAATTTCGGGCGATGTGGGCATAAAGGAATGGCGACGATGTAATGCATGTTAGATGCATTTGACCCGTTGTGAAAAGAAGAAAAAACCACAGACTTATTTCGGCTCGCAAAATAGGCGCACTGCTGTGTAGCTCTGCTCTCAGGGAACAAACTTAACTTTTTGACTTACCAGCCATTTGGCTGGTAGATTTTAAAAACTACCAGCCAGGCAGATTTTTTACCAGCCATTGGCGGTTGGCTGGTACTTATTTTGTTCCCTGCTACCAACCCAATACAACCTGCCGTTGTGATACCCTAAGAGTCACCCACATCTATCATGATTCACAGCAACTTCTAAGATCTGTTGCACATGTTGGTTGTACAGCATATTTTTCCAGAGAAGTTCTGTTGCTAAGGGAACAGCTTGGCCCCAGTTAATTTCCTGTCATGCTAACACTGCTAGCCACCAATGCCAACGCTGTTAGCCAACCAATGCTAACACCGCTAGCCAACCAATGCTCAATGCTAAACGCTGTTAGCCAAAGAATGCGAACGCTGCTAGCCATCCAATGCTAGTTAAACACATTGCAACAGGCAATAAACATGGGCCCATTAATTAAGAATGTTTATGTTGTCAAGTTAGAAAAGGACTATAAAAGCCTCTATACTGTATGCAAGACATGATCGTATTGTGGATTTGGTTGCTACAGCTGTCAGACAGGTGCTACCAAGAAATGCATGCATGTATCAATACTCAGGAGTGATGCCTGACTAGTTTCCTGGGCCCTATTCCCTGTACCTGGTTCAACTAAGTCGATCAAAAGTCCCATTAGCCAGATTCAATTAACCCGATGTTTGAATCCAGGCTTTCCCTGTTCCTCGAACGCTTATTCAGTCTCGTTAATTCGACCCAGACTTGATACTCAGGATAATTGCGCGCGGCCGCCTCACCTGAAAAGACAGCAGGTGTCGATCGCAGAAATCCTGATTTTCTAACGGCATTGATTGATTGATTGATTGATTGATTGATTGATTGATTGATTGAAAACTGTATTAACAGATTATAGAATGGGTACAATACAGTAAGGCTCAATAGCCTCACCGACAAGTTAAATGCATAATTACCCCAATCAATCAGATTATATTTCTTTAAATGTGCCTGCTGGCAGTAGGCTTAATGGAATGAATAATCAAATAAGATCTTGCTAGCGAAAATAATTAGTTCAACTCTTTCAGAATAAGTAGATATCATAAAAACAAGCCCAAAGAGTATCTATTTAATATGAATTAATAGATACTTATGAGGATATCTGTACTGTATGTGCTTAGGTATCATGTACTATATAAATACATGGCTCCCAAATTTTCAAGGCACGACCCCCGAAAGAACGTGTCAGAGAGGCTTGGAGGCTATACAGTTTCACTATTAATCAGGTTTTAATCTGTTTAGGACATCATCCATACATGCATTGAATTGATTAACCTTTGGTTTATACCAGTGACACCAGTCATGTTCATCACCCTCTTGTTCATCATCAGATAACAGTGCTTGAACAGATAAATGCATTTCTCAAATTCATTCATCAAAACGTCAAAGGCTTGCTATTGCTCATTCATTTTCTCAAGTCACGTCCACATCATCAAATCCGTCAAACAGCGCATCTCCTCAGACATTTTAATCCCAGTTACAATATCACAATAACGTGTGAGTGACAGTGATACAATTCAACAATCCACAGATTCAGATTCGTCGTAATTCACATCCACAATCCACGCATAAAGACGCTTCAATTTATGCTTGAATGAAACACAATCCGGGTGCTCCGTTAAGCAAATACATCCACAACGGAATATGAAACGAATCCGAGCCAAATGGCCGATAAAAATAAAATATCCCAGCGGGATTTACATTTGCAATGCTCCGTTATTAAAATAACCACATAGTGTGTGTTGCGACTCGCGAGCGCCGTATCCGTATAACTATGACGTGCATTATTTAGGACAAAGTAAATCCATAGGCTGAATATGATTTATTATCAGCATTTTAGGTCTATTCTTTTATATTTCAAAAGCCCCCTCTACAGCATTCTAAATACCCACCATGTTTGTCAACAAAGGTCACAAATACATGCTTTTCCCTGAGATAGGCTGTGCATGGAACAAGCTTTGTGCATATAAGCCCTATTTATTGCCTGTCGATTGCCGTTTCAGGCGACAAGATCCGTTCAGCGGTTCTCGAGTTACATGCCGATATGTGAGATGTGCGCCAAAGTACACGGCAGACTTTTTTTTCTTTTCGAATACCACCCCCGACTCCCGAGTCTCTACTGTAGCTCCGTCAATCATTTGGCGATCACGAAAATTATTGGACAGGGTTGTAACCAACGAGGCTTTGAATCAGGAATCTACAGTAGGTAAAAAGTCACAAGCGATAACATGAAGAGAAAAAAACGCTGAATGCATTGGAGTCAATGAGAAAACTGAAACCTGTAGAGCTTTTTTTTTTCTCCCAGTTTACCAAAATCACTCCTAATCACTCATTTCTGAACGGATTTTTATGAAATGGACATGTACTACATAAGACTTCAGGCTATGGACCTCGGATGTTTTCCAGCTCATACAATTTTTTTTGGGATATACTACAGTACTTCTGGATATTGCAACTACTACAGAAAAACGTGACTAACAAGTTTTTCTACAACTCAAGTTCAGTTAAGAGGTTAAGTATTTAATTAACATACACATGTTTGTGCATGTGCGTGTACATTATGTTTTTTTTTATATTAACACACCCTGTCATCCAGAGTATTACAATACAAGGAGACTCACCAACATGGAAAGTAGTTAAAATGAGGAGTACTTAGGGCAAATGTCCAGTGCCCACTAAATAGCCTGAGAATAAGTAGTGACAAATAGAATATTCTACACACCGAAATAAGATGCTCCCAAGTGGATTGATATTTAATGGAGCACAAAATTTGTATTTAAAGAGCGTTAGCCACACAGTCTTTCTTCAGGATTCTCTTTGTAAAAGCATTTGTGCCTTTCTTCTGTCCAGCAGCTGTGAGGAGTGTTTTTGGATTTGTGTGTCCTATTTTTACCATAAAAAGAAAAGTAGCCCACAATGAAAAAGTACAAGGATAAAAGAGGAACCAAGCCATAAGAGCAATATCACACTCAACAAGATCAATCATCACAGCATGTAGAGCAATGCGTCTCAACAGGGAAGCTTCGTGGCCCACAGGGGGGCCTTGGAGACCATTGTGATGATAGCAAATATTGAAAATATGAATTAAAGAATGCATCAATCACAAGAAATCAAAACATAAGTAATTATTTTACTAAATAAATAATACATATCAGTTAATATTAGCTGTTATACTTTATGTAGATGACCCCATCATATGTTTGCTATGGAGGGGGGAGAGGAAATAAAGAAGGCCTTTTGCTTTGAAAATACTACTACAATACTACTACTACTACTAAGTGGCGCAGTGGGCAAGGTGCTCGCCACTAACGCAGGAGATGCTGGGTTCGAGCCCAGCTCTCGGCGTTGCTACCAGCTTGGCTGGTCGTTCATACTAACACAATTGGCAGTGTTAGTGGTGTGAAAGCTGGTGGGTGGGGATTGGACGTTGTGGACAGCGACTCCTACAGGTCGGTTGGTGCGCCTATACAGCAGAATCAGGAAGAATCGGGGGCAGCGTGAGCCTCCCACGTGTTACTCCTCGCCGCGAAAATAAAAATAAATACTACTACAAGGGCAATGATTGTTTTCAAATCACTTTAAGGCTTTTATTAGGTTGAATGGAATGAGCGGGACTAACTGCATGCATTGGAGTGTGTGGAGCTGTGCTGATGGCAGACAGACACAGATGACAGGCCTCTTATGTCCTTGGACATGGGGGTCTTGGGGGCACAAAGACTTAACACCACTGTAGAGGAGGAAGGTGAAGAAGAGGCGGAGGTGAAGTGTGTGTGTGTGTGTGTGTGTGTGTGTGTGTGTGTGTGTGTGTGTGTGTGTGTGTGTGTGTGTGTGTGTGTGTGTGTGTGTGTGTGTGTGTGTGTGTGTGTGTGTGTGTGTGTGTGTGTGTGTGTGTGTGTGTGTGTGTGTGTGTGTGTGTATGTGTGTGTGTACTATCTGTCCTCATTGAACTATAAGAATAATCAAATGCCACAATAGGATCCATTTAAAGGTTCTCTAAACCAAATTAATTCAACACAGGGAAATGTACCGGAAGCTTTTGGAATATTTGGAATACTTCTATATAACATGCTTCCGGATACACAGTAATCTATGCAAATATGAAATAGCCATTTCTATGCTTCTGTGAAAGAAACGGTTTTTGTTTTTTGATATCCACAGACACACTTGGGTAGGAAGCAAGGTTCAGAAGCCTGTCCAATTGATCATTCATTAAGTGGATTTTGAAAGAGTTTTAATGCCAGTGTTTTTGGCATCAGCCTCCTGGCAGCAGCAGTGCTAGTGTAAAGAATTAAACCATTCCTATTTGTGTATTTGCTTATATACTTATCCCTTTAAGCCTTGGCTGAACATAATGTTCCTATACATTTACCCTTAAGGCAATTCGATTGTCATTCTGTGCAATTAAATTGTCATTAAACAGTTAGTTCCAAACCAAGTCATGTGTTTGGACAAGAGGCATTCCATGAGTGCTGATATTCAGCACTGGGTCTTTTAACTATATGTATCACTCTGTCGCACAGGTGTTCTATAAATAACCGTTAATTAGGCTACATTGGCAACAATCCATGTTCAAGAGCGCAGTTGTGGCACTATTTGTTGGTGGTGCTAAATAAATGATCAAGTAACAAACCAATCATAATCTGTTGTTGCGTATTACTGTTAACTAATAAATGGTGATTGTAGAACAGTTGTATAAAAGCAATATCACACTCGAGGTTGTGCTGTTATTAAACTGAATATCAGCATGGTTGTGATTATCTTCGGCACTTGGCCGGTGGCTGATATGCAGTATAACAGCAGTATAACAGCAGTATAACAGCACTCCCTCTCGTGTGATATTGCTTAACTCTTGTGTCATTCTGTGCACATTTCATTTGAGGTCAAGGTTGCATGTAAAGGTCAAGTAAATGTTGCCCTCCATGATATACTACAGTTGCTTGTGAATAGAAAATGGGGTTTGTGTTCAGATTTTATGCAAATACATTTTGGGACCACACATTTTGACACCCCTAAGCTAAGGGTCTTTTTTAGGCCTGAATCAATCACAGGTGCCCCAGAAAATACCACCACTGGAGTCCAGTCCCTGATCCCAAAAACCTCTATGAAGTGGTATTGCAAGATGGCCAATGTCAACTCTTTAGCACATTTTTGGAGCACCTGCAGGGGGTTTCATAGCCCAATGGTGGAGGACAATATTGGAGGATGCGACTGAAGCCAACGTTGAAGAACGAGTATGTGCACTCACATTCTGAGTCTTTTGCCAGGAAGGGTCTGCCATGTTGACCATGGGCTCTCACTGTACAAAATAAATGTTTTTTCACAGGAAATTCACTGTATTATTTTACAGATTACTTTTGTTTTTCTACTTTAATCCATTCAGTGCCAACCACGGCGCGACCCCGGTCAGTCGCCTTTGGTTTAGCTCTGCAACGATTGTGCAAATTTTTAGCTATTATGTTTGTTTTTTCTACTTTTTTTATTAAAACATCACTGCCGGGTATGTCATACGACCGCCAGACACTTATGGACCTAAACTCCGGACTCAAAGAGGAGTTTGGAGACACTTTATGCCCAGAATGGCTAACAGAAATCAAGCGGGAGAACGGCAACAAAGGAAACGGCAGAAAGAGGCATAGAGGAAGACGAGGAGGTATCAGGCTTAGATTAAAAAGATCTGCTTACCGTCCAGCAATTCCATCCATCTTTCTGGCGAATGCACGTTCGTTGGAGGGAAGGATGGACGACTTGAGAGCGAGGGTCCGATTCCAACGGGAGATGAGAGACGTTAACATCATGTGTTTCACGGAGACATGGCTCAAGCCAGCGACGCCGGACAACAGCGTCTCTCCATCGGACAACTTCACCGTCCTGGGAGCAGATCGCACGGCAGCCTCTGGGAAGAGCATCGGAGGTGGGGTCTGCATCCTCACGAACAATCTCTGGGTTAATCCCAAAGAAGTACATGTCCTCTCAAGTTCATGCTCCCCAGATATGGAACATCTGTCAATCCTGTGCCGTCCGTTCCACCTACCCCGTGAGTTCACCGCGGTCATCATGTCCGTCGTATATATCCACCCACAGGCAAATACTGGCAAAGCGCTGGTGGAATTACACGACCACCTCGACAAACAACAGATCAAGCATCCGGAAGCCGCGATGATAGTGGCTGGTGACTTCAACCAGGCGAATCTGAAAAAAGTGATGCCGTCCTTTTTTCAGCACATCGCCTGCTCCACAAGAGGGGGAAACACACTCGACCACTGTTACACCCCGTTCAGAGCCGGCTACAAGGCTGTAGCGGCTCCGCCACTGATGGGTGCTGCAAGCGCGAGCGATCACGACTCCATTTTTTTAATCCCTGCATACAAACAAAGATCGCGTGACGCCGTCGTGTCACGTGAGACAAAAAAGTGGTCTGACGAATCAGAGGCCACGCTCCGGGATGCGTTCACAGACACGGACTGGGACATGTTTAAAGGAAGCGCCAGTGACGTCAGCGAGTACGCTGATACCGTTGTGAGTTACATAACAACAGTAGCTGACGGTATTGTCCTCAAAAAAAGGCGCAGGTTTTCCCAAACCAGAAACCTTGGGTGGACAGCACTATTAGAGCAGCCCTGAACTCTCGCACCACGGCTTATAACCTGGGCAGAGAGTCAGGAAATATGGAAGAGTACAAGGCTTCAGTCTACACTCTGCGCAAGGCTGTTAAACTTGCTAAGAGGACATATGCTGAGAAACTGGAGACACAAATGGCACAAAACGACACAAGAGGCTTGTGGAGGGGACTGAAGACAATAACTGACTACAAAGTCAGCGCCCCCTCAATGGGGAGCGACGACGCCTCTCTCGCGGACAAACTCAACTCCTTCTACGCTCGGTTCGGTGTAGACAGTGTCGCCGCTAGCCCTCTGGCTAGTGACGTCACTGGCGCACCGGCTGTTGTGGAGGGGGGGGGGGGGGGGGCAACCGCGGGGGGGGCGGGGGCGCTCGCTCGTTGTCGGAACACAGTGTGAGAAGAGCATTTATGCAGGTGAACACCAGGAAGGCTGCTGGCCCAGATGGTATAACAGGACGCATACTTAAGTCCTGTGCAAACCAGCTTGCCCCGGTGTTCACCGCCATATTTAATCAATCCCTGGCGGAGTCAGTGGTCCCTGCCTGCTTCAAGATGTCTACCATCATCCCTGTACCGAAGAAACCCTCCCCAACATGTCCAAATGACTACAGACCGGTGGCACTCACCTCTGTGGTCATGAAATGTTCGAGAGGCTGGTCAAGGACCACATTTGTGCCTTCCTCCCCAGTGATATGGACCCTATGCAATTTGCAAACAGGTCCACTGACGACGCGGTCTCCCAGGTACTGCACAGCACTCTCTCCCACCTTGACCGTCAGAAGGGGGGCTATGTGAGACTGTTGTTCATTGACTACAGCTCAGCGTTCAACACCATAGTCCCCACCAGACTGGTGGACAAGCTGATCGAGCTAGGTCTGAGCTCCGCCCTGAGCGCCTGGGTACTGGACTTTCTGAGTGAAAGACCCCAGGCGGTCAGGGTGGGGGGTCAGACCTCCAACACCATCACCCTGAGCATCGGGTCCCCCCAGGGCTGTGTTCTAAGCCCCCTGCTGTACTCACTCTACACACACGATTGTGTGGCCAAGTTCAGCTCCATCTCCATAGTGAAGTTCGCAGACGACACAGTGGTGGTGGGGCTGATCTCGGACAACGACGAGAAGGCCTACCGGGAGGAGGTTGAGGTACTGGAACGTTGGTGCCAGGACAACAGCCTGCTCCTGAACATTGGTAAAACCAAGGAGCTGATCGTGGATTATAGGAGAGGACAGCAGGAGACACACACACCACTGATGATTAACGGGGCTACCGTGGACAGGGTGAGCAGCTTCAAGTACCTGGGGGTCCACATCTCAGAGGATCTGACATGGTCAACACACATAGACACAGTAGTAAAGAAAGCGAAGCAGCGCCTCTACCACCTGAGACAGTTAAGGAAGTTCAGAGTATCGGGGAAGATACTCCAGTCCTTCTACTCAGGAGCTGTAGAGAGCATCTTGACCGGAAACATCACTGCCTGGTATGGAAACAGCACGGCACAGGACAAGAAGTCCCTACAGAGAGTGGTGCGCTCAGCCGAGCGTACCACGGGTATTGCGCTACCTACCCTGCAGGTTCTATACAACAAGAGGTGCAAATCCAGAGCCTGCAGAATAATGAAAGACCCCCACCACCCCAATAACAGCCTGTTCCAGCTGCTGAGGTCAGGCAGACGCCTGCGAACCCCAGCTACTAGGACTGTTGTGAAGGGCCAGATTAAACCGAATATATATATTTATTTATATATATATATTTAATTGTATTTGTATATTCTCTAATATTCCCTGATATCCCTTGTATATTCCTTGTACAATATGCATTGAATATCCATTCTAGCCTACTGAACATCCCATAATAGTCTCCATTCTACTATTGGTCGAGACCTTGGTGCCAGGCTGCCATACCCCTCAGACCCAGTTCAAACGTACCGCTCGACATGTACGAACAAGTCCTAGTTCCGCGTAGGAATTTGGCTACCGCACCACTAATGGGACTATTTGTTCATAGTGCGTATATATACTGCGCTACTAAAGTAGGACTTTCTTTTCAGTCCAGTTTCTTACCCTCCAATAGAGTCACAGACGTAAAGCCTCCCCGCGATGCCACGTGTGGGAGTAAGGCCAAGTTCGGCCTACCATCGGTATTGAGACATCGTGTATATTAATATTTGAATAGTCATATTTGGCACTATATCGTCGAGTTGGACGTAGTCTATTAAGCTAATAATAGTCTGTTAATATATAGTGCTTCGTGCGGTGAGAATACTACCGTAGTCAGTACCCCATCGTTTCGGGCAGAGAACTGGCTGCTTACCCAGGGTGGTTGACCCTATGTGAAGCTGCACCCGAGGAGCCCCAGAGCCGACGAGCGAGTGGACCTGTATACCGGATTATTCTACCGACGACAGCCCGCCTTCCCAGGCACGGATTATGCTTTGGATACTTTGATTATTCTATGGATAAAGACCCCCGACACTACCGTGTGTTGGAACCCCCCCCCCTGGAGAGGACGCAAGGTGAGGAGACGCTCTGCAAGACGAGGTCTCTCCACATCTCTCCCCCGTGGACCGGAGAGAGCCGGCCCACAAAGAGTCCACCTGCTTTCATCTGTGGTCCAAGGATCGCCGGCGCATTGAACGGCACTACAGTGGGTTCTCCTGGGATACCCTTGGCCGGACGAGGCAGCTGGATTCTACCCCCCCCCCCTCCTACTCCTGTCGGCTTACAAGCGACCGGATTAACCCCCTCTAGTGTATCCAGCCTATAATCATTAAAGTATCATTGCTGTTATTCCTTAACTATTCCAGGTCGTATATTTACCACCTGCGCCTTCAGAGATTGGACATTATCTATTGATATACCGACGAATACTCCTTGCCATAAAAGTGCATACTATTTCAATTCATAAATGTAATTAAGTGATTAAGTGCTTATTCTACACACCATCGCTGTGTAGGAAATAAAGACCTGCTTCTAATTCGTACATTTGTGTTGGATCCGTTTCATCTACGTGAGAGTGTTCATGATAATATATTTATGCCGTGTACTGGGTGGCCGAATATTAAGTACAAAGGTAGTGGTAGTAAGTATCATATCTAGTAATACAGTCAGGGAATTGTACCCCTCAGTTACAATTGGTCCTTCGAGCCGGATGGTAATTAGTGTAATATTAATATAGTGTTATTAATATTGAAATGGCCTATGATGAACACTCCACGAAACGATCCTCCTAACCAACGCCCGCAGCGCGAACGACGGCTCCCTCAGTACTTAGAGGCTTACGCTGTCAGTCAACAACCTAGTCTTCTACTAACAGTAAACGCGGTAAAACTAGAAAGTAAAAGTATGTCTAACCCCAACGCCCAGACTACCCCGACCATAGAGGCCCCTACGGGCTCTAATGTAACTGACCAAGTTCACGGTGGGGACCAGTGGGAACCAGACATGACTTCACACCCCGCCAGTACTGAAGAAGTAGTCCCCGATGAGTCCCGGGAGGAATACAACGCTACCGAGAGAGAACTCGGCACGGAAGAAGACGGGGAGAGCACCGTGGAGATAGAGCTCCAAGGCTCCGCAAGGAGTACCCCGAGGGAAGGCTCCCCTATACAACCGCCTTCTCCCAGCGAGGCAGAGAGGACCCTACAGCAGGCATTCCTCGTCAGCCTGAAAGCCTCTACTGAACGCGATAGACTCCAGGGTGAACGCGATCGATTGCAGATACAGCAACGGAGCGAAGAAGAGCACATACGCCTGGAAATAAGACGCATTCAGATGGAAGAGAATGTGGCCCGAGACCGAGCAGACAGCCAGCGAGCAGCTGCTGGTGCTCTACGGGACGCAGAGCGCGACAGACAGCAAGCGCAACTAATAGAACAGCTGATCAGACGGACAACACCCTCTCCCTCCGCCAGAGGCTCCAGGAACTCGTCTAGACACACCTCCAGGGCGGCATCCCCTAGCCGAGTAAACAACCCTGAACTTGACCAACAGACGAGGTCTATACCCCCCACAGACCACCTCCCCCCACCGGTCCAAGCGAGACCTAGCAACCGGGAAGGAGCAGCATATCCTGTGGAGAGGCTAAACCAGAGACTACAAGCACTGGATGACCTAACTGAAGACGAAGAGGAAGAGGAGGAGAACCGCGCCCGAAGACAGCACAGTACTCTACCGGACCAGGAGGTCCGGTACAGCCCAGGCTATACTCCCGCGGAGCTGCGCTACAGACCCCCGACTCTATACACGGGTGAGCACGACGCACGACCCGCACCGAGGAACAGCACCTGGACAAGCGGGCCATGGTACACTGCCGGTACCAGCCCATACCAAGGAGCGGGAGGAGACTCGCCTAGGAGGCCTCCCCCCCAACGCTCGCCGATGTATCCACAGTCAGCGTCATACATTGGCACGCCTATGGTACCCGACTTCACCCAAGAGAACCGGGCCCAGTATACAGAACTCCGCATGTGTCTGGAGACCATGTTGGTGGATGTATTGGATGAACGCCACAAATACGCCATCCTACTGCAGCACTTAAAGGTGCCCCGCGCACATAATATAGCGCTCGCCTACGCGACTTCCACCACCCCATACACAGCAGCGCTGGTAGCATTGGACCAGAGGTATGGGCGCATATGGGATTACGTGATCCAGGAGATCCGACACATCGACCGCTTACCCCCAGCAATAGACAATCGAGCACTGGACGACCTGTCCATCAGAGTGCAGTCCCTGGTAGGGATGTTGGGAGCGCAAAGAGAGAAGGGGAAGTATGAACTTTACGCCAACTCAAATGTGGAAAGGATCCTGGAGAAGCTGCCGCCCGCTCGTCAGGAGCGCTTTAGGCGGCAGAGGGACCACAGAGACCCGAATGGCCCCGAACCGAACCTCCTCGATCTAGCAGACTTCCTGGCGAGAGAAGTCAGCAGCCTACGGCTAGATACATTCGGACGGAGCACCCCTGGCTCCAGAGAAGGAACCAGACGACTAAATGATGGAAGAAGATCGGTGACTGTGATGCACCAATCGGAGTCAGTACCGAGCAGCAGGAGCCACAGTACCCCCTCCAGAACGGAGAAGTGGAAGATAGTGTGCCCCTACTGTGAGAAAGAACACTGGCTAGCGCAATGTGACTCCTTCCCCAAGCTGAACGCGGAGGAAGCAGGTCAATGGATAAAGTCCAACAAGCGCTGTTTTCGCTGTGCGCGCTCACACATGGCAGCCGAATGCCGCTTAAAGAAAAGGTGCACCAAGTGCGATGGAGCCCATCTGGACATACTTCACGACAGTAACAGACGGCGCCCTTCACCTTCACCATCCAGCCGCAAAGCGAGCGTCATGTACATCGATCCCGCCAGCAGCAGTGGAGCCCGAGTACTCCTAAAAGTAGTGCGTGTGACACTAAGCTACCAGAATAAAGTCCTGGACACTTACGCCGTCCTCGATGACGGGTCAGAGAAGACCCTGCTGCTCGCCTCCGCTGCGGCCCAGCTAGCGCTGCGGGGAAGCGAAACCCAAATGACAATTCGGACAATAAGACGAGATTTGAAGACGATAAAGGGCGAGAATGTCTCATTCTCTATCGCAGCAAGCGGCCAGCCTGAGCGACGGTACCAGATTGCAGACGCTTTCACCAGCCAAGAAATAGGACTGTCGCGGTACACATACCCCGTCGCCAAGCTGATGGAGAAACATGCACATCTGCGCAAGTTACCGATCCCGCTCATAGACAATGCTATGCCGACCCTGTTGATAGGCTCCGACCATGCAGACCTCATTGTCCCGATAGACCGGGTTCATACCGGACCCCGAGGCTGTCCTGCAGCAGTCGAGACCCGTTTGGGATGGACTCTCCAAGGCCCGCTCGCCAAATCTCTCAACCGAAGTACAGCCACTAGATGTCTCCACTCCCGAGTCATAGAGGGAGAAACCGCACTCCTGCAACACGTAGAGCGGCTATGGAGCTTGGAACAAATGCCCTTTAAGAATGGAAAGAAAGACATTCGCTCTAAAGATGACATTTACGCCATTCACCTCCTCGAGACAGGGACCAAGAGAGTCCCGGTCAACGGCGTGTTGAGATACGCCACGCCACTCCTGCGGCGAGAAGGAATGCCTACTTTCCACGCCAAGACAGACGCCATAGAACGGTACCTGCTGAACACGGAGCGGCGCTTAGCCAAGAACCCCGCCCAAGAGAGTGTATACCGCGCTGAGATTGAGAAGCTCATCACAGCGGGACACGTCACAAAGATGGACATTAAAGAGGCTGACCAGACCACTGAATCGTGGTACGTGCCCCACCACAAGGTCCATCACAACGGTAAAGACCGCATAGTATTTAACTGCAGCTACCAGATCGGATCCCAAAATCTGAATAAAGAGTTACTGCCCGGTCCCACACTCGGCCCCTCCCTACTCGGCGTTCTACTCCGCTTCCGCCAGGAAAGGGTGGCCATCAGCGGGGACATTAAAGGAATGTTCCTGCAGGTGAGATTAGTAGAGGCGGACAAGCCCCTGTTACGGTTCCTATGGAGAGAGAAGCCAGGAGATGAGCACCCAGCCATCTACCAATGGGAAGTCCTCCCCTTCGGAACGACGTGCAGCCCCTGCTGTGCGACATTTGCACTACAGAAACATGTAGCAGAGGACCCAGCAGCGGACGAAGAGGTCCGACACAGCGTAAAGAACAGCTTCTACGTAGACAACTGTCTACAAAGCCTTTCAACCCAGGAAGAAGCCGAGGCTCTCCTGATTAAACTCCGCGCCTCATTGATCAAAGGCGGCTTTGATCTCAGGCAGTGGGCCAGCAGCGATCCGCAAGTACTGCGCAGCCTCTCCTCCGAGGACAAGGCAGCCAGCAGCGAGACCTGGATGGCTACAATCCCGGGAGAAGCCCAGGAGATGACCCTGGGATTGGTGTGGCGATTCAAAACAGATTCGCTTCACTACAGACACAAGCCCCTGACTACGGAGCAGGGAAGGCCGGCGGCGGCGCCGACCACCAGACGGAGTGTGTACACAACACTCGCCCGACAATATGACCTGCTAGGATGTATTCTACCGTACACCACCAGGGCAAAAATGATTGTACGAGCATTGTGGGACAAGGACCAGGGCTGGGACGACCCCATTCCCGCACACCTTGCATCCACCTGGAGAGAGTGGGAGATGGAGCTCCACTCACTCCCAGGCGTTAATATGCGCCGAAGCTACTTCCCACCCACGGTGAGGCCAGAGACATGTAAAATGGACTTACACGTCTTCAGTGACGCCTCAGAGGTCGCATACGGATCAGTAGCCTACTTGCGGGCCCAAGACCAGGGGGGAGAGATCTACACAGCATTTGTCCTCGCCCGCTCGAGAATAGCCCCACGCAAGCAACAATCTATCCCACGTCTAGAGCTCTGCGCAGCCCTAGCCGGAGCGCACCTAGCCACGCTCATCCAACGTGAGCTCACCATACCGGTGTCTAGAACAATCCTGTGGTCAGATTCCACGACGGTACTCGCCTGGATCAAATCGGACTCATGCAAGTACAAAGTCTTCGTGGGAGTCAGAGTCACCGAGATTCAAGACTTAACCGAAGAGTTAACCGGAGAAACAGAGTGGCGCTACGTTGATACAAAACAGAACCCAGCTGACGTCATCACCCGGGGGATGCCCCTGGATGACCTCACCCGTCGCAATGTCTACAGTGACGGCCCCGCATTCCTAAGACTCCCGGAAGGACAGTGGCCCATGCCTATCCCGAGGGAAGCAAGTCCAGAGGAGGTGGAAATTAAGAAGTCTGTGTTCTGTGGATTGAGCACCGTAGCCTCCACCGACCCTAACATAAACTATTGCACGTCCATAGAGAGTGCACAACAAAGAACATTCCTGCGGTACCACCCGGAGTGCAAGTCCCCCGCTGATATGTCAGCAGCTAACTACGAGGAAGCAGAATTGCTTCTACTGCAGCGAGCCCAGAGAGACTCGTTCCCCGATGAATTGGCCTGTCTACAGGGAGGAAAGCCCGTCCCATCCGACAGCAGATTAATTCACCTGGCCCCCGAGAGCGACGCTCACACCCTCATCAGAGTGGGTGGTCGCCTACGCAGAGCCCCCAATCTACCGGATGACATTAAATACCCGATCGTATTGAACAGCCGACACAAGGTCACAGAGCTGATTATAAAGAAATACGATGAGGATGTACATCACGCAGGAGCAGAAACAGTCCTCACAGAGATTGAGGGAGTACTTAACTCGAAGCCCCTCGGATATGTCTCCAGTGATGTGGCGGATATCGACCCAGTTACCCCCAACACACTCCTGATGGGGCGGCTAGATCCCACATTACCCCAGACAATGTACCGGCCTGAAGAAGCGAACGGCCGACGAATGTGGAGGTACAGCCAAGTATTAGCCGACAAGTTTTGGAACAGTTTCCTACTGCACTACCTACCGTCTCTACAGACCCGCCAGAAGTGGGTAAAGGAGAGAGACAATTTGACAGAAGGAACAGTCGTCATGATTATTGATCAATCACTGCCCAGAGCTATGTGGCCGGCCGGCCGCGTAAGCAAAGTGATCACCGGTGCCGACGGCAAGGTCCGAGCAGCTGAAGTGCTCGTCCAGGGTCGCACTTACACCCGTCCCGTGGCAAGGCTCATAGAACTGCCTCGACTCCCAGACACAATCGATGATGACCATGACCCTACAACCCTATGACTTTGTGAAGTTGACTGACCCCTACAGCAAACCCTTATGTGTAAATAGACAATGCGATTAATCTGTCTCCGTTTAACTGATTAGGTCTGGGACCTATTCAGGGGGTGGCTGTTGTGAAGGGCCAGATTAAACCGAATATATATATTTATTTATATATATTTAATTGTATTTGTATATTCTCTAATATTCCCTGATATCCCTTGTATATTCCTTGTACAATATGCATTGAATATCCATTCTAGCCTACTGAACATCCCATAATAGTCTCCATTCTACTATTGGTCGAGACCTTGGTGCCAGGCTGCCATACCCCTCAGACCCAGTTCAAACGTACCGCTCGACATGTACGAACAAGTCCTAGTTCCGCGTAGGAATTTGTCTACCGCACCACTAATGGGACTATTTGTTCATAGTGCGTATATATACTGCGCTACTAAAGTAGGACTTTCTTTTCAGTCCAGTTTCTTACCCTCCAATAGAGTCACAGACGTAAAGCCTCCCCGCGATGCCACGTGTGGGAGTAAGGCCAAGTTCGGCCTACCATCGGTATTGAGACATCGTGTATATTAATATTTGAATAGTCATATTTGGCACTATATCGTCGAGTTGGACGTAGTCTATTAAGCTAATAATAGTCTGTTAATATATAGTGCTTCGTGCGGTGAGAATACTACCGTAGTCAGTACCCCATCGTTTCGGGCAGAGAACTGGCTGCTTACCCAGGGTGGTTGACCCTATGTGAAGCTGCACCCGAGGAGCCCCAGAGCCGACGAGCGAGTGGACCTGTATACCGGATTATTCTACCGACGACAGCCCGCCTTCCCAGGCACGGATTATGCTTTGGATACTTTGATTATTCTATGGATAAAGACCCCCGACACTACCGTGTGTTGGAACCCCCCCCCCTGGAGAGGACGCAAGGTGAGGAGACGCTCTGCAAGACGAGGTCTCTCCACATCTCTCCCCCGTGGACCGGAGAGAGCCGGCCCACAAAGAGTCCACCTGCTTTCATCTGTGGTCCAAGGATCGCCGGCGCATTGAACGGCACTACAGTGGGTTCTCCTGGGATACCCTTGGCCGGACGAGGCAGCTGGATTCTACCCCCCCCCCCTCCTACTCCTGTCGGCTTACAAGCGACCGGATTAACCCCCTCTAGTGTATCCAGCCTATAATCATTAAAGTATCATTGCTGTTATTCCTTAACTATTCCAGGTCGTATATTTACCACCTGCGCCTTCAGAGATTGGACATTATCTATTGATATACCGACGAATACTCCTTGCCATAAAAGTGCATACTATTTCAATTCATAAATGTAATTAAGTGATTAAGTGCTTATTCTACACACCATCGCTGTGTAGGAAATAAAGACCTGCTTCTAATTCGTACATTTGTGTTGGATCCATTTCATCTACGTGAGAGTGTTCATGATAATATATTTATGCCGTGTACTGGGTGGCCGAATATTAAGTACAAAGGTAGTGGTAGTAAGTATCATATCTAGTAATACAGTCAGGGAATTGTACCCCTCAGTTACAAGGACGGAGAGGCTTAGGCTCAGCTTCTTCCCCCAGGCCATCAGAGCCTTGAACAATGAACATTGAGAGCCACAGAAACTGAACTATCCACACACAAGCACACACACGACACGCACGCTGAGCACGCTCACACACTAGCAGCCACTTTAACACTCATGCCGCACACACGCACACTTATGGCCAAGAGGAAAGGCCACTTTAAATTAGTATAACAACAGGAACAGTGTATTGCACTACTAAAGCTACCTAGCATGTCCTATATGCTCTGTAAATACTATGTACAGATACCGAGATGTCACACCATGTTACCTGTTTATTGCACTGTTGTTTTTTATTGGATTCTATTATATGTTGTACCACTGTATTTTTATTGGATTCTATTATATTTTTTGGGTCGCGACCCCGACTTTGGGAACCACTGAGTAAATACTTTTACTACTAGTTAGAAGTAATCACCTACCATCGCAGAAACTCTGGGTTCAAATCCTGGTGTGAGCGGTACCTCCGGCTTGGTCAGTCGTTGCTACGAACACAATCAGCATGTATCAGGAATGGAGGTAGGTGAATTCCAATGGGTGAAGGCAATCACAGAGACGGAGAGTGTTTACTCTTGAACAGGTTCGACTTTAATAGTAAGAACACAGAGTAAATTCTAAGAGAGACAAATGCTAAATAGCACAGGCAGGAATAAGGTAAATAGGAGCTTATTGGAGGTCCAGAGTTGAACCGTCCGCGTTATCCCCGAACGCAATTAGTGATGACCTGACAATGAACAAGCAGAAGACAGGTAGGTTACATAGACACCAAATACCAACATTCCACACACACCCCTGTGACAGCCAATCAGGAACCACCCCTAAGTGACAGCACTAATTGACAGGGAAAGGACAGGTGACAAGCCCAGTGACATATGCCAGGAATGTGGGTGGTCACCGACCTCAGTTGGTGTCCAGAACGTAACAAGCATGTGTTCGTGAATGGGAAGCCGGTGGGGTATGAGTCCTGGTCGTTGCAATAGCAACTCCTACTGGTCAGTCGGGGTACATATTCTGCAGGGAGGGGATCTGGGGCAGATAGCGTGAACCTCGTTACAATCTCCAGTGAAACTCCTAGCTGTCAGGTAAAGATAATCGGGTGGCAACTCCACATGTACTGTAGTACTGCAGGAGATAGTCTACACCAGGGGGCGGGGCTAGGGGGTGGCTACTTGGGCTCAAGCCCCGAATGTTTTCTGAAAAGCCCTGAATCTATTAAAAAAAAATATATATATATATATATATATATATATATATATATATATTATTTTTTTTGACAATTCATCATTGTTACATGAAAATATGTTTGCACCAGATATAGCAGAAGCTCATTTCCATCTGTGGTCTATCCAGCTGCTAACTGTATTTGAGTAAGTTAAGTCTTGGTGTTATGGTAGACTCAAACCTAAGCTTTAAATCACAATCAACAAGTTGACAAAAACTTAATTATTCCACCTTAGAAACATAGCTAAAGTAAGGCTATTTATAAATCAAAATGACGCTGAAAACCAGATCCATGCCTTTATCTCAAGCCAACTCGACTACTGCACTCCTTACTGGCCTCCCGAAAAAATACGATGATAACTATTTTATTGCAATGCACTATTGCATTATTTTATTCAATTTTACTAACTATTTTATTGCACTGCACTATTTTACTTTGTATCAGTGATAATCAAACCGTAAACAAAGACGCATATTAAAACTTTCAAGGTGGTGGTATAAGTAAAAAATTGTGTCGAAGTTAAAAAAATCTGTGCCCGTTGTCGCGGGCTATCTGGGCTAAGCCCCGGATCTCCTACAATCCTAAATCCGCTCCTGGTCTACACCCTCCCCAGACCGACAGTAGGGCAGCACAACGACTAGGAGGGAATTGGCATAACAACTAAATTGGGGGATGGGACAAAAAAGGTAGAAAGGTAAAACATTTAACAAAAAAACATCCCTATTTTGGAATACATGAGGTAAGTTCTATGCAACCTTTTTTAGTTAGAGGCTGCATTGCCATCATCACGCTCTATTGCTTTAGACCCAGATGGTGCTAAAATATTTTGTTCCTGAAGAAATGGGTGCAAACTGTACTTCATATAATGACTTTCATATGCTTTTTTAAGCTGTTCAGTTACATGCGTAAATGGCCTATGAAACTTATTATAACTTATTATTATAACTTTGAATATATTTTAATTTAGTTTAGAATTATAGAATATTTATCTATATTTCATTAGCAATGTAGCATTATCATTTCCTCCCTGTAGTGACTATTAGTCAATTGTCTCGCACAGGGTCAGGTTGAAACATTCCTAAGAACATAGTTAATCTTAGGTGACGTCTGACCTCTCCTTGTATGTTAAGATCAGCACTGTAGGAAGACAAAACCATATGACTTTTAGGGGAGTCACCAACAGGTGTGGCTAAAATTAGTAGATCCTCAGATCAATGGACACCTTGGCCAGCAGAGACCACCTTATAGGGTATTGACTTAAAATAAAGGGAAAACAGGATACTTTTAGAGAACTCATTCTGTATAAAAGGAGGACAAACCAGAGAGTGAATTATTTAATCAATAAATCCTGTTTGCAGTATATTGTTTTGACTATTTTGGTTTCGTAACAGGGTTTCGCCATTCTGCAGCATTCGCTTGAGACTGGTTTCCAAATGTAGTTCCTTTTGCATTAGGTACACAGTATTGTATACCCATGACTTTTTTCTTTCTTTCTCAAATGTAAAATTGCAGATCTCATTTAATTATGCTCAACTCTGCTCATGTCAGACCAATTGAATAAGTGGAACCATACGGTATAAGCCCTCTGCCTTAAGGCAAAACTTAATCCAGAACCAGGCAGGTGTGACTTCCCCAGGTCTATTGTTTCAAGTGTAATGTCTTTAACCAATCACGGACAGGTCAGTGTGTGTGTGTAACCTCGTTCCCAGCTTTATCTCGTGAGATAAAGCCTGGTAAAGCACTACGGCCGAAAGTGTGAATCAGGTAGAATGTCCCTCCCCTGAAAGCTGCCTCCGAACGGACCAATCACGACACGGTGTTCATGAAATTCATTCCCCCCAGAAACAACCTCGTTATCGCCGCCTCGTCCAGCCTCACGATACTACATGTACAAAAGGCTGGGAGATTTAGGAGACTGTCCATTTAGACACTCGTTGAAAGTGAACGTTAATTAACGTAAGGTTATGTATATAACCAAGTTCTGTGAGTTATGGTGCGCTCAGCACCAGTAGCACTGTACTTCACTTCGTGTACATACACTGAATAAAAAAATTCCACCATGTACCTTTACATCCCCATATTCGTCTGACCACACCCCCTTCCGCTTACCTTCATAAGCAGGTGTGTGGTCACCTACTCGCCTCCTTCCCAAACTTTCACCACAAGGCGAGATCAAGGGTGCTGAGCGCACCATAACTCACAGAACTTGGTTATATACATAACCTTACGTTCTGTTTCGTTAAGGCTTTGCTCAGCACCAGTAGCACAACGGGGGCTGAGCGGGAGCCTTAGCCCGACAAATACACCCCGCTGAGGCCCCCCACAACCATCAGACCGGGGAGGACCGAGCCCCCCCGACCCTCCCTAATGGAGGATACCTTCCCTATTGGAGGCTGACGGGAGGGAGACGGATCCGACCAGGCGAAGAGGAACTCAAGCAACTCAACGCACAGGGTGAGCAGACCGTGGCTTGACCCCACGACTACACACACGCACAACCCGCATGCCACCAGGGAACGAACGGAAGGAACAACCTCGTTACTGCCCCCAAAATCACGGGGACAAGAGCAACCCTAACCCTGTGGCAAGGCCGTAGCAGCGGAGCGCGAAGGAAGACCCAGTCCCACTGAAGGGACTGGATCCCCTGGAAAAAGGGGGCCTGGAGAGGTCAATGACGCCAGGCATCAAGACCCCACCAGGTGGTCACTTAGTGACACCGCCCCCCACATCGCCAGCGTATTCGGATAGGGCCCCTCCAAGAGCGGGCCCTTTCCCCCCAATAGCACACCGCCTGGCACACTGACTCTGAAACACAGGCAGTCAGCATGGCCGTAAGCACTCAAAGGTTAACCAACGGAAGCAGGCAGCGCACCGGGGAAACCAGGCAGCAGGCTGTAACCTGAGCCTGGAGCACTGCGGACGAGACAGGCGCCAAAGGAGTCAGCTGAAAACAGCCCCCCCGGCGGAAGGGGCGTATGCTGGCGTTGTTGATCACCATGACAAAGCCTCCATTAAAAAAAACCCACCCAGAGGGGTTGAGGCAGAGAAGGCTGACATGATTGGCAGACGTCATGAACGTGCAGGGGCACACTCAACCGGGTAACCCGGGAGTTGACTCTGCTCCAACACACCAGGGAATCAACCACCCCCTTGGTACCATATGCGGTGGTTGTTCCTATAACCCCTCAAGAAAAAGGGTTATCCCAGGTCTACGGTATCAACAAAACTTTACTTCGGACCGGGCCCGGCGGCTCGGGAAGCACACAGGGTTACCAGAGGAGGTCCAGAAGACCACCCCAATAGCACTTTCCCAACGGCTATGGCCTGCAGCTGAGTCAGATGCAGGACAGCTCCTGCCGCCTGGGAGAGCTGGTCATGTTGTACATCACTCTGCTCCATGCCGCCCGTCAATATCCCGGACATGAATCTTGCCAGCTGCGCGATGTTAGACGCGGCAGCTAGAGATTGTGTTCCGGCGATAAATGACTGGTCGCTCCAGTATGCCAACCGCCTAGCCGATTTCCCGTGAGGAACCGGCTTCCGTAACGGCTCCCACACCACCTACGGACAGAGTAGCGCGGCCATCGGCCTATCAAGCCGCGGCACGCCCTCCCTCATACCGTCGACCAAACCCGCCACCCGCGTAACTTGTACGTAGGCGGGGGTGAGGCCTATGATGTGGGACACCACCTGGCCCTGACGAACATAGGCCCCCATTGAGGGGAAAAATGGGTAGACAACGTCCACCCCTCTCACCGGGCGACGCTGCCATAAATGCCATATGAGATCATCAGGGACAGGAACAGGCAGTGGCTGCGGCAGCGGCACGCCGTTTGCGACTGCCGCCACCGCCATGAGCTCGGGAAACAAAGCCTGCAGTTCCCCCTGCAGACTTTCCTCCACCGAGCCCGCATCCCTCACATACAGCAGGCTGCTACTGGTCAAGGAGCCACACTCCGATGTGGCTGATAGCAGGGCATCCCGCCGACGAGTCAGAGGTTCTTCTCCAACGTCTTCAAACGAGTCGCCCCAAGGAGACATCTCACCCCCCTCCAGTGTTACCTGGATGGGCGGGATACCTGTCTCCACTGGGCCTTCAAATAAGAACCCGTCTGCCTCTATCATGTAATCCTCTGTTTCCATCGGGCATGTAGAGACCGACGCATCCTCACTGGGCTCCAGCAACTAGCCAAACCCTGGCCGTTCGCGTCTGCAAGCCACCATCTTGCGACGGGAGCGAGCCGACGCAAAAAGTTTACGTCTCAAATCCCCTGTAACCAAGGGAACCGGCCGCCCAACAGCGGACGATTCCTCGGAAACAGAGGAACCAGAGCCATAACCAGGCCATCGCATAGGCGATGGCACCGGTGCACCAGCTCCTTGGAGAGGCGAACTACCCATCGGACGCCTACCGGCCGTGGCTGTCAACCACGAGAAAGGCAACAGCCCCGCTCCAGGACGTACGACGGAGGCGGAAATGGAGAATCGCTGGTGGAGAGTGGCACTGCAAACACGACCCTCCGGAGTAGACATTATGACTTAGGTTTTTCTATCGAATATATATGAGAGAAGAAAAAAATAAGCACAATGTAAACACGTTTCAACTTTCTTCAACTAACAACCTCGTCAAGTGGGGATCTACCGAGGCACTTCCTTGTGGTGAAAGTGAAGAAGGAGGCGAGTAGGTGACCACACACCTGCTTATGAAGGTAAGCGGAAGGGGGTGTGGTCAGACGAATATGGGGATGTAAAGGTACATGGTGGAATTTTTTTATTCAGTGTATGTACACAAAGTGAAGTACAGTGCTACTGGTGCTGAGCGAAGCCTTAACGAAACAGAACTTGAATAATTATTTCATGTTCATTTATTAATCCTGTAAGATTCAGATTGTTAGAAGTCAATGTTATAAAAGTAAGTGCCCGCAGTTATATATCAAGTGTACTAGAAATTCTTTGCAATTTCTGGATTAATAAAGCATCCTCTATGACTTAATTAAAAACTGTAAATATGCCAACATTAGCAGGGTTGCTAATTTTCAGTTGTAGTCCGTGAGCTAGATGTTTAAGCCAGAAAGAAACAGAAAAATAGAAGGACATTAAAGCGAATATAAAAACTATTTAAACATACTACATTCATTCACTAGGCATTCATGCATCTATAAAAACAAAAACATAGTGTATAGGGACAAATCAAAGCCCCTACATGGACAAGCACTGTATAGGCAGGCATACATATACATCAAAAAAGTCAACCAAATGAACAAGATTCTTGTACCGGATCTCCTCTCTGGTAAACAAGAATACCCTCAAGTCAAGTCAAGAGTTTTATTTGTCACGGCATACAAGCAAACAGTGAAGACTCTAGCAGGAGCACTCATTCAAGGGTACGACTATGTGTGCACATCATGGTACCAAAGCACCTCAAAGGCACTAAAAACAAGATTACAAACATCACAAAACAAACTGGTCAGACTACTGCTTGACCTTACTCCTAAAACCCACCTCACCCCTGCCCATTTTGACAACCTAGGATGGCTTAGAGTAGACGACAGAGTACAGCAACTTGCAATGGGCCTGGTCTATATATTATATATGTGACCCCGTACAATGGTAGCATATTAATCACACTGTTTACAGGGACTACAGACCATGGCTGTAGCTATCTTTATTGCCATAACAACGAACCCGGAAGCGGGCTGAGCTGTCACCTTAAGAAGTGCTCGCCCTCCCCCTAGAGGGCAGGAATAGGAATGGTGAGGTCGTAACACACCAACAGCCACATACATCACACTCCACCCACTTAATCGTATCGCTGTCGCCACTTCCAAACCCAGTACCTAATATAGTGATAAAGTGCCCCTGAATGACCCCTCCTAATATAACACCAAAAAACAATAGTGCAATAACCCCCATAGTCCAACTGAGACTGTCAGAACGTCCCGCTCAATATGTGAGACGATCAGGAGGCCTAGTTACCCTCACCGGGTACCTCCTACTAGTCTCTGTAGATGTTCTGGTTGGCTCTAAGTCAGCTGCCTCAGTGTGCGTGACTGAGGGACCGGTTAGGGAGGACTCCTGTCCGCCCGCTGGGGAAACGGTCACTGGATCTGGCATAAGGACTGTCGTAGTTTGTGCCAATGGGGCTGGTGGTATAGGCTCCCCTGAAGTGAGTAGCATCGGGTCGCATCTGTTCTGTGTGGCGTTTCCAATGCCCCGAGCCTACCCCGACAGTGTAGGACACTGGCCCCTCCTGGGAGACCACCACCCCTGGCATCCACTTATCCTCCCCCCATCTATAATCACGGACCAGCACCGGGTCTCCCGATGCAAAGTCCTTGTCTCTGGCGAACTGGGCTCTGCGATCCTGCTGGACTGTCTGAGCTTGATCCACCACCGCTGCCACACTGGGTTTGAGAAGGTCAAGGCGGGAGCGGAGTGGGCGGCGAAGGAAAAGCACCGCCGGAGACTCATTAGTCGTGGCGTGGGGAGCATTTCTGTAGCTGAGCAGAAACGAATCCAGTCTGTGCTGCACTGTCGTCGCTCCTCGGGACGCTTTCAATGAGCGTTTTAGTGTCTGTACAAAGCGCTTCGCTTGACCGTTCGTGGCCGGGTGAAAAGGAGCAGAGCGCATGTGCTTCACTCCATTTCCCTTGAGGAAAGACGCAAACTCATATGAAGTAAACTGCGGCCCATTGTCGCTCACCAGAACTTCTGGCAATCCATGGCGACTAAACAACCCCCGCAGTACTTGAATAGTCTTAGCGGTTGTGGTGGAGCCCATCAGCTTCACTTCTGGCCACTTGGAGTGAGCATCCACCACCACCATAAACATATGACCCTCAAAGGGCCCTGCAAAGTCCACATGTATCCTCCGCCACGGAGTGCCTGGCCACGGCCAGGAGTGAAGTGGGGAGAGACCGGGAGATTTCTGGTTGCGCTGACACGACTGACACACTCTGGCCTGTTGTTCTATTTGAGCGTCAATCCCCGGCCACCAGATGTAACTACGAGCCACACCTTTCATTTTAACTACTCCCGGGTGGCCTGCATGCAGCTCCTGTAGTAATTGGGGTCTCAATTTTGGAGGCACAATCACCCGATTTCCCCACAACAAACACCCCTGTACCACTGAGAGTTCATCTTTTCTTGTGCAATAGGGAGTCAGTGCACTGTCCTGCCCTTACGCCACAGGGAAGTGTCCTGACAAACACATGTCCATCACCTGAGCGAGCACTGGATCATACCTTGTTTCCTTACGAATGTCAGTGCTGCATACTGGCAGCGATTCAAGGTGATGTATCAGTACCGTATCCACTGAACCTGGTTTGTCCTTATGCTCAACCGGCAGTGGCAGGCGTGAGAGGCCGTCCGCATTGCCATGTTCCGCCGCCCCCCTGTACTGAATCGTGTAGTTGTGAGCAGCTAATATTAGGGCCCATCGCTGCAGTCTAGCAGCCGCCATCGATGGGATAGCTTTACTGGGGCTCAATATTGTAGTCAGGGGCCTGTGGTCTGTGAGTAGGGTAAAATGGCGCCCGTACAGATAGGCGTGGAACTTGCGCATGCCAAATATGATCCCCAGGGCCTCCCTCTCAATCTGAGCATAATTTTGCTCCGCTTTACTCAATGTCCTGGAGGCAAACGCTATGGGCCTCTCTTGACCTCCCGGCATCACATGCGAAATCACCGCGCCCACGCCATAGGGCGAGGCGTCACACGCCAGTATGATTGGCAGTTGGGGATTGTAATGTGTCAACACCCTCTCCGAGAGCAGTTGATCCTTAGCTGAGCAGAAAGCCTTCCCACACTCCTGTGACCATTTCCATGGTGTCCCCTTATGTAGTAACGCGTGAAGGGGGCTGAGTGTCATTGCCATGTCCTGAACAAACCGACCATAATAATTAATTAATCCCAGGAAGGAGCGCAGCTGGCCCACATTTGTCGGGGCTGGGGCCTCAGCAATCGCCCTGAGCTTTTCTGGGCATTTATGAAGGCCCGTGGCGTCAATATAATGTCCCAGGTATTCCAGTGAGTCCTTGAAAAACTCACATTTCCCTCGCTGCGCCCTGAGACCAAACTTCTCCAATCGACCCAGCACCCCCTCCAGATTCTTCAGGTGCTCTGCATCATTACACCCAGTTACCAATATGTCATCCAAAAAGCAGTGCACATTGGGAAGCCCCTGGAGGACTTGATCCATAATACGCTGAAAGATAGAGGGCGCTGACGTTATGCTCATATGAACTCTCCTGCACCGGCACCTGCAAGTATGCGTGAGCCAGATCCAGCTTGCTGAACCGCTGCCCCCCCGCTAGCGAAGCAAACATATCCTCTATCCGGGGTATTGGATAATGTTCAGCACAGAGGGCCGGGTTCACCGTCACTTTAAAATCCCTGCAGATGCGCACACTGTCATTCTTCTTAATGATAGGCACAATGGGGGTCGCCCATTCACTGAACTGCACAGGCGAAATTACATTTAGCAGTTGCACTTCTAAGAACTTCGGCTGATGTTCGGGCTTGAGTGTCAGAGCTACTTCAAAGCCCTTCAATGTCCCCAGTTCGTCCTTAAATACATTGGCATGCCCCTTTAACACTGCTTCCAGCGTGTTCCCCTGCATGCGTTGTCCAGATCTAACTGTTTTTATGGCTCTCCAGTCCAGTCTCACTCTTCTCAGCCACTCAAGGCCGAACAAGGGGGGTGCATCGCCTTTCACCACCAGTGATGCCGGTAACGCGTTACTAAGTAACGCGTTATTGTAATCTGATTACTTTTCCCCGAAAATAGTAATCTAACGCGTTAATCTTTAAAAGCCAGTAATCTGATTGCAGTTACTTGTCCAAGTGGCTGTGAGTTACTATTTCGTTACTATCTCATCATAAATTCATAATGCAGGCGGAATGCAGTATTTTATTTCGTTTTCGACAGTCAAAAATACATTTTGAGCTGTTTTTCTTATTATTATTATGGAGTGACGTGGTGTGGCAGTGAAAGGGTTACACAAGAATGTGTCCCGCGGCGTGACTGGACTCTCTGTCTGTGAGTGACTCTGCTTTGGCCCAATCACATTCCCCATCCACAGTCTGCGAATCAGAGGCAGAGTAGGGCGGGTCTTCACAGCAAGTCATGTGACATATGCGCCAATCGTGTGACAGCAGGGCTCCGTTGTTATGTTCGTCTGAGAATTCCACCCCAAGACTTTTGCGGTTTCTGTTCAGACTTCCACCCCAAAACGCTCGTCTATGCATATGCGGAGGAAACAAAATACTGTCTACTGCTAAAAACAGCACATCCAATTGCATTGAAAGCATCTGGAATCACAACACTAGCCGACGCTTCGACTAGGTACAGGAGGACTCGGAGGCCAGCCAAACAGCAAAAGAGAGAGATTGTTTCTTTCCCTATTGATTAATGTATATTTGATGGTGGCAGAGCAAAAGCTCTTATTTGCCAGATTTACAGTTAATTTACATGTTAAAGAGAGACTGATTGTATGTTTATAGAGAGACATTTATAAAAACAATTTAATAGTTACAGTTGATATAATTGAATAGTTCAGCCTGCATTTGTTAGATGTGAATAGATACACTGGTTTTGTACAACCACTGGCTGGCTGCTCTAATGCTGTGAGCATCATAGACTGTTGCTTTACCATACTTGATGGTACAGAAGCTGAAGCACTAGTTTAACAATTTACGTTATGTGCAGAGAAACAAGTTAAAAACAATTTATGCACTTTCAATAAAGCGTTTAAAAAAAACTGTTGGGGGAACGACGACGACTTCGTAACCTAGTTACTTTCAAAGTAACTAAGTTACTCTGATAATCAAGTAATCAGTAAAGTAACTTGGATTACTTTTTAAAGGAGTAATCAGTAATCAGTAATCGGATTACTTTTACAAGTAATCTGTGGCATCACTGCACATATAGTGGGAGCCGTGCTTGGTCTCTGTTCATTTGAACCTTCACCTTTACCACCCCCACTGGTGCGATCACTTCACCTGTATATGTTTTCAGCAGAATGTGGGTGTGGCGCAGGCGAATATGACTGAACTTTTCACTATACATTTTCTCTGATATAAGTGAAACGGCTGCCCCCGTGTCAAGCTCCATGTCAATCATTTGCCCCTCCACTTTTGGCCTAACCCAAATCACTGATGAGGCTGAACCGCCCTGCTGAGACACATCACCTGCTGCATCCACCCTGTGCAGGGCTAATTCCCCATCTGAATCAGACCCCGTATCACTCTGCATCCCCCTGGTGTTCATCTTATTTATCCGCCTTTTTGACCTTTCTCCCCCTCTGTCTCTTTGCTCCCATCTTGTGTTAATCCCCCCTCTGTCTCTTTGCTCCCATCTTGTGTCACTTGCTGCTTTATTTTCCTGCTTGCTCTCTCTGCATGTACGTGCAATATGGCCTTTCTTACCGCAACAGTGACAGGCCTGGTCCTTGAAGAAACAGCCACTCTCCACATGATTTGTCCTCCCACACCGGGTGCATTTTCTCCCAGGTGTAGATGAGAGAGACATCGCATTCACTTTTACAGAGCTGCTGAGCTGTTGTGCCTCCCTCGCCACCGTTTCCATAGCAACGGCTATTTCCACCGCTCTGTGATAGGTGAGAGCATTCTCGGTCAATAGTCTCTTCTGTATGGACTCGCTGAGGAGACCACACATGAACCGGTCCCGTAACGCGTCTGACAGGTACGTGCCAAACTCGCAGTGCTCCGACAGCTTTTTCAAATCCGCAATATACTGGGCTATTGTCTCCCCCTCCGATTGATGTCGTTTATGGAAACGGAATCTTTCCGCAATCACAATGGGCTTGGGAGAAAAATGGCTTTGCAATGCTCGCACAGTCTGAGTATAAGTTATATCCCCCGGTTTATCCGGAGCAATCAAACTGCGCAGTAACCCGTATGTTGTTGCCCCTATTAGACTCAAAAACACCGGAAGCCTCTTCTCAGCGGAAATGTCATTTGCAGCCACAAAATGTTCAAACCGTTCCACATACGTCGGCCACTGCTCCGTCGATTCATCAAAAGCCACGATATGCCCGATGATACCAGCCATCCCTCTGTGTGATTGTCCCGCAGCAGATCCGCCGACGTTAGCCCCTTCGCTAACCGGCGTCAGTGTAGATTCCTCTTCAAGTTTCAAGTTTCAAGTTTCTTTAATAGTTGTCATACAGAAGTACAGAATACTTTCATACAAAATGCTTCTTACTGTTTCGCTCCAGAGACTGTGCTAAGACAAGATAGTATCAAATAACATCAAATAACATAGTATAGCATGTAATTTAGAAGAAGAAAATGAGGTCACAGTGTTCGGTATAGACATATGTACAATGTTCTGAGTTACCATATAATATACAATACTATGCAGTGTACTAATGTACAGTACTATATAGTGCAAAGCAGAAATGGGATGAGGTACAATTTAGGTACAATTTACAGTAAGGTGTACGAGTTGTAGTGCAATCCTTCATCAATAAATATAAAGTGTGGGGAGTGGGTGCTACAGTGTGTTTGTTTAAAGTGGGTGTGTGCTATAAAGTGTGTGGAGTGGGTGCTACAGTGTGTTTGTTTAAAGTGAGTGTGTGCGTGTGGATGTGTGTGCTATGTGCATTTTGGTGGTTGTTGTTGACTGGTGTTCATTGTTCGTTTAGCAGCCTGATGGCCTGGGGATAGAAGCTTCTTCTGAGTCTTTCTGTGCTCGCCTTGAGACTCCGGTATCGCTTGCCTGACCGCAGCAGTTCAAAGAGGCAGTTGTTTGGGTGACTGGAGTCTTTAATGATTCTCTTAGCCTTGCCCTTGCAACGCTTGTTGTAAATGTTCTGGAGGGTGGGGAGCCCCCCTCCAATTGTGCGTTCGGCGGTTTGTAGTCTGCTTCGGTCTTGTGCAGTGCTATTCCCAAACCAGGAGGTGATGTTGCCAGTCAAGATGCTCTCTATTGTACATGAGTAGAAGTTCTTAAGGATCTTCTGACTGACTTGGAACTTCCTTAGGCGCCTGAGGAAGTAGAGGCGTTGTCGTGCCTTCTTCACAACACTGTCAATGTGTGTGGTCCATGTCAAGTCCTCGGATATGTAGGCTCCGAGGTACTTAAAGCTGTTGACTCTCTCAACCGGTGCCCCGTCGATGCTGAGGGGGCTGTAGTCCTTGACCCCCGACCTCCTGAAGTCCACAATCATCTCCTTTGTTTTGCTGACGTTCAGGGAGAGGCTGTTTTCCTGGCACCATCCCACCAGGACCTTGACCTCTTCCAGGTAGGCCCTCTCGTCGTTGGCAGAGATCAGGCCCACCACCACTGTGTCGTCAGGAAATTTGATGATTGTATTGCTACTCCGCTGAGCCACACAGTCGTGTGTGTACAGGGAGTAGAGGAGGGGACTCAGAACACAGCCCTGGGGGGCCCCTATGTTGAGGGTGATGGATGAGGAGGTGCAGTTCCACTCGTTCTGTCATCAAACAAACGTTAGCGTGGATTCTTTTCAACCAGTGCCGTCACTGGATGAACCGTACTCGTCGCCATTTATTATATATGTGACCCCGTACAATGGTAGCATATTAATCACACTGGATACGCTGTTTACAGGGACTACAGACCATGGCTGTAGCTATCTTTATTGCCATAACAACGAACCCGGAAGCGGGCTGAGCTGTCACCTTAAGAAGTGCTCGCCCTCCCCCTAGAGGGCAGGAATAGGAATGGTGAGGTCGTAACACACCAACAGCCACATACATCACAACTAAGGTACCCATGTACATGTCAAAATACTTTCCCAAAGGTCAGTGAATACCACGACCACAACACCAGAGGGAGCTCCACAAATCATGTTAAACTACTCAAACCTTCTCCAATGTATAGTTTCTTCCCCCTCAAATGTATATACTCTCCTCTTATACTCCTTTTGTACACATAAATAGTAACAATAATGTATATTTGTAGATCTGGTATGTCATAAATGTCTAGATGCAACAGTACTGTCTACCTGTATGTCATGATTATTTGAAAATGGGGGACCCTGATGTAAACAAGACGAAAGTCTTTCTCTGGTCTGCATCCCCTTAACAATTGTGTGTATTGAGCTGTACTGTATTGTACCCATTCTGCAATCTGTTAATAAAATGTTCAATCAATCAATATCCCTGAAAAGTCAGTTTGATTTAGGAAAAGAAAAGCACTAGACAAATGTCAATTAGAAAGCTTATGTACATATCTTGATTTTACTTGCCACACATCAGTGGTTGCAAAGTTATTCCTATTCCTTTTTTATGCTAAAGGCTTAATGTGTCAAATGCTCTTGCAGTATATTAAGACCTTCTCTGTGTGAGGATTCGCCTGTTCCCTGAGCTTTTCCCTGTCTACTCTCCTTCACCAGCCCCCACCCTTGCGAGATTTTTCCCTGTCTACTCTCCTTCACCAGCCCCCACCCTTGGACTACCTTCACGCAGCTGTCATAGTTTGTGATTAGCGCCCCAGGGGGCTTTATATACCTGGACCTCCCTTCCAGTCCTGGTCGGGTCGTTCTGTATCTGTGTTCACTCTGTGTTCATGGAGTTCTGTACGTTACCATCCTGTACGTTACCATCACCTGCCGCGTCTCCGGCGTGAGACGACGTGCCAGCCATCACCACCTGTCGCCGTTTGCCTGGAGTGGGACACCGTCTTCGCTCTCTAATTCTCTACGGGAGGTTTTCCAGTGTTCCCACTCCAGACGTCAAGGCGGCTCGCCATCGCTCCCGATTCCACGGGAGGAAGGCGTCTCTTCGTGATCCTCGTTCCTGGGGTGAGGCTCGTCGTCACTCCCTAGTATTCCACGGGAGGACGGCGTGTTCCCATCCCGGTCCCCTGGGACCCCCTTTGTTCTGCGCTGCCCGTCTGCAGCATCCGAGGAGGAGGAGGAGGATCTCCGTGCCCGGCCCCCGCTGTCGGGCCCCTGTCTCCGTGCCCGGCCCCCGCTGTCGGGCCCCTGTCTCTGTGCCCGGCCCCCGCTGTCGGGCCCCTGTCCCCGTGCCAGGCCTCCGCCGTCGGGCCCCTGTCCTCGTGCCAGGCCTCCGCCGTCGGAACCCTGTCCTCATCCCTGTAAGCAGCTCTGGCCCTCGCCCTGTCCAAGGCCTTAACCCTGTTCTCTGTCCCTGTCTCCAGCCCGCCTCTCCGGGCCTCTGTCCCTGTCCCCCTCTCCAGTGCCCCTGGTCCTGGCCCTGACACTTAGCCCTGGTCCTTAGCCCTGGCCCTTAGCCTTAGTCCCTTAGCCTGTTCGCCTCTTAAAGGCACAGTGCCGCATTTTCCATATTTCCTTGACTCTAGTGTTTTTGTGTTTTCCCTTAAAGGGACTGTGCCGCTTTTTGGTCTATAATAAATATTTGCCCTGTTTTGGCTTACTCTCATACCTGTCTTGTGTTGTGCGATTGGGGTCGGTTACAAACCATAACACTCTGTGCTGGGTCCCTTAACACTTTCAATGCCCAAAACGTGATAAGACGTTTTATCAGCCCAATGCCTGAATGCCCACGACGACAATTATCTTTTTATTTTTTTATTAGCGATCTGAATTCATATTTCATCAACCGAGTCTCCCGTTGGTATGCAGCCCCTGTAGGAGCTCAGATGTGAAAAAACCTCCCCCTATCGTCTCCCAGATGGTAATGCACCCTTTTGGAATGGACTCAATGAAAATGGATGAGAAAAGAAAAATCCGGAATCCACATTTTACTTCTCAGGCATGTAACCCGAGCCGATCTGATTCATTGTAGAGCCTCAGAACAGCGTGGAATACATATGTACAGTATGTAGCGTTGGATCAATAAAAGATTTTTGGAATGGCAATCAGGAATTGAATGATCTTTTTGGAGAACATCTGATCTGAGGTAAGGAATCTATTTTACAAGTCTTGGGATAATCAGAGTTGTATTCGCTGAGATCTCAGCGTTCGCCCTATGTGTGTGTGTGTGTGTGTGTGTGTGTGTGGGCGATCGCTTTGAGGAAATCAGAGAATAGATTTTTCAGATTGCCTATATAGCGTGCATACGTACACACGTATCGATAATCTAGCGTTTATTTGAAAACGATTCATAAATAGGCCGAAAAATGACAACGTTTTTGTGTATTCTAGAATATTCCAGAAAAGGGCGATTATCATGGAATATTTATATTTTCCTTGAAAACGAGGGCTTTTCAAAATGCTATCAAACGAAAATGAACCGATAAAAAAACAATCCGCTTCGACAATGTTGACTGGAAAACGAGTCATTGCAAGCGACGGGCAGATTAGACACATAGCCATAATTTAAAACATAGATTAGGCGTTATTAACGCTAACATTGAAGTGGATGGTGGGCATTCAAGCGGTAAATCAAGATTAAGCTTGGGCTCTGAAAGTGTTCTTTACAGAGCCATGAGAATGTCTTGACTGGATCTGACACCACCCTCTTTGATGCCAACCTGATATTGGCCCCATCTGGAGACTGGACAATCTCTACACAGTTGGTCAGTCCCATGTGCTTGATGATGTCCTGTCTGGTCCTCTTTGATGCGGTAGCAGTGACCGCAAGTACTGGCACAGACTTTGGGAGAATTGAGCGGAATTCCTCAACCAGTCCACACCACTTCTGGAATTGAGCTTCCTGCTTTTCCCCCTCGCCCCTGTTAGAAAAGATCAATATTAAGCCTTGTGCAAGGAATAATATGAAAATGTGCCATTAAATAGCCTGTACAGACAGCTATGACATGTTTGTCCTTCATAGATACAGTAATCTAACTTGCATGCCTACAATGAAAATACAAGCCCCTCAACATGGTCTCTCTTTTAGAAATAAAAGGATGCTGCTGAATCGAAAAAAGTATCAAGGTGGTAAAAGTATAAAGCTGCATGCGTTTTAAGCTAAACTTCAAGTTCAAGCCAGCCGACCATGGTGATAATAAACAACGAGGGGGCAAATGCACAAAAGAAAACACTTTGTGTCTTCCTCTGGAAAGCACTGGCCATTGATTGATTGAAAATGTTATTAACAGATTGCTGAATGGGTACAATACAGTACAGCTCAATACACACAATTGTTAAGGGGTCCCTCATTTTCAATTCATCATAACATACATGACATACAGATACAGTACTGTTGTATCTAGACATTTACGACATACCAGATCTACAAATATACAGTACTGTTTATGTGTACAAGGGAAGACTGTACTCCAAATGTGTTGTTTTCTTTGTGCATTAAGCCAGTCAATTTGCTATTTGTATGAGATTATAATGGAGTATGTTACCCATTAAAAGTTAATGTCTCGCTTTATAAATTTGTGTGCTCCCCTCACATTTGACGATCTTAGAGAACAATTTGACTTGAAAACAGCAGTGACCACCACTTGTTAAATCATATAAAACAGTAAAGATCAGATCATTTGACTTACCACTTAATCACAGTGTGTACTTCGTCTATAGCCATTTGAAGCAGATTTGGTCATCCACTTCTGCACTTTCTCCGGCACAGGCTGCCGATATCCCTTTACTATTAAGGGCACGTACTAGGTCCTCAATAATAGACATTAGTGGACAAACCACTAAAACAATAGGGTCTTTGTGCCATTTGGAATAGCCGTAAGTCTTTGCTAATATGCTACATGCCGTTGGCCATGTTTGGAAAACCAAACTTTTCCCGAATCCTGTCGGCAAACAAGCGAGAACGTCCCGGTATTGACTACCGTGGTCTCAACAACATCACGGTTAACTGTTAAGCCTTAAGGTCCCCTATAGGGGACTTTTCTTTTCTTTATCATAAATCGATCAATAGAGACTGTAATAGATCCCCAATTATCATATCATGGGGTATCATTGGAAAGCCACACTCATTGGCTATAACCCTGTGCAAAGACTTTCGAGATCGCCAAATGATTGACGGAGCTAGAGCCCCGGGAGTCGGGGGTGGTAATGTGTACTTTTGCATACTTTGGGGCACGCCTCACATATTGGCATGTAACTCGAGAACCGCTGAACGGACTTTGTCACCTGAAAGGGCAATCGACAGGCAACAAATAGGGCTTTAATTCCATCTATATATTGTATTAAAAGAAATGCACACCCGAGCCACTAGAGGTCGGCAAAGAATCATCCACATGTGGGCCCTTGGATGTTAAGAGGTCAATATATTTTTTAATATATTTTTTTTGTAGCCAAGAGTAAAGACCATAACCCTATCAAAAACAGTAGTCAAAGTGTATATTTTCATTTTTACCGATGTTTTATACGATTGATCGGAAATACAAATGTATTGGAAAATGCTAATTATCGTAAAAAACGCAAGAAATGACTAAATCCATATTCAACCCTGCCATTGGAAAGAGGAGCATTTTCCCTATCCATAGATGTATGATTTGGCCATAATAAGGTCAAGGTCAAGTTCAAGGTCAAATATGAATTTATAATTAAAGTCGATTATCATTAATTACTGTATCTACAAATCCTTCTGTTTACTGTATCTACAAATCTTTCTGTTTAATCATCTTCCCGCGGTTCATTTGCTTAGATTTTCTTTACACATGATCTCAATAAGGTGGTGAATGAGCTCAGTGAGCATTTTCTCCTACCCGTATACATTTTTGATAAAATATGCAAAAATCATAAATCATTATTTATATTCTCCTTTTCTTCATTACAATTTACTCAGCCTAGTAACAGACACAATATTTTGGACACTGGAAATACATACCCCCAGGTCCCTAGATGTTCCTAGATACCAAGAACATGCAAATTGACCTTGCAGAAGTGGAGCAATCTTCCATTTACTTAGGCATGTACCTTTAGGCGAAAACGGTCTACAGATTAACAGGAACAAGTACCCCTGCCGTTAATTAACTCTGCTTTTGAACCCCTGCAGGGTGCCACCATTTTTACGAAGCTGGACCTTAGGAATGCCTATCACCTCGTCCGTGTCCGGGAGGGGGACGAATGGAAGTCAGCCTTTAAGACACCGCTCGGTCACTTCGAGTACAAGGTAATGCCCTTTGGTCTGACCAACGCCCCTGCTGTCTTCCAGGCCCTTGTCAATGACGTTCTCTGTGATGTCCTTAACCGCTCTGTTTTTGTTTATTTGGATGACATTCTGATGTTTTCCCGCTCTATGGAAGAGCACGTCCAGCATGTCCGCCAGGTCCTCCAACGCCTGCTGGAGAACAAGTTGTTCATCAAGGCGGAGAAGTGTGAGTTCCACGTCTCCTCCATCGGGTTCCTCGGCTACATAATAGAGGGCGGGAAGATCAAGGCAGTGTCAGACTGGCCCAGACTAGGGCTGCACGATTTTGGGAAATAATCTAATTGCGATTATTCTGACAGATATTGCGATTGCGATTTGCGATGCGATTATAACGTATTTAAAAAAAAATTTACAAGAAGAATGTTGCTGCTTTCTGTAGTCGGGTCCCAACTGCAAAATTACTGTATTACCCTGTATTATACACCTTTACTATCATGTAGACTATTCTGCTTTGTGTTTACATGTGATGTATTGTATACATGCACATTTATTATGTTCTTGTGTGATGTATCGCACATTTTATTGCTGTGTGATGTATTGCAAATGTTATTGCTGTTATCTTGGCCAGGTCTACCTTGCAAAGGAGATCTTGTATCTCAATGGGACTTCCTGGTTAAATTTTTTTTTTCTTTTTTGCAGGCTTGGCGATTTGATAATTGCATCATTCCAAATCGCGATTTCGATTAAAAAACGATTAATCGTGCAGCCCTAGCCCAGACCCACCAACCAGGGGCGGATTTAGGATTGTAGGAGATCCGGGGCTTAGCCCAGATGGGCCCCCTTTTTTTTTTTTTTTTTTTTTTTTTAGATTTTTTTTTTTTTTTTTTTTTTTTTTTTTTTTTGGGCAGGCAAGGGGTGGTTTGGAGGCGGTCAGGCACGACCCCCTCCACGACAGATTTTTTTTGAATTTAATGAACCTGTACGTGCAATTTCCTGCAATATAGAGCCTTCAATCTTGACCAATAAAGCTGCTCTTTTCACTATAAAACTCAGTTAACCATAACGTAGTTATGGTTAGATTTATATATTGGGGGGGGATATATCATATTTTTCATATAATCAAAAAGTGGTGGAGCAAGATCATACCTTTGCTCCCCCAAGTTCAATAGTGGGAGAGCAGAGATGCTCCGAATGCTCTTATGGCCAGGCGTCTATGATTCACTGATACAAAGTAAAATAGTGCAGTGCAATAAAATAGTTAGTAAAATAGAATAAAATAATGCAATAGTGCATTGCAATAAAATAGTTATCATCGTATTTTTTCGGGAGGCCGGTAAGGAGTGCATTACAGTAGTCGAGTTGGCTTGAGATAAAGGCATGGATCTGGTTTTCAGCGTCCTTTTGATTTATAAATGGCCGTACTTTAGCTATGTTTCTAAGGTGGAAGAAATAAGTTTTTGTCAACTTGTTGATTGTGATTTAAAGCTTAGGTCTGAGTCTACCATAACACCAAGACTTAACTCACTCAAATACAGTTAGCAGCTGGATAGACCACAGATGGAAATGAGCTTCTGCTAAATCTGGTGCAAACATATTTTCATGTAACAATGATGAATTGTAAAAAAAAAAAAAAAAAAAAAAAAAAAAAAAAAAAATTTAATTTTTTTTTAAATAGATTCGGGGCTTTTCAGAATACATCCGGGGCTTGAGCCCAGGTAGCCACCCCCTAGCTCCGCCCCTGCCACCAACGTCAAGCAGCTCCAACGCTTCCTGGGATTTGCTAACTTCTATCGGCATTTCATCAGGGACTACAGCCGGGTCGCTGCACCCCTCACCCAACTCACTTCGCCCTCCGTGCCCTTCTTCTGGTCCACTAAAGTGGACTCCGACTTCTCCGAGCTGCGTAGGCGCTTCACCTCCGCGCCCATCCTCGTCCAGCCGGACACGTCCCGCCAGTTCGTGGTGTACGTGGACGCCTCGAGTACCGGGGTAGGGGCGGTCCTCTCCCAGCGCTCCACTCTCGACAGAGACTACACCCCTGCACCTTCTTCTCTCGCCGCCTGACCCCGGCGGAGGTCAACTATGATATTGGGAACCTGGAGCTCCTGGCAGTCAAGCTGGCCCTGGAGGAATGGAGGCACTGGCTGGAGGGCTCAGAGATCCCATTCCTGGTCTGGACGGACCATAAGAACCTTGTCTACATCCAGACGGCCAAGTGCCTGAACTCCCGCCAGGCCCGCTGGGCGCTGTTCTTCGGCCGGTTCAATTTCACCTTGACCTACAGGCCAGGCTCCAAGAACATTAAGCCGGATGCCCTCTCCCGGCAGTTTGTCCCCAAAGGGGGCCCCTCACACCCTGACACCATCCTCCCCTCCTCCTGCTTGGTGGCTTCCGCCACCTGGGAGATCCAGTCCGTAGTCCGAGAGGCCCAGCGCGCCCAGCCTGATCCAGGTAACGGCCCACCTAACCGGCTTTTCGTCCCCGACCTTGTCCGCTCCCAGGTGCTCCAGTGGATCCATGCCTCCCGGTTCGCCTGTCATCCTGGGGTCGACCGTACCCACACCCTTATATGTGACCCAGTCTGGTGATGATGCCTACAAGTCGCCAGGGTGAAATGACAGACACAATAATATTTTTATATAACTACAGTTCGAGAGTTGAAGAACATATTTAGTATAACAGCGAACAGATATAATAACTCTAATTGTAAGAATTCTGTGTTTAAAAAAGGCTGAGAGAGGTGGGGGCTGAGTTAATTTTGCATCTGAATAGAGCTGCGCGTTGGGATTCAGATTCACTGAGCCAGGTAGGCATTCACACAGAGAGTCATTAACGTTAACAATGGACGCATTCAGGTGAGGGTAGTTGTCCACGCCCCCCCCCCCCTCCCCAAACTAGCTGAAGTGTGGAAATCTTTGAGAGGCATTTTCTCCCCTTGAGTGTTTTAGACAACATACTGAGTTACAAGATTTAAATGAATATATGATATTCAAAACATTACCTTGTATCTGCTGTAATGCAAAAGAAATAATCAAATTATCTGATGGCCATTCCAAATACTGCTCGTGGAGGTCCCTACCACATTACCGACCGTTACACACTGACGGGCGCGCAGGGTTACTGTTCAATGCTATCGTTGCAAAGGCCTACCTCGCCTGAGCACCTAAACCCCACCCGCACGGCTCGGATCGTCCCCGAAAAGAAACTACACCATTCCCAATGGGGTGCAATACCAGCTGGAAGGCGTAGGCGGCGGTATTTGCCCTTTTGCGAACTCAGACCCATTCCCAACAATAACATCAGGCTGGATGGATGAAAATGAATGGATATCGCTAATAAAATAAATAACAATTAAAGCCTGACTATACTCGGGTCTGGCGCTGAGTGGCTGAGTTAACCCGACTTATCATCGTGACTGGCACTGAATGAGTTAATGCTTTATTTGTTTTAAACGAGACGATTTAGAAATGGGCAATGGGGAAATACATTGCGTTGGACAGAGGGTGGAACACGAAAAACGGTAATGACGTAACCACTACACCTCCCTATGGAACTCTTTGCAGAATGATGAACATAGTTCTACTAATATATTTCACTTCAAAAGGTTGTACAAAGAAAAGATAAATAGACAGTATAACACAGTTTAGTATAATATTGCAGTTTAGCATAACAGGCTAACATAGCATAGCATTGCAGTATAGGCTAGTATGAGTATAGTAATATAGCAGTGTAACATAGAATAATAATATATTAAAATATTGTATAATACTGTATACCAATATGGTGTAGTATAAATAGTATGATTTAGTTATATTATAATAAAATAAAATTTATAAAAATTATATAGTATAAGTATAATATAGAATCTGTGACGTAAGGAAGCAAGAAACAAACCAGCAACAAAAGACCAAAGTAGCCTGAAGACACCATTGTAACTGTTTGTAAATTTATTAGCATTCATAGCATAATTGTTATAAGTTAGAAATACATTATACATAGACATTTTCTGTGCATGAAGAACTATCACGTCTAGTTCGTTCTAGGTATTCATCTGGTATTGCAAGGATGCTGACCAAACTGGTCTCACCAGACCATTTTAGATTATAATCATGAAGGTGAGTGGTGTGTGGAAGGGCTGGTGGTCACAATTTGTTCTGTACGTGGTCCAGAAGTTAAATTAATAAACAGAAAAATTACACTGTGTCACTTTAAAGTCCATTTTCAACACACTATGACAATGTGGTCTAAATCTAAGAGTAGTCTATTAATTTTAATAAAAAGTCTATACCTTCCTAGATTTGGCTGGTGAAAAAGATAACGTATGAATTCACTACAGTAAATTAAAAAAATGCTACTAGTTGCAGAGTACTACCTAGTGACCACTGTGGACGGACCACTGAATGGGCTACGGCTAAATTCCCCTCCAACTGGATCACTTCAGGTGATCAAATGGATCAATGGATTATTATTTTGTATTTAAATAAAAAAATATATGTGCTATACTGAAAACGAAATTGTGTGAAGGCATGAGGTAAGCTGACAATTTTTTTTATGAAATGTATGATGAATGATTAACATTACAGGATTCAAGGAGGCTCATTTTGGGTTAGCTAACATTAGATGTGAACAAACAGTAGCTTGTGCAAGCCTCAGTAATGTGAGGATGGCTGATTGTGTTCGCTGCCAAGGATGTGGCTAATGATGTTGATTTGACCGGGTTTCACTTTTTGTGTTGCACTGTACCCTAACTGACTTGCTGGATTTGTTTAGAGATATTATGAAATGGGATTTACGAATGAGGTCGGTATGTTTGTTAGCTCAACAAAACCAGAACCATATAGTTACATTTCAGAAGTCTTCCATATGCTCCATGTAGTCACTCACTTATAGTCGTGTCTCTAGGCCTTTTGGGGTTTGAATACATTTGTGTGCAGTAAAATTAGAAGGTTAACCCTTTCACTGCCACACAACAAAGGGTTAACCCTTTCACAACCACACTACATAAGGTTAACCCTTTCACTACCACACTACAGACAGTTTGTGGTAGTGAAAGGTTAACCTTCTGTAGTGTGGTTGTGAAATGTGTGTTAGTGAAAGGGTTAAGGTCAGGGGTGTGGGTGCAGGAGGAAATAGTTCAAATGTGAGCTCCAGGTATTGACAATGCCGATGCTATATACTCTACCACATGGCCCCAAATGGCCACTACAACCCAATGTGTAGATAAATAGCCAGGGAGAGCCAGCATATCACCAGGGTTATCAAGTGTGCACCTCCCTTCACTGATGTTTTGTCAAGTTAGGCCCACAACACTTCAGGAAGGTTCAACGGTTAGTTCCAGTGTCCCAGAAGCACCCCCTCCATGCTAGCTCCCCTTTTCCCCATGATATCCACACACCAAACATCCTTATGTTATCCTGCTACAACAGTATGTCAAAAATAGAACATGAGACAGCAACAATAGAGAAGAAAAGGAATATCTTACCCTTTGTTTACTTTGGACCCCAGCTGACATTATTTCTCCTCAACTAAATCCATTGACTGCCTTTCAATGCTTTTTCCAACATCTCATTTGCCACATTTCGCAAACCCCGCCCACAAATCCCCAACTCTCCCAATAATGATAAAGTCGATTGTGCTATAAATCCTCTGCATCCTACTTCCATCGGACAAACCCTATAGCTTTCCATCCTCACTGTTCAGGTTATGCTGCCAAGTCTGCATATCTAAGCTTTTTCCTTTCATACACCTCCTCCACATGAGGTCATCCCAAGGCACTGTCAATTCTATAAAATAAACAAACTGCTGACTAAGAGACCATAATACTAGGTAATGTACTGTATTATAGTTAAAGGCAGTTGAGGTTGAGTCGTTTCTTGTGATATATCACATTCACACACCAAGTGATTTAGATGAACTTCACAACTGCAAATACATGGGCTGTCCATACGATTTCAAAACTGAATTTGATGGTTCTTAAGTGCAAGGGTTCAATTGTTGCATCTTGAAACATTCTCTTCCATGACTTGCATTTAGAGAATGGCATCAGTAAGTTAGGTCTCGCTCAATGCAAAACCCAATGCAATTATTTCACCCAGAGAGGCTTCATAGGAAAGTAATATTCCACAGTTATGAAAAATGTCCTCTCACAACCAGTTTACCCACTGACCCAGGGTGCGATCCACGGGGGAGCTGGGTGAGCCATGGCTCCCTTAGATCAGACATCAGCTCCCCTGAAAACATGATTTGTGATTTTTTGGGGGGTCTCTAAATTACTGAAAATAAATGCTACTTTTGCCATGCATTTCTCATTTTTCTGTAATTTTCTGTATCATCATCGTGTATAATAATAAACGTATGCTATTTTGGATGTATGATTAATGATTTGCGCACTAATTCACACACGTATTATGGCAACATGCATGCTATTCTTGCAATTACCATTCGGATCGCGGCGGCGCTGCAGCCTGCACGCACGGCACAAATCAAACTTGACCCACACGTTGTAACCTGTGACTTGTTGACTTGACAGTGATAGTTTTGACAGGTAAATACGGTCATTCAGGAATGGATAATTTTGGTTTCACGATGAAAGTGAAGCAGTCAATGGACTTGAGTTGACAGAGCAGCAGGAGGCGGGATCATCTACAGGCGACACCGTTACACCTGCTGCTGCTGCGGTGGTGGGGACTGCTGGCAGCAGAATTCGAGGAAGAGTAGAATTTTGCAGAACACCGGCGCCTGCTGCGGTCGTATCAGAACAGGAGTCTGAGAGATAATCACGAGATACTTGTAGAAATAATTGACCTTTCGCAAAGCCACGCCCCCCTTGGTTACTGTTGCTACGTCCGACAAGCTAAGAGCCAGAATGCGGCACAATACCGGATATGTTCAACAGGTGTTGACATCATGGAGGTTCTCCGTAACATATCAGTCGCCTTAACAGACTCATTTTGGAGCAATAACGCCGCAATATCCTCCAGGTCCCGACAAAAGGGGCTACAATATGCCATGGAGGGATATATCCACAGCATTAAGATGCAGAAAGAGGGAGGCACAACCACGATAGAAGCACTAGCTTACAGATCACAGTGCAAGAGTGAGAAACCACACGAGCTCTATGTTAAGTTCGACGAGCACAATATTGTGGACCAAGCTTGTTCATGTACTGCTGGGTACGTTCTGCTTTTTGTAATATCGAGTTGTTATTGCTATTGAAATCGTACATCTACCCAGGTGGCCAAAAAGTTCCGGCCCATTAATGGCCTGTATCCGGCAGGCCGGAAGAAATTAGTCGGCCCAAGTCCGGCTGCCAGAGTCGGCCAAGTAGGCGGCAATGACTGACTGGCCGATTCCGGCCCGAGTACACTGGGCCAGGTCCGGGGTTGCCGGAAGCGGTGAACGTCCGGATCGGCCCAGTAGGCGGCAATGACTGACTGGCCGATTCCGGCCCGAGTACACTGGGCCATGTCCGGGGTTGCCGGAAGCGGTGAACGTCCGGTTGCCTAAAGCAGCCCAGATGCGACCCACACACGCTGGGCCAGGTTTGGTTGCCCGAAGCCTAGCCGACACTGCCAATGCAATACTGGTACTACACAGTAAATTACGCAGAGTAGATTTGACTCAAACTGAGTAAAGAAATTTTACTCAGTTTGAGTCAGCGGAATTTACTGTGTACCCATCTGCCAGAGCTACTCCACTATCTGCCTATGACCGTACATTACCGGAAATACAGTAGGAAATGGTTGATTAGTAATACAATGCCACATATTTAAGGACCCTTCCCTTTACCAATTCAGTATTGGCATGTCCCTCATTGAAAAATTCAGAAGTTTACATGCTGTCTCCTACCTCACTGAAATATATTCTCAGTGTATGTACACAATATACATCATTCTGCAGTGAAGCTCAAATATCAAGTAAAGTGACAATTACCCTCATACATGCTACTTTTTCCAGTTAAAAATGACAACTTGAATAGATATTTAAACATTTATTAACAAAATATCACATCCTCCTCTCTGAACCCAACGATAAAGCCTCCAATGAAATGAACCCATTGTTCCCCTGCAACAGCTTCTCCCACAGGGGATCTTTGATTAAACACCTGCTAGCAGAAGAATATAGACAGTCAGAAAAAAAGTTCACTGTTTACTACTTAAGTACATTTAAAAGTAGAAACTTTGACTTTTACTCAAGTGTGTACTTTCACTTAAACTTTCATGTTAGTCTAGCTTAGCAACATTTTTTAGGAGAATTAATACAAAAACGAGTGATATGGCCATTCAGTTGTAAATGAAAGCCTGCATTTAGTAAGACGTTGTTTATAAATGTCTTTTGGTTTGGTTATGAATGAATGACAGCATCTCTATAGCACAGCTCTATTACTAGGACATAAAGTGCTTTGGAATGACTGTATACATCATTCACAACGGGTGGCCCCAGCAGGAATCAAACTCCTAACCGTGACAGTGTTAGTGCCATGCTCGGAGTGCCAAGCACAAGACCCCAATGTTATGCGGGGCTCTGCTCATAGGCGGGCGGCTCGTAGTCCTGGTTGTAGAAGCAACCGTCGCCCTCCATGGAGACCCCCCTCCTCCCGCGTCACCCCAGCGAGGTGGCGGGTGGCGACCCTGACGAGGTGAGCCATGGTGGGGTGGCGGGGGGCCGGCAGCGGGGGGCTCCGGAGAAAAGCGCCAGGGGGCCGGGCCGAGAGGCGCCCCTGGGGCACCCCGGGAGGCGTGGGCATAGCCTTACGGACCACGGGGGAATAGGTGACGTGGGGGCGTAGCGTGGCGGGGGTCTGGGGGAGCTGTCGCCGGCCCCGGCGAGGCGTGCTGGTCCCCGACGTGGAGGGGACGGGACTTCCACTCACTGCCCTACACGAAAAGTGAAAAAGGCAAATAAAAAGAACGAACCACAAATTCAACGACATAAGAGAAGAGGATGAGATAGAGAGAGAGAAGAGAGAGAGAGAGAAGAGAGAGAAGGAAAGCAAGATAACAAAATACAACAAGAGCCACAGTATGGAAGCAAATGAGTGACAGAAGTATTTGAATTTGATCAGACACCGAATTTATAGCATTGAAAATAATTACTTTGAAAACATGTATCTGAATTGAATTTATAGCATTGAAAATAATTACTTTGAAAACATGTATCTGAATTTTTTCAGACACCAAATTTATAGCATTGAAAATAATTACTTTGAAAACATGTATCTGATTTTTGAATTTTATCAGACACCGAATTTATAGCATTGAAAATAATTACTTTGAAAACATGTATCTGAATTTTTTCAGACACCGAATTTATAGCATTGAAAATAATTACTTTGAAAACATGTATCTGAATTTTTTCAGACACCGAATTTATAGCATTGAAAATAATTACTTTGAAAACATGTATCTGAATTTTTTCAGACACCGAATTTATAGCATTGAAAATAATTACTTTGAAAACATGTATCTGAATTTTTTCAGACACCGAATTTATAGCATTGAAAATAATTACTTTGAAAAATGTATCTGAATTTTTTCAGACACCGAATGTATAGCATTGAAAATAATTACTTTGAAAATCATGTATCCGAATTTACCTATGTGAAATAAAAATTCAATGTAAAAAATTCGAATGTATAATAAAATTCAATGTAAAAAAATTCGATGCATAATTGCGGTGTATAAAATTCGATGTAAAAAACCATCATCCGGGCTACCCAGACAGGATAAGCAATCGAGCCTGGATGCAATCGAATTGACTTCTGGCCTATCACTGCACGGCTTTGTCAGTCATGTGATCACACCAACCCGGGAGAAAGATGGCGGTATATATACATACGTTGGGGAGAGAATATACATACGGTGGGGAGGAGACTGTACATTAGGAGGGGGTGGGTGGGAGAGAAATATACATACGGTGGGGAGAGAATATATACATACGGTGGGGAGGAGACTGTACATTCGGAGGGGGTGGGAGAAAATATATACATACGGTGGGGAGGAGACTGTACATTAGGAGGGGGTGGGTGGGAGAGAAATATACATACGGTGGGGAGAGAATATATACATACGGTGGGGAGGAGACTGTATATTAGGAGGGGGTGGGTGGGAGAGAAATATACATATAATAGACAGTCTCCTCCCCACCGTATGTATATATTCTCTCCCCACCATATGTATATTTCTCTCCCACCCACCCACCCCCTCCTAATGTACAGTCTCCTCCCCACCGTATGTATATATTCTCTCCCCACCATATGTATATATTCTCTCCCCACCATATGTATATTTCTCTCCCACCCCCTCCTAATGTACAGTCTTCTCCCCACCGTATGTATATATTCTCTCCCCACCATATGTATATTTCTCTTCCACTCACTGCCCTACACGAAAAGTGAAAAAGGCAAATAAAAAGAACGAACCACAAATTCAACGACATAAGAGAAGAGGATGAGATAGAGAGAGAGAAGAGAGAGAGAGAGAGAAGAGAGAGAAGGAAAGCAAGATAACAAAATACAACAAGAGCCACAGTATGGAAGCAAATGAGTGACAGAAGTATTTGAATTTGATCAGACACCGAATTTATAGCATTGAAAATAATTACTTTGAAAACATGTATCTGAATTGAATTTATAGCATTGAAAATAATTACTTTGAAAACATGTATCTGAATTGTTTCAGACACCAAATTTATAGCATTGAAAATAATTACTTTGAAAACATGTATCTGATTTTTGAATTTTATCAGACACCGAATTTATAGCATTGAAAATAATTACTTTGAAAACATGTATCTGAATTTTTTCAGACATCGAATTTATAGCATTGAAAATAATTACTTTGAAAACATGTATCTGAATTTTTTCAGACACCGAATTTATAGCATTGAAAATAATTACTTTGAAAACATGTATCTGAATTTTTTCAGACACCGAATTTATAGCATTGAAAATAATTACTTTGAAAACATGTATCTGAATTTTTTCAGACACCGAATTTATAGCATTGAAAATAATTACTTTGAAAAATGTATCTGAATTTTTTCAGACACCGAATTTATAGCATTGAAAATAATTACTTTGAAAATCATGTATCCGAATGTACCTATGTGAAAAAAAAATTCAATGTAAAAAATTCGAATGTATAATAAAATTCAATGTAAAAAAATTCGATGCATAATTGCGGTGTATAAAATTCAATGTAAAAAACCATCATCCGGGCTACCCAGACAGGATAAGCAATCGAGCCTGGATGCAATCGAATTGACTTCTGGCCTATCACTGCACGGCTTTGTCAGTCATGTGATCACACCAACCCGGGAGAAAGATGGCGGTATATATACATACGTTGGGGAGAGAATATACATACGGTGGGGAGGAGACTGTACATTAGGAGGGGGTGGGTGGGAGAGAAATATACATACGGTGGGGAGAGAATATATACATACGGTGGGGAGGAGACTGTACATTAGGAGGGGGTGGGAGAAAATATATACATACGGTGGGGAGGAGACTGTACATTAGGAGGGGGTGGGTGGGAGAGAAATATACATACGGTGGGGAGAGAATATATACATACGGTGGGGAGGAGACTGTATATTAGGAGGGGGTGGGTGGGAGAAAAATATACATACGGTGGGGAGAGAATATATACATACGGTGGGGAGGAGACTGTATATTAGGAGGGGGTGGGAGAGAAATATACATATGGTGGGGAGAGAATATATACATATGGTGGGGAGGAGACTGTACATTAGGAGGGGGTGGGAGAGAATATATACATACGGTGGGGAGGAGACTGTACATTACGAGGGGGTGGGAGAGAAATATACATATGGTGGGGAGAGAATATATACATATGGTGGGGAGAGAATATATACATACGGTGGGGAGGAGACTGTACATTAGGAGGGGGTGGGTGGGTGGGAGAGAAGTATACATATGGTGGGGAGAGAATATACATACGGTGGGGAGAAGACTGTACATTAGGAGGGGGTGGGAGAGAAATATACATATGGTGGGGAGAGAATATATACATATGGTGGGGAGAGAATATATACATACGGTGGGGAGGAGACTGTACATTAGGAGGGGGTGGGTGGGTGGGAGAGAAATATACATATGGTGGGGAGAGAATATATACATACGGTGGGGAGGAGACTGTCTATTATATGTATATTTCTCTCCCACCCACCCCCTCCTAATGTACAGTCTCCTCCCCACTGTATGTATATATTCTCTCCCCATCATATGTATATATTCTCTCCCCACCGTTCTCTTGGTGTAAAAAGTTTAAGACCAGGGGTGAGGCCAGGCTATGGATGGCTTTGAAGGTGAGGAGTAGTGTTTTGAAGTTAATGCGTTCCTTGATCGGGAGCCAGTGGAGGGAGTGGAGGACAGGAGTGATGTGTTCGCGGGACCGGGTGTTAGTGAGGAGGCGGGCAACTGAGTTTTGGACCATCTGCAGTTTATGGAGGGAGCGGGAGGTGATGCCAGTGAGGAGGGAGTTACAGTAGTCCAGGAGGGAAAAGATGAGGGCGTGTATGAGGGATTCAGCAGCAGGGGGTAGAGGCAGTGACGGATTTTGGCAATGTTGCGGAGGTGAAAATATGAAGTTTTGACAATGGAGCGGACATGGGGTCAAATGAGAGGGTGGGGTCGAGGATGACACAGAGGTTGCGGACTAGGGGGGAGGGGTGATGGTGGAGTCATTGATGGTGAGCGTGATGTAATACAATAATTTATACTGTAGCATTACAAACCATTTGACAGCCAGGTCCTGCACCTCCGTTCTTGTCCTCTAGGAGCCATCGCAGCATGGCCAAGACCTTCCTCATCCAGCATACTGTCCTTCTGAAGGTCTGAAGTCATTAGTGGCCATGAACCTAGAGAGAGAGCGAGAATGCGTTAGTAGATAGTCTAAGGCCAGTGATTCTCAATATTATTTTGCATATCTAGGACCTCTAATTTAGTCCATGTCATGCACATCTACATAATATACTGTAGCATTACAAACCATTTGACAGCCAGGTCCAGCACCTCTCCGTTCTTGTCTTCTAGGAGCCATCGCAGCATGGCCAAGACCTTCCTCATCCAGCATACTGTCCTTCTGAAGGTCTGAAGTCATTAGTGGCCATGAACCTAGAGAGAGAGCGAGAATACGTTAGTAGATAGTCTAAGGCCAGTGATTCTCAATATTATTTTGCATATCTAGGACCTCTAATTTAGTCCATGTCATGCACATCTACATAATATACTGTAGCATTACAAACCATTTGACAGCCAGGTCCAGCACCTCTCCGTTCTTGTCTTCTAGGAGCCATCGCAGCATGGCCAAGACCTTCCTCATCCAGCATACTGTCCTTCTGAAGGTCTGAAGTCATTAGTGGCCATGAACCTAGAGAGAGAGCGAGAATACGTTAGTAGATAGTCTAAGGCCAGTGATTCTCAATATTATTTTGCATATCTAGGACCTCTAATTTAGTCCATGTCATGCACATCTACATAATATACTGTAGCATTACAAACCATTTGACAGCCAGGTCCAGCACCTCTCCGTTCTTGTCTTCTAGGAGCCATCGCAGCATGGCCAAGACCTTCCTCATCCAGCATACTGTCCTTCTGAAGGTCTGAAGTCATTAGTGGCCATGAACCTAGAGAGAGAGCGAGAATACGTTAGTAGATAGTCTAAGGCCAGTGATTCTCAATATTATTTTGCATATTTAGGACCTCTAATTTAGTCCATGTCATGCACATCTACATAATATACTGTAGCATTACAAACCATTTGACAGCCAGGTCCAGCACCTCTCCGTTCTTGTCTTCTAGGAGCCATCGCAGCATGGCCAAGACCTTCCTCATCCAGCATACTGTCCTTCTGAAGGTCTGAAGTCATTAGTGGCCATGAACCTAGAGAGAGAGCGAGAATACGTTAGTAGATAGTCTAAGGCCAGTGATTCTCAATATTATTTTGCATATCTAGGACCTCTAATTTAGTCCATGTCATGCACATCTACATAATATACTGTAGCATTACAAACCATTTGACAGCCAGGTCCAGCACCTCTCCGTTCTTGTCTTCTAGGAGCCATCGCAGCATGGCCAAGACCTTCCTCATCCAGCATACTGTCCTTCTGAAGGTCTGAAGTCATTAGTGGCCATGAACCTAGAGAGAGAGCGAGAATACGTTAGTAGATAGTCTAAGGCCAGTGATTCTCAATATTATTTTGCATATCTAGGACCTCTAATTTAGTCCATGTCATGCACATCTACATAATATACTGTAGCATTACAAACCATTTGACAGCCAGGTCCAGCACCTCTCCGTTGTTGTCTTCTAGGAGCCATCGCAGCATGGCCAAGACCTTCCTCATCCAGCATACTGTCCTTCTGAAGGTCTGAAGTCATTAGTGGCCATGAACCTAGAGAGAGAGCGAGAATACGTTAGTAGATAGTCTAAGGCCAGTGATTCTCAATATTATTTTGCATATCTAGGACCTCTAATTTAGTCCATGTCATGCACATCTACATAATATACTGTAGCATTACAAACCATTTGACAGCCAGGTCCAGCACCTCTCCGTTCTTGTCTTCTAGGAGCCATCGCAGCATGGCCAAGACCTTCCTCATCCAGCATACTGTCCTTCTGAAGGTCTGAAGTCATTAGTGGCCATGAACCTAGAGAGAGAGCGAGAATACGTTAGTAGATAGTCTAAGGCCAGTGATTCTCAATATTATTTTGCATATCTAGGACCTCTAATTTAGTCCATGTCATGCACATCTACATAATATACTGTAGCATTACAAACCATTTGACAGCCAGGTCCAGCACCTCTCCGTTCTTGTCTTCTAGGAGCCATCGCAGCATGGCCAAGACCTTCCTCATCCAGCATACTGTCCTTCTGAAGGTCTGAAGTCATTAGTGGCCATGAACCTAGAGAGAGAGCGAGAATACGTTAGTAGATAGTCTAAGGCCAGTGATTCTCAATATTATTTTGCATATCTAGGACCTCTAATTTAGTCCATGTCATGCACATCTACATACAATATACAGTAGCATCCATCAACACAGGATGACCCTTTCCAGCTGTTGAAATGAAAGTCCCAGATTGAAAAGTATATATATACACAGTCACACACACAATAAAACATTGTATACATCACTTACAAGCATGACCACTTGAAGATCTTGAAGACTTGGTAGATCTTGACCGTCTTGGGAGAGAGAGAGAGAAGGCATTACAGGATGACTCTTTGAAAATGATGTCCCAGATTAAAAAGTATATATTATATATACAGTCACACACACAATAAAAAAAATTTATACATCACTTACGACCACTTGAAGTAGTTGTTCTTGAGCCGTCTTCTGCGTTCATCTCATTGATGAGATCCAGCACTGTAACAGTATATTTGCAACAATGAAATTATATATTTTATTACAACTCTATCAGCTGAGTAACAATATTCATCAAAGTGTTGCGTGTTACAGTGTAGGTTAGTTTATTAGTGCATGACAGTAGGGTTAGCATACTTTTCACACTATAAGCCCCACCTGAATGATAGCCAGTTAGCAGCTCCGGGTACAGTATGTACCCCAACGTTAGCTCTCATAACGTTAGCAGCTCCTGGTACAGTATAGGTACCAAAAGTTATCTCTCATAGTCATAACGTTAGCAGCTCCGGGTACAGTATGTACCCCAACGTTAGCTCTCATAACGTTAGCCAGTTAGCAGCTCCTGGTACAGTATAGGTACCAAAAGTTAGCTCTCATAGTCATAACGTTAGCAGCTCCGGGTACAGTATATGTACCCCAACGTTAGCTCTCATAACGTTAGCCAGTTAGCAGCTCCTGGTACAGTAGGAACCAAAAGTTAGCTGTCATAGTCATAACGTTAGCAGCTCCGGGTACAGTATACAACGTTAGCTAGTCATACCGTTAGCCAGTTAGCAGCTCCGGTATTTTACAGATCCCGCCAGTTTAATAATATCGAGCTAATAACGTTACAGTAGTCACTGAAAACACAGACTAAACAGCACTCATTTATATCAGCGGCACGCATTACTTATAAATAATAAAAGATATGTGTTGCACAATTACCTGAGGAGAAGATGCAATTCCGTTGCTCACGACGTGCAGGCTCTGTCTGTAGCGCGGTTCAATTCAAATTTCAAACCGGGATCCCCCACAATGCAACGCATCAGTGTTGCCAGATTTGAGAGTCAGCCTTAATCTGACAAACCTTTGATAATAATGGGCGGTTCGGATATTGTTAATCCGATCTGGCAACCATGCTATCCTTGTTTCTCCGCACAGACTGACCACGGTTTTGATTGATTGATTGAAAACTTTGTTAACAGATTGCAGAATGGGTACAATACAGTACAGCTCAATACATACAATTGTTAAGGGCATGCAGACCAGAGAAAGACGTTCGTCTTGTTTACATCAGGGACCCCCATTTTCAATTCATCATAACATGACATGTGACATACAGATAGACACTTCTATACATTTATGACATACCAGATTTGCAAATACAGTAGGCCTACTGTTTGTGATACAAAAAGAGTCTAGAAAAGAGAGTATATATTTGACGTAGAACCGTACATTATAGGTGGGGGGGGGTAGGAGGGGTGGGGGGGCACACTGTACAACTGCACAAGCACAACTGTACATTGGAATATTGACAAAACCATGTTTGGTACTTTACTGTACATTGGAGGGGGTTGGGTTAGGACATTTACAGGGGCCAGTTTCGAATTGCAGTCTCCCGTAGGTGTTCTTTGAGAGTGTTTTGAAAGTGGGTAGTGATTAACATTCCTTTACATCTTTGGGTAGGGCGTTCCACATTGATGTGGCATAATTGCGAAACGTGTTCCTGTTTGAGCCGAATCTGGGTTTAACATGATTTGTGGAGCTCCCTCTATGGTGTTGTGGTCGTGGTATTCACTGACCTTTGGGAAGTATTTTGATATGTACACATATATGGGTACCTTGATCGTGTATAGTGTATCTTGTAGACAGGCCCATTGCAAGTTGCTGCACTCTGTCGTCTACTCTAAGCCGTTGTCACGTGGGCAGGGGCGAGGTGGGTTCTAGGAGTAAGGTCAAGCAGTCTGACCAGTTTGTTTTGAGATGAATTGTGTAGCAGGGTCAAGTCAAGTCAAGTCAAGAGTTTTAATTGTCACGGCATACAAGTATACAATGAAATGCGGGTGGTCTTGCCCGCAACGATGTGCAATACGTGGTACAACATATAATAGAATCCAATAAAAAAAAAACATTGTGCAATAAACAGGTAACAGGTAACATATTTGTGACATCTCGGTATCTGTACATATTATTTACAGGGCATATAGGACACGGTCAAAGAACACCAGATCCAGGCGTACAACTAGAACCACCAGAACAGTGAATACGAGCAAAGTAACACGACTAACTGGTAACGACAGATGCAGATTACAAAACATACAATTAAAAACTAAAAATCTCTAGAAAATCTAGTCAATTTACAAACCAATGAGCTTCTAGACAGACAGTAGAAGAGATATGCAGCCAGTATGAGCTTCTAGATAAGACAGTAGAAGAGATATGCAGCCAGTATGAGCTTCTAGATACAGTAGAACAGATATGCAGCCAGTATGATCTTCTATATAGAGACAGTAGAACAGATATGCAGCCAGTATGATCTTCTAGAGACAGTAGAACAGATATGCCAGTATGAGCTTCTAGATACAGTAGAACAGATATGCAGCCAGTATGAGCTTCTAGATAAGACAGTAGAAGAGATATGCAGCCAGTATGAGCTTCTAGATAAGACAGTAGAAGAGATATGCAGCCAGTATGAGCTTCTAGATAAGACAGTAGAACAGATATGCAGCCAGTATGATCTTCTAGAGACAGTAGAACAGATATGCAACCAGTATGAGCTTCTAGATACAGTAGAACAGATATGCAGCCAGTATGATCTTCTAGAGACAGTAGAACAGATATGCAGCCAGTATGAGCTTCTAGATATACAGTAGAACAGATATGCAGCCAGTATGAGCTTCTAGATAAGACAGTAGAAGAGATATGCAGCCAGATGAGCTTCTAGATAAGACAGTAGAAGAGATATGCAGCCAGTATGAGCTTCTAGATAAGACAGTAGAAGAGATATGCAGCCAGATGAGCTTCTAGATAAGACAGTAGAAGAGATATGCAGCCAGTATGAGCTTCTAGATAAGACAGTAGAAGAGATATGCAGCCAGTATGAGCTTCTAGATAAGACAGTAGAAGAGATATGCAGCCAGTATGAGCTTCTAGATAGACAGTAGAACAGATATGCAGCCAGTATGAGCTTGTTGCATACTCATGTTAAACAGTTGGCATTAGTGCAGAATTGAACTAAAACTGTCTCATAGGAACGGATTCTGGAATGGCATTTTGAATAAATGACTAAATGACATAAATGAAAGCTCTCATCGACTCCGACAGATTGCTAGTCATTCATAATGGCATCGAAAGAATGTCCAAATGACCTGTGTTGTGTTAGCTTGTGTTAGCTTGGGGAGCTGCAGTCTGTGTTGTGTTAGCTTGTGTTAGCTTGGGGAGCTGCAGTCTGTGTTGTGTTAGCTTGTGTTAGCTTGGGGAGCTGCAGTCTGTGTTGTGTTAGCTTGTGTTAGCTTGGGGAGCTGCAGTCTGTGTTGTGTTTGCTTGTGTTAGCTTGGGGAGCTGCAGTCTGTGTTGTGTTAGCTTGTGTTAGCTTGGGGAGCTGCAGTCCATGTTGTGTTAGCTTGTGTTAGCTTGGGGAGCTGCAGTCTGTGTTGTGTTAGCTTGTGTTAGCTTGGGGAGCTGCAGTCTGTGTTGTGTTAGCTTGTGTTAGCTTGGGGAGCTGCAGTCTGTGTTGTGTTAGCTTGTGTTAGCTTGGGGAGCTGCAGTCCATGTTGTGTTAGCTTGTGTTAGCTTGGGGAGCTGCAGTCTGTGTTGTGTTAGCTTGTGTTAGCTTGGGGAGCTGCAGTCTGTGTTGTGTTAGCTTCTGTTAGCTTGGGGAGCTGCGGTCCATGTTGTGTTAGCTTGTGTTAGCTTGGGGAGCTGCAGTCTGTGTTGTGTTAGCTTGTGTTAGCTTGGGGAGCTGCGGTCCATGTTGTGTTAGCTTGGGGAGCTGCGGTCCATGTTGTGTTAACTTGTGTTAGCTTGGGGAGCTGCTGTCTGTGTTGTGTTAGCTTGTGTTAGCTTGGGGAGCTGCGGTCCATGTTGTGTTAGCTTGTGTTAGCTTGGGGAGCTGCAGTCTGTGTTGTGTTAGATTGGGGAGCTGCAGTCTGTGTTGTGTTAGCTTGGGGAGCTGCGGTCCATGTTGTGTTAGCTTGGGGAGCTGCTAACTATAGAGGCCATAACCACAGTATTACATATACTCTTGTTAGCTTTATGAGGCTACATCAACACGCTCCTATGAGTGCAGCATGTTAGCTTTATGAGGCTACATCAACATCCTATGAGTGCAGCTATAATGTTAGCTTTATGAGGCTACATCAACATGCAGGCTCCTATGAGTGCAGCTAATGTTATGAGGCTCTGCCCCCCCTCCACTCCTCTAACACCCACCTCGCTCTGCCCCCCCCCCCCTCCACTCCTCTAACATTTTATTTATTAATTTTATTATTATTATTTATTTGTTGCCATTAAAATAATTCTCCACTTGCACAACCTGAATATAGGGACTTCCGGCTGACTTCCGGTTGCCAATAGCACTGTCCCATCCAAATACATTGGTTTTAGCTACTTTTCTCCCCTTATTTAAACAACTTTGTCGTCACAGAGAGGCAATGAAGCGTTTGTATTATTATAGTATAGAATGTATTTAATAAGCAAACGTTTGTCAGCAGGGTTTTTGGGCTGTATTTCATGTAAAAACGTTTACTGTTAGTTTCCTTGCTCAGCCAGCATTAGCTAACAGAAGCTAGTGGTTAAACAGGCCGGATTAGCTTTGAGCTAACTATCTTTCCCGACCCATGTATTCATTCCATTCTAAACATAACGTTAGTTTACAAAACATGACCTGTCTATATAACGTTGAGGAACAAATTATAAGTGTGTGGGTGTGTGTTTTGGTGAACATTGGACTGCAAACAGAAAATGCATCACAGTTAGACAGTAGCTACTGTTAGCTGTCCTTCCGGATTAGCTTTGAGCTAACTATCTTTCCCGACCCATGTATTCATTCCATTCTAAACATAACGTTAGTTTACAAAACATGACCTGTCTATATAACGTTGAGGAACAAATTATAAGTGTGTGGGTGTGTGTTTTGGTGAACATTGGACTGCAAACAGAAAATGCATCACAGTTAGACAGTAGCTACTGTTAGCTGTGCTTCCGGATTAGCTTTGAGCTAACTATCTTTCCCGACCCATGTATTCATTCCATTCTAAACATAACGTTAGTTTACAAAACATGACCTGTCTATATAACGTTGAGGAACAAATTATAAGTGTGTGGGTGTGTGTTTTGGTGAACATTGGACTGCAAACAGAAAATGCATCACAGTTAGACAGTAGCTACTGTTAGCTGTCCTTCCGGATTAGCTTGGAGCTAACTATCTTTCCCGACCCATGTATTCATTCCATTCTAAACATAACGTTAGTTTACAAAACATGACCCGTCTATATAACGTTGAGGAACAAATTATATAGACGGGTAATGTTTTGAACAACTAACGTTACGTTTAGAATGGAATGCATCGGCAAAGATCCGTTAGCTCAAAGCTATTCCGGCCAGTTTATCAACTTCCTGTCATTTAGAAATATGATTTTATAGTGAAAATCATTACCAAAACGTCCGGAAAAACCTAACGGGAGCAGTATAGACGGTCATACAAATGTACAAATGCTATAAGGTGGCAAGAAATGCACTATAAACAATACTTTATGCATCGGCAAAGATCCTTAGCTCAAAGCTATGCTGGCTAACAAGAGGCTAGCGCAAGAAACGACGCCGCAAACCATTGCCGAGCCAGAGCCGGTTTATCTTTGGCGAGCCCGAGTCGGCTCTGCCCCGGCAACCATTGCCGTGCCAGAGCCGGTTTATCTTTGGCGAGCCCGAGTCGGCTCTGGCACGGCAAGCCGAGCCGGGCCAGAGCCGGTTCATCTTTGGCGAGCCCGAGTCGGCTCTGTCCCGGCAACCATTGCCGTGCCAGAGCCGGTTTATCTTTGGCGAGCCAGAGTCGGCTCCGCCCCGGCAACCATTGCCGGGCCAGAGCCGGTTTATCTTTGGCGAGCCCGAGTCGGCTCCGCCCCGGCAACCATTGCCGGGCCAGAGCCGGTTTATCTTTGGCGAGCCCGAGTCGGCTCTGCCCCGGCAACCATTGCCGTGCCAGAGCCGGTTTATCTTTGGCGAGCCAGAGTCGGCTCCGCCCCGGCAACCATTGCCGGGCCAGAGCCGGTTTATCTTTGGCGAGCCCGAGTCGGCTCCGCCCCGGCAACCATTGCCGGGCCAGAGCCGGTTTATCTTTGGCGAGCGCGAGTCGGCTCTGCCGCGGCAACCATTGCCGGGCCAGAGCCGGTTTATCTTTGGCGAGCGCGAGTCGGCTCTGCCCCGGCAACCATTACCGCGCCAGATCCGGCTCATCGTTGGCGTGCCGTGCCGGACATATGCCGAGTGTGCCGACCGGTAGCCGGAATTGGGCCGAGTATGCTGGCCACCTGGGTAGTTATTGTTTTTCATTTCAGATAATGATTGAAGAAGTGCGTCTTTAGTCGACGACAACAAATGGCTAACGTTAAGGACAACTTGGATGATGTTGAATGATCATCCTATCAAGCTGAATGAATGAATGAGATAGCTAGCTAATGTTTGTACAATAAATGAGTCGGGTTGTGTCTCAATGCCATTACAGAACACAAGTAAACATACCGCCAAAGATAAAAATAATGGAACAAGTCCATTATTAAGCCCATCCCCAAATCTGCAAAAGCTGACCCTAGAGTCCCACTAAATTACAGAGGTATTAGTTTGATCAGTACAGTTTATAAATTATACTCAAGTGTTCTTAATAATAGATTAAATAAATACTTAGAATATAATGAAATGTTGGTGGATGAGCAGAATGGGTTTAGGGCTAAGAGAGCTTGTATTGATCATGTTTTTGTTTTATCATCGGTGGTGAGAGCCAGATTGGACGAGGGCAAGAATACATTTGTTTGTTTTGTTGACTTTAAAAAAGCCTTTGACTGGATTAATAGAGAGCTTTTGGACTATAAATTAATCTGTTCTGGTATTGATGGACTATTTTATAAGGCTATCAAAAGCCTGTATAAGGCCCCATCTGCCTGTCTGCAGCTGAATGATGTTAGGACCGGCTGGTTCCCCACCCCATTCGGTGTAAAACAGGGAGATGTGCTTTCTCCTACTTTATTCGCCCTTTATGTTAACGACCTGGCGCAAGAAATCAAGCAAGCCAATCTTGGTATTCCAATAGATAATATAATCCTAAGTATTTTATTGTACGCTGATGATATTGTTTTGTTTGCAGAAAATGAAGCAAATTTACAAAACATGTTGAATATTATGAGTTCTTGGTGCATGAAATGGAGACTTGCGATTAACAGTGAAAAAACACAGATTATGCACTTTAGGAAAAAACACGAACAGCAGAGTAGTCATAAGTTTCAATTTGGACCAACGCCCCTGATTTACACACATTCTTATAAATATCTTGGTTTCACCTTTAATGAGTACATGTGCTTCATAGAAGGAAGGAAAATAATGTCTGAGTCAGCAGGAAGGGCGCTAGGGGGCGTGTTGAGTAAAATGAAAGTGTGCACTGACCTTGGGTTTTCAACATTTACACAATTATTTGATTCAATGGTGGGTTCTGTTTTGTTTTATGCTGCTGGAGTATGGGGTTTTGATGATGCACCTGAATGTAATGCGATCCAGAACCGGGCCATAAGATATTTTTTAGGAGTCCATAAATACACACCAAAAGGGGCTATAGAAGGGGACATGGGGTGGGATTCTTGCTTGGTCAAGCAAAAAGGTGAAATGGTGAGGTTATGGAACCGCCTGGTCCAGCTGCCAAATGGCAGGGTGACTAAAAAGATTTTTAATTGGGACAGAGCACACGGTCATCCCTGGTCAAGAGAGATGTCTATGATTTTTTCTTCTACTGACTTGAGTATGATTTTTATGAACAATTTGCAGTGTAAGGTTCACATAATTAAAACAAAATTATCAACAATCCATCAGGATAAGTGGAAGGTGGAGATTTTGAAAAAACCTAAACTTAGAAAATATATTGCAATTAAAAATGAGTATTTTACTGAACCTTATGTAATGTTAAACTTAAAGAGAAGACGGAGGTCTCTGTGTGCCCAGTTGAGGTCTGGCACCCTGCCATTGGCTGTGGAAGTGGGTAGATTCCAGGGTAAACCTGAGGAGGAGCGGTTGTGTGTTCTGTGTGATCTGGGAGTGGTGGAGGATGAATATCATTTTGTTTTTTATTGCCCTTTGTACACTACTTTGAGGAGAGCTTTATTTGCAAAAATTCAAATTATAAACCCAGATTTGTTTTGGCAGTCTGAGAGCTGTATGTTGAGTTGTTTTTTTGTGGAGGACATCTTTGGTTTTGCAGGATTTTTGGAGAAGGCATGGCACCTGAGACAAAACACACTGTATCCTATATAATTGTATTTGAATTCACCTTGTTTTTCTGTTTATTTACATTGAGTACAGCTTGTGTTATATTACGTTTTATTGTATTTTCTTGTATTTTCTTTTTTTATGGCCATCTTGGTCTGTGACATTTGTTAAGTAATGGGTAAAGTATATTGTTATATACTTATTGTTATGTGTCTTGTAAGCCCATATGGGCTGGGCATACATCTGTATGTAAGACACGAAAATAAAAATATCAAATCAAATCAAATCAACCACACCTTTTCCATGACGTGCGACATTATACTTTTAATATAAAAGCTATTATACAGGCTCAGTAAGCCCACATGGTGGAGCTGTAGACCAGCCTGTAACAGCTAATGCTGTCCTTAACGTGTCGACTAAAGAGTAGACACACTTCTTCAATGATTATCTGAAATGAAAAAGGAATAACTAGATGTTGACTGGTAAACGATTTAATAAAAATAAAAAAGAGCCTACACGCTGTCTTGTTGTACAAAACATGTAAGTTGCTTTGGATAAACATGCCACCAAGCTGATCTTTTAAAATAATAATTTTTTACAGTATGCCGGGGTACTGTTCACACACTGTTGGCTTGATGCACACACTGGACATTTGGCGTGCAAAAGGAGAAGAGATCTCCTCCACAAGCCAACCTCAACAATGGCACAAAGCCAGAGGGAAGAAAATAACTGGACAAGCTATTTTCAATGTGGTGGTAGCCAAGGCCAAGGTCAACCGTAAGCGGAAGCCTATAACATCCAACTATACCCACAACAAGTAAGTTATTCCATTCTGTGTACTGCATATTACCATACTTACCAGTCATGCTCTTGCTAATAATGCTATTTTTGTGTCTAGGCAAACACTAGGTACAAATACCTACAAGCTCATGGAAGAGATGACAGACGCGCCTATAAGCTACCTTGCAGCAGAACACACACCCGAGGTCGAAGTCTGCGGCAGGACATATCCTGTGGGATGTGGCCTAAGCCACCAGGTGAGAAACGTGTATAATTATGGAATAAAATAAGACCCCCCCCTATATAATACAGCTCTGTACACATACATATTAATTTGTATATTTTGTACCCAGTTTAACCACCTGTACATTGTATATAAAATATGCGTTCATCCTCCCTCCAACCAGCACCAAACCAATGTAGAAACGGTAGCTCTTGTGAATAGTGTCAATTTGAAACGCCACTATGAAACAAAAGTTAGTTTTTCCTCAAAATGCAGTGCTAAGAACCACAAAAATAAATGGAATGAAAATCATATCAAGGTGCAAGCAGAATTATTGTTAAATCTATGTCACAACGAGAAAAATTCTTGGCTAAACACAAGAAGCCAGTCTCTGATGCATACATATTATATTTTATTTCATTGAAGTTTATTTCAAATATGCAACTTAACAAACAAACATCAAGTACATATATAGCCTTAAGCCGTTCTAATAATAAATGTATAAGCCGTTCTAATAATAAATGTATATAACAAATTTCAAATAACAAACCAACTAAGTTAAACAAAATCTTTTTTCTTTTGTCATTTACATATTTGAAAAGGAATGGGAAGAAGCACACTTATTTAATCCCACCCCTATGTACTCATCAGAACATACTATGTTATTTACTAATTCATAAAATTTTTGTCCATTTCCATAACGCTGTGTATTTTGTCACCTATCTCAAAAGGTGAAAACATTTCTTACTGCAGGCTCATCTTTATCTCAATAAGTGTAACTAAAATGTGTAAATTATACTTCCAATTCAAATCGATGCCATCATGTCAATGTTAAGTTTTCCAATTTTCACTCTGAATGTAACATCCATAACGCTTTGTGCGGCAGCGCTCAACACAACTCTTTGTACAGGACTAGGAGGTACCTCCAACCGAGGTGGGCCCACGCGCTATACACGGATTTATACAGTCCGGTGCCCTCACTGTTTGAGAATGTGTGGCTGGAAGTTTGAGAGCACGCTCACCACATACCAGATCTGACTTATATTCCCCAACCTAGTATTGGGAATTCGGTCTGACACCATTTTGAATTTCTTTATCTTAGCGATGGCCCTTTCAACATGAACGCGGTGCTTTGCGATGCGCTTAGTTGTGAGCACATCTCCAGATGGCATTTGCCTCTTAGACCTCGCAAAGGGTGGCAGGTTTAACTGCAGTCCGATAGACTTGATATCGTCGTCTATCAAAAATCCCTTATCGGCCATTAGGCCATCACCTCTTTGCAGATGGCCAATTTCTATCAGTTTCTCCAGTAGTGGGATGAGACCACTCTCTCTGACTATCTCCTTGTCAGACATAGAGCCTGTGAAAAGTGCAGAAGAGAAAATCACAGCACCACGGGGGTCACAGGCAACTAACGATTTAAGAGTGTTTGTGCTGGGGAGATCCAGTAGCTCACCGCGTACCTCGAGCGCTATTTCGGCGCCGGGGACAACCGTGCTCGTCACGGATCTGGGGTTTAGCGAGTTCGAATCCCGGACTGCAGCCGTGCCTTTCCCAGAGTGTCTTCCCCCCCATCTGTACCCCCTTCAGCCTGTTTCTGTCGGTCATTCTTGACCAGAGTAAATGCGATAAACGCAAAAAAGAGCCAGCGGAATGGCCAAAGTTTAAAAAAAAAAAAATAGTGTTTGTGCTTTTGTAACTGGAATAGCTCTGACTTTGCAACACCAGTGAGGTAGGCCGTTCCATTTTTAGTTCAGTGCAATCCAATATTGCAAATGTTGATGGATAATCCGTTTTGTAGGCGTCTGGCATATTTGCCATAATGACATCTCTGTGAGGCCAAATTGGTATTGCACCCAAAACGTCGAACATATAATGAATCCAGGAGTTGAAAAGATTACTTGCACTTTGCACGGTTATGTTGAATCTAAAGGCAAGGTTTTTCAAGTCTTTGTTGTTGCGTAGTTTCATTAAAACAAATAACAGCTGGCTACGCAGGGGCATTTCAACAACTTGCCAATCATTCCGCTGGTATTTTAAGGGGACATTTATTTGAGTGGCACATGGATCACTTGGAATGCCAAATATTGTGCACAGGTGGTTGAAGCGTTCATATGTGAACCCAGTACTGTATGCTAACATTTGGCGGATGTCACTGTTTTGGAGAAGTTCCGGTGTGAGAGTTCCTTTTCTAAATGTGCCATTGTCTGCTTTCAGCCTTTCTACCTCCGTTTCCTTTAAAGCAAGCATCTCTTTCAGGTTACCATTTTCTAATTCTAATTTCTTCTCTCTTTCTGTAGAGTCTGTGGACTGCTGTTCTTCTGGTCCCCCTTCCAGTTGACCTTGTTCAGAAAGGAGGGGTGGCACCACCGTCTCTGAAAAAGACACATATTTACATGTTAATAGCATTTTGATCCCATCTTTTCTTTTTTACAGCTTCCCCTATTAAACAAGGGAGCCCCTTCTGCTGAAGCGCCGCCTGTCAGTCAACCAGATGACTTCCCTGGGTTTCCTCTACCATCCCAGCCGACAACTTTGTGCACAGTCTTGGATGAAAATGGCACGCGTAGTTACAACAGAGTGGCCATTTCCCTACCCGAATCTATAGCCCTAGAATGTGACACCAGAGAACAAAACACAAACAACCTGTGGTTTACTGCACGATCTGATCGGTTAACATCAAGCACCTTTAAAAGAAGAAGCCTCAAGTACAAAAGATCAGTACTACAAACCAAGGCCATGAAAAGGGGTACAGCACTAGAGCCCATAGCAGCAACACAATACACAAAGCTAACAGGAAACCAAGTGTATCCATGTGGTTTTGTTGTGAATCCGCAGGCACCACACCTCGGTACATCACCTGACCGTAAGGTCTTAGAAATAGGAGAGAGTCCAAGCTATGGGCTTTTAGAAATTAAGTGTCCATCCAAGGAAAGCTTCACTGAGTGTGCTTACCTCTTAAAGCAGGCAGATGGCAGCTACCAGCTAAAAGAGTGTCACGATTATCACTATCAGATAACAGGGCAGCTCGGGCTCACTGGTATGTATGTCATGGTGTGATTTCTATGTGCACTGTGCAGCAGACTACCGCCTACAAAGAATACACTTTAATGTAGCTAAATGGGAGCAGATGAAGAGCAAGCTTGATGCTTTTTACTTTGATTTTTACAATCCAGCATAAAATCAGAGGTATAGTGAAGAATAAAATGTTTTGAATTGACCATTTATTTCCAATGGGTCCGTATAGATCTCTCCAGTGGCAGAGTTAATTTGCGTGATCAAGTTCTGAGCGGTGCAGTGTTTTTGCTGTAGTGCCAGCACTTTACTATAGGTTTGTCACCAAATTCAAAAAAGGACTGGCGTGATTTGTGTAGAAGCTGGTGGAAAGGAGGTTAAATTCCGTCTGTAGAGTCACTCTTTCATTATAAAGTGATGGTGTCGGAGAGACTGAATATAAATAATCCAATTTAATAATTTGGTCTGAAAGTTCAGCGCGTCTGCTGTTGCGCAGTTTATTACGTCGAGCACAGTTAGAAATAGTTTCTCCACGGAGAAAAGCTTTAAGAGCTTCCCAAATGATGGACATGGCATTGATGAAATGCGTGTCACCAAAATTGGGAGCATATACGTTGACTAGGACTACCTTTGTGGAATAGAGAGTTCCTGAAACTATAATGAATCTGCCATTAGGGTCAGAGATCACATCAGATGGAGTAAATGGTGTGTTTTTGTTAATCAGAATGGCTGTTATTCTGCACTAAACGAATTTGATATTTTATTATTTATGACTGAATGTAACTGTACTTGTGAAGCGCACTACCTTTGTTATTGCACTATTCTGCACATCTCATTTGTTTTAGTTTATTAGTTTATTTATTTTGTGGTGCACCACTGATAAGCTTTATTTTTATTTAGTTTTGAATTTTTATCCAATGCTGCAATAAGTGAAAAAAAGAAGCTATATATCCATGTTGGATATAATGGATTGTTGGATACTGTTAAATAATAATAAAAAAAAAACTTAAGGGTCAACTTGATTGAATTTTTCTCTTTTCTTTTTTCTTACTGCATTGCCAAAAGATCGGATCGGGAAAAATTATTGCACACTCGATGCAGGCATTGTGTTAATTTAGTTGTTTTCTCCCCACGTAGCTTTATGACACCTTTAATTTATTACTTGCTAAATTGCTGCTTAAGCAAACAGGGCATGAAAAACACACACACTTCTCATTCACTCTGTATTGTATATATGTATACAACAACTTGAAACTTGAAAATCATTACTCACCATTGAAAATCACACACAGAGTCTCTTCTGGGGTTTCCTCAATGGTCCTGGACGTGGATGCCTCTTGCAACGTTTTCATGAGTCTGTACAACCATAATTTGTGTTATTTTGGGATAAAACAATACAATCACAAGAGGCATTAAATGTTGTAGTTTGTCTAAAGTTAACTACTGTTTCCTTGGTGACTTTCTGCATCCACCTTGTTGTTCCTTTGTGGGGGTTGGGTTGCCCACTTGTGCAACAGGATTAGGGAAGTCAGCAGTAGGCTTTCCATGCACAAAATGCTACAAAGATGACAGCAAAATATAAATGAGTGATTGCCTGTTGGCTTTCTTGTTTGTACTTTGACCACAGGTAGACTAATACAGGGGCTCAGCTGTTCAGACATTATTATGCATCAAGTGATATACATGGTCAACACGACCTAGAAGCACACAGCTTACAGTTGTAGTCGTGTTAGTACCCAAGTTAGCCAGGTGAACACAACAACCTTACCTAGCTAACGTTAGTACCCAAGTTAGCCAGGTGAACACAACAACCTTACCTAGCTAACGTTAGTACCCAAGTTAGCCAGGTGAACACAAGGCCAACCTTACCTAACTAACGTTAGTACCCAAGTTAGCCAGGTGAACACAACAACCTTACCTAGCTAACGTTAGTACCCAAGTTAGCCAGGTGAACACAAGGCCAACCTTACCTAACTAACGTTAGTACCCAAGTTAGCCAGGTGAACACAACAACCTTACCTAACTAACGTTACTTAGCTACTAGTAGCTATTTACCATTTAGTAGCTCTCCTCATTGTGGATACTAGTAGTATATAGTATATATATAGTAAGCTAGCTACGTTAGCACGTATTTACCTTGGAACAAACGTATTTGTGTTTGTTGATATTCGCCATATTCAGCTGGCTATGGGGTCTGCCGCATTTCTTTATCCACTGTCGGCATCTCTCCTCTCGGGTTTTCGGTTTAGGAAACGGGTAAAATATCACCCCCCCCCCCCTCTAAGCTTATGGGATATCTGCTGTCGGATTTGCAAAGACCATAAGCACAACGCTTCACCATTTTTGCAATGGATTCCAACCCTGCACGCATGAACACAAAGAAAAGCTTGTCGGACCTCCACATTGAGCCGCACACGTGATCGAATATGATTGGACAACAGGCATTTAGGGGTGTGGCTTTGCGAAAGGTCAATTGTAGACAGTGTTGGATCTATCATCTATCTAACTAAATGGATACTTTTTTTTATCATGGAATGTGCTGTGCAGACGGCCGGACCACAACTACATCAACAAGTGAGTTGTCTTATGTGTTCTGTAGTTATTGAAACTGATTGAATATATGACAGGATTCAAGAGGTTTATTTGTCACATACATACATACACAACACAAGGCCTACTAAAGGCTACAGTAACGTCTGCGATCACAGTCCGACTCCTCCCTGCGCGGCATAATAGGTAAAACAAATATATATTAAAGGTAAAAAAATAAACTAGCATAACGTGCCACTATTTAATGTGTGTGTGTTTTGTGTGTTGCGATCCAAAAATGGGTCAGAGGGACATTTTGAGTGGGTCGGATGTATGTGTGACAAAAAAAAAAGTTGAGGGAAAAAAGTCTACAGCATTTCAGATGCTGTGCTTTTGAAGGACATACATTTCCCACATCGCAGCGTGAGCGGAGTAGCGTTTGCGTCATGACAAACATGGTGAAATGCAAATATGACACAGAATAGCTACAGTAAATTAAATATGGGTTTTCCTACAATGAGGACAAAAGGGACCAAAACCTCAGTGTGGTGTGTGCAGCAAAGTGCCGGCACATGAAAGCATGAAGCCATCAACAAAAGTGCCGGCACATGAAAGCATGAAGCCATCAACATTTGTTTATGTGATTTTGTGATTTAAGCCCTAGTTGCACTTGTGTTGCCCCTTTTTTGGTTTGTTTGTTTATTTCATGTTTTTAACAGTGCATGTTTCAAGTTTCAAGTTTGTTTATTAATTATCACAATAAAATACACACACAGTGAAATGCTTGGTTCTGTATGAGCCCCTGAGAGTGTGCTTCATACAGTAAAAAAAGTAAGTAAGAAAGTAAGTAAAAAGTAAGTAAAAAAAAAAGTAAGTAAAGAGGAATATACAATATACAGTACAATATACAGTCTAAGTAAAATGAGTAAACTGCATATTGCATGGAGGCTATGTATTGCTGCACTATTTTCTGTTCAATAAAACGTGGTTCAAAATCTTAAGTCACATTACAGTAAGTCTAGTCCTGAGGCTGGACGAGGTCCTGAGGCTAGACCAGATCCTGATGCTGGACCAGGTCCTGAAGCTAGACTAGTCAAGAACCACTGGTTTATAGTGAGGTTGCCTATGCAGTGGTTCCCAAAGTCGGGGTCGCGACCCAAAGCGAGATGATTTCCAAAAAAATAAAAAATAAATAAAAAGTCCAATTTTTTATATTTTTTTTGTCAGGCCACTGAACAAGTTAGCCCTCTCATAAATAGCACATATAAATGAATAACTAACTTGAACTAACTTAATAGGATTGAAGTGATATTTGGCTTAAAAAATCGGTCACCTGGCAAAAAAAAAAAAAAAAAAGCCTGACAATGTGCATTGGGCCGCGGCTCTCTGACGCCTTATTTTCTGGGTCCCGGCCTGAAAAGTTTGGGAACCCCTGGCCTATGGCACTGGCTCTGTTGCTTTCAGCACTGTTGTGTTCAGCACTGTCACGTTCAGCACACATTCCGCAATGCTTTGGTGGCAATCACACTCACAAAAATTTCTGCTGGAACTGTCTAGTTTCTATTGGTTTTGCACATTTCTCCAAACTTTGGTTCATGCTTTCAAAACCGGCAACAACAGGTATTTCTAATCTCTTGATAATTCTGTGATTTTTGAGAGCTTGGACCTAAATGTGCCAGGTTGAGATAAAATGTAAACAGACTTGCCGGTTTGGGCAAAGAGGGACCAGGGGAAATGCATTTGAAGGATTTCTTTGTGAGGCTGGACACAAATCCCAAATGTTCTGGTCTCTAAGACGCCAGAGTACATGGTGGCATGTGGCTGGGATTAAGACATTTCACTGTGGATTAAAATCTTTGCAACTCCTTCATGGCCACTTGTGAGAAGAAACAGGTCTAGAGTTGGAAAGGAGATATAGTCTGCAGTTTGGCCCACGCCACTTAGCAGGTATGTTGGAGTGTATGCTTTACTAGTATACTGATTTATTTCTTTGAATGTACCTAACTTTGTTTTGAGATTTCCTTAAAGTCCTTTCTTCTTAATTAAGAGTGGAACTAATTCAAATGCACACAAACAAATGCCTTGTTGCTCGTACTGTAACTGCTTGGGATGTGTGTGTGTGTGTGTGGGGGGGGGGTACGTGTACATTACTCGTATGTTGTTTTCTACACTCACAAATGACAGTGCATACACTATTACAGCAGCACTATTACATCGATTAGATAGGAGAGGAACACACAGAACTACAGAACTCAAGCCACTGGGAGGCCCATTGTAGCCTAATATCTATACAACTACCTACCATGCTTATATGTTATACTACTATGCACTCAGAGTATAACACTCAAGTTCAACACTGTGTGATGAATAATACCACTTAAATACCCTTAGCTGCCAGAGATGTAGCGTACTCCTCCTGGTGACATGTTGTTGCTTTGTAAGTTGCCTTGGATAAAAGTGTCAGCTAAATGACTAAATGTTATTGTAAATGCAATGTGCAGTATGCATAATTAAACTTAAATCAAGACATGTGCAATAACATACAAAACACAGTCATGTTTTATTGGTCTCATTGGTAGAATAACTGGAAGTGGCTTATTCAACAGCAAAACAAAGAGGCATGACATGGGGTCAGTTACCACCATAACGTGCATTATACCCTTAATAAAGATGATCCACCACGAAGGCTGTAAAAGATATACAACACAACAAGTAATGATCAATCTACATGATGTGCCCGGAAGAATACAACAATGATATTCTGATCATTAGAGGAAATTGTTCATGGTTCAAAAGAAACATCATTGTTAAGAAACATCAATGCTCGATTATAATATGTTACAAAACAAATCAAAGTCATCCTGGGTTTATTGTTTTTGTGATTTTCTTAGACTTAGATTCAGTATAACCACTTCAAATACATGTACATGTCAAGCAGGGCCGTCTCAGGGGGTGTGCGAGCAGTGCGGTCGCACAGGGCATCGCGGGAAGGGGGGCCTCGCACAATTTTTTTTAATTTTTTTTTTTCGAGGCCCCCCTTCCCGCAAGGCCCTTTTTCATCACAGACCTAAAATCTAGTTTTGCTTATATGCTTATATATTTCACATTAGACACGTTTGTAGAATGTGTCTGACTTGTTCCTGGCTCTGCGGCTCTGCAGCAGACATACTCACTATTGGAGCTCTGGGGCTCTGCAGCAGACATACTATTGGTTTCAACGAAGGGAGGGGTTACTTACATGTGTACAGTCGGCCGGCGTGCGTCAGCTGCGTTTGACTATTTCGCGCGTGCAGCATTGGAGGTTATGCTTAGTTATGCCAGCCAAGACGAAGAGGACGGTCATTCGGCAGATGGACTAAAGATGAAAGTTGTTGCATGTTAGACAGTTCAGTCAGACTAGCCATGTCGGCTTAGCTAAAGGCAGGGACAGCTAGTTTATATAATAATATAATGCAGGACCTGTAGCAGAGGTCTTTATTCGGCATGCACCGACACTCAATGTTTTAGTGGTACACACAGCGGTTAGTTTAGCACACACCGGAACACACACGCATGTATTGTCTCTTTAGGATCGCAGATGCGATTTGTCTCTGCGATTAACCCATCCCGTCGTCCTTCCCCCCCAAGGGCAGCCGGGAGCAGACAGGCGTCAACGTGAGCCGCGCCAGGGGACCAATCCAAGTGCTCCTGTCCGTCTTCGTCAAGGACGCCACAGCGTTAGCGATCTGTTGTTGTGCATGTTTTTCCATTGGGTTTATCTTATCAGGGGGGAAACCCTTGCGAGCACGGGGAGAACATGCAAACTCCACACAGAAAGGCCTGGGAGATACCCCACCTGGGTACCTGGCATCATGGAAACCTGGTCCCCAAGCGGGAATCGAACCCTGGACCTTCTTGCTGTGAGGCGACAGTGTTAACCACTACACCACCGTGCCGCCTTTAGTTAGCTTTAGCTACGTTATAATATCGAGTGCTAACGTTTGGTTCAGTCGGGATAGCCATGCTGATGTCGGCTAGTAGCTAGCTTAGCTAAAGGCTAACCTAGAGAGCGCGTGCAGCATTGTTATGCCAAGATGAAGAGCACGGTCATTCGGCAGATGAACTTCGTCAACTCCACGCGGTTGTCTCCATCCTCTTGGACGTTTGGTGAGTTTTTAATGCACTCTATTCTATTCCCGCCGTGGATATATCTCTCTCTCTCTCTCTCTCTCTCGGGCCGGCTAGCTATCGTGGCTAAGGCTAACGTTATGCTGGCTAACGTTATGTTGAGCCAAGCGGGCTGGCTAGCTAACGTAGCATACATGCTCTCTCTCTAACACACACACACACACAGACATGCTCTCTCTCTAACACACAAACACACATGCTCTCTCTCTCTCTCTCTCTCTCTCTCTCTCTCTCTCTCTCTCTCTCTCTCTCTCTCTCTCTCTCTCTCTCTCTCTCTCTAACACACAATATATATATACATGCTCTCTCTCTAACACACACACACACACACACAAACAGACATGCATGCTCTCTCTCTATCTAACACACACAGACATGCTCTATCTATCTCTCTCTCTTCAATTCAAATGGGCTTTATTTCACATTATTGTATTTCTCCCAGTAGGTATGGGAGTTTTGAGTTATTGTCCATGTTTTCAAAGTCTCTTTGGGTGTTTGCAATTTGTGGGAAGTATGTCTTGGTATAGTGGGCAGGTTGTTAAGAAGTGGAGCTCGGTTTCCACCTCATCTTGTGTGCAGTGGGTCTGTCTTCGCTTGGGAGCCAGGTCTGCCTATGGCGGCCTTTCTCGATGGCTAGGCTGTGCTCGCTGAGTCTGTACCTAGTCAAGGATCTTCTTAGTATTGGGTCAGTCACAGTGCTCAGGTATTCTGCCACTGTGTACTCTCTGTTTAGGGCCAAATAGCATTTTAATTTGCTCTGGTTTTGGGTTGTTTCTTTCCAATGTGTGTCTCTCTCTCTCTCTCTCTCTCTCTCTCTCTCTCTCTCTCTCTCTCTCTCTCTCTCTCTCTCTCTCTCTCTCTCTCTCTCTCTCTCTCTCTCTCTCTCTCTCTCTCTCTCTGGCCTTACTCTGGTGGAGGGTCAGGGGCATTGCCGGGTCTGTGCAGCGATAACACTGTATATTGACTGTAGAACGGGAGCTCTCTCTCGCTCTCTCTCTTGCTATATGTTGACTGTATGCTGTATGTTGACTGTATCATGCCCAGCCTCGCTTATTATTTCATATTCAAAAACATAAAAACATACAATATATTTTTCTGCTAATAATCTTCCTACTCTCTCCTACTCTCAGAGCTCTCAACCAGGAAGCCATACGTTCCCATGTGTGTTAAAATCATTAACTACACAAACATTAACTACACTATCACAAACATATTTAAATATTGTGAAATAATGTTAGGGTTTTTACTAAATAGATTTTTAAGGCAACAAGCTCTATCAATATATTGATGTACAGTAGTAAACAGAACAGCGTAGTCCTCCAGCATGTGCAATGCACATCACACTTGAGTCCAGGAAAGAAGTAGGCTAGAATGCCAATGTTCATCACAATGATGAATTATGCTGACCAAAGCAACAGTACAGCTCTGTGACTTGTTTTTATTTCCAACAATGGAGTTCTGATGTCTGGATTTCTGGATATGAGCTACGTCTGGTGTCACCTCATAATGATATTCCTTGTCCTACAGCTCCAGGATGTTCCAGCAGATCCGGAATAACATCCATGGCCAGCCAGGTGAGCACAGAAGCCACAGGACCCGGTTGGTTACCAAAGATGGCTCCTGCAACATTGATTTTGGCAACATTGAATACAGCAACCATTTTGCCTTCCTGATGGATTTCTGGACCACCATTGTGGAGATACGCTGGCGTTTCGTCCTTCTCCTCTTTGTTGCCTCTTTCACAGGTAGCTGGTTCTTTTTCAGCCTCCTGTGGTACTGGATCGCAAAGAGCAATGGGGATCTGACTGGACAAAACAAGACAGATGGACATATCCAATGCATAGACAATATCAATGGGCTCACCACAGCTTTCCTCTACTCATTGGAGACTCAGACTACCATTGGGTATGGTGGCAGGGCACTGACTGGACACTGTGCTGGCACAGTGGCACTCATTATCATCCAGACTCTCATTGGAGTCTTCATCGATTGTTTTATGTGTGGGGTCATTTTGGCCAAGATTTCCTTACCTAAGAAAAGGGCAAAGACTGTCAACTTCAGTGACACAGCAGTCATCTGCTTGAAGAATGGCAGTCTGTGTATCCTGATTAGAGTGGCCAATTTACGCAAGACTTTGCTGATAGGGAGCCAAATTTATGGCAAGCTGCTTAGGACAACAATCACCCCAGATGGAGAGACCATCATTCTGGACCAGGCTGACATTGACTTTATGGTGGATGCTGGTAAGGACAACTTGTTCTTCGTGTGCCCACTCACCCTCTACCATGTGATAAACAAAACAAGCCCATTCTATGAGCTGACAGTAGACACCCTTCCACAGGAAGCCTTCGAGTTGGTGGTCTTCTTAGACGGGATGGCCGAGTCCACCAGTTCTTTCTGTCAGGTCCGAACCTCCTACATCCCCCAGGAAATCAAATGGGGATACAGCTTCCTGCCCATTGTTTCCCGCACCAAGATGGGCAAATACCGAGTGGACTTCTCCAACTTCTCCAGAAGTGTGCTGGTGACTACGCCCCACTGTGCATCTTGCTTTGAGATGGACATGGATCATTGTAACCATCACAACTCCAACCATCATCACCACAGTCACCAAAGGAAGCTGGCCATATGCAACCCGGGGTTCCAAGACATTAACTCAGTGTATGTCACTCAAATGTGAAAACGTAGTAGAGGAGCTGAATGTTTCTTCTGTTAGAAAGTAGCATGCTGTAAGCCAGGATGTGAACGATATGAAGAGATGTACATGTAGGTTTATCACTTGTTCAGAGGAGTGGCCCAGATGTCTTCTGCACATTATAGTTAGTACATGTAAGAGAAAGCCAAGTCAGAGTTTTCAATGAGATCTTGATTCAAACACCTCAAAACTGGTGAACAATATTTGGGCCATGGTTAACCTTTTGAGACCCCCATTTGTGTCTTTTTAGGGGGGAAATAGCAGTATCAACAGTATATGGTGGTATACATCATCTGAAAGCTGTGAACATGAAGATTAATTTGAGATGCAACTCAGCACTGTCTTTCTAGTCATACATCTGTAATGAACATTGTGTTTTGGTTAGGCGCCCATAACAATTTTGAAGGTTTATAGTGTATAAGGGCTTACAATATCATGATTGAAGTGTATGATAGCAATTCCCATGGTCAATTATGTCTCATAAATTGTTGCAGCCATTTTGAGGTTGATACCATTTTGTTACACATATTTGTTGCAAACTTTAACGACTAAGAATTGATAAACATGGTCAAAATCCATCTAAAATACCACATTAACTCTTTCTGCGCCATACTCGAGTATAGTCGGGTTATCTCGGCAACCGCTGAGCGCCAGAACCAAAGTATACTCTGGTTTTGATCCTTTGATATTTTCCTTTGATCCCCGTTCTATACGGTCAGCCGGAACCATCTAGGTGTCCCTTATTCATCTGCCTATGTTGGAATTGCAATGATCATCGAATCTCACCAGGTGGCAGTACCTTTTTAACTCTGATAGTCTAGTTCTGACAGTGTCTGTCCTGATCCCTTTCTGTCCTGACTCGCTCTGAGGGGGAGGAGCTCTTGCAGCGCAATCGCTAGGAGATCTTCTCGCCTCCAAACCTCTAGTTTCCCATATACACAAGTAATTACATATAGCCTAAATGAGTAATCGCGATCGCTGATGGGATCATTGGAATTATTCTTTTTGGAGTACCTTCTGGCTAAGGTAAGGTATATTCTATGTCTATTTTACTGAACCTGAAACATGTTTCTGTAACAATCACATTGTCGTATTTTACCGGACCTAAACCAAGCTTTTTGTAACAATCGCATTTCCTGGGTAAGACTACCCCCCCCTTGATGATTTTGTGAAGGCACATATGTACATGGTATAATAATAATAATGCAGGACCTCTTTAGAGAGAGGTCTTTATTCAGCATGCAACGACATGCAACACACATAGTGGAATACACACACACACATGCAATTGTCTCTCAGGGTCGCCGATGCGATTAAGCTCTGCTCTTAACCCATCCCGTCGTCCTTCCCCGCAAGGGCTGCCGGGACGACCAATCCAAGTGCTCCTGCCCGTCTTCATCAGGGACACGACAGCGTCAGCGATCTGTGGCACTTAATTTATATCCAGTATGGAAACACTTAAATTCCACAAATAATTAAATATAAGTCAAGTTATTTAGAAAAATTATTCGGTTTATTGTAGCCAATGTTTGATTTGGGAGTATTTGGGGTTTCAGGCGATCAACCAGAATGATTTGGGCTTATTGCATATAACACGTCATATCTCGCGATCTATGGAAAAAGACTGGATTATTTTGGAAATGGGCGATGTTTAGCGTGTAATAAACTACAAACTACAGTGTGTAGCTAATTAGTCAGTAATGGACTATGAACAATGCCTGTCAAATGAGCCATACTATTGTCTCCATAGCTATAATACAGAACACACGATGGGTCTGCAAACATTGTTAAAATGGTCAATAACGTTGGCGCCAGGCAGTAGAGATGGGGAAAGTCTGTGGCGCTTATAGAGTTAAGAGGAACACGGTCACACATCATTATGCTGTGGTTTGGTATGAATAAATGTTGACATTTGGAGATTTCTGTAAGAATGAAATGTTGGTGATTGGATGTTAAGCACTTCTGTTCTTGTAATTGCTCAGAACCCACCCATAATATAATATACCTTTTATTGACAATATTATTGTCAATAAAAGGTCACAATAGATAATGTTATACAGTGAGGGAAAATGGTCTCACTACTATGGGGACTAACATCATCACACATCAATACAGTCTGGCTCATTGGATCCACTTTATCATCAATTGGATCATATCCAATTTATGCAATTTGTATTGCATGCAAAAAACTGCATGGTTCCTGCAAGCCTGCATGGGATTAGCATAAAGTGGGCATGTTTGTAAAGGGGAGACCTGTGGGACCCATATAACCCATTTTCATTGTGATATCTGGAGGTGAGAGGTCAAGGCACCCAATACGTATCCTAACTTTGGAGCATTATTTAGCCCTCTTCCTGACAAGCTAGCATGACATGGTTGGTAGGTACAAATGGTTCATCCTTTCTAACCTTTGTGCTAGCTTAAAGATTAAGGGTGTTCTGAAAGACTGTATTGTTTTCAAATTAACATTTGAACATCTTAAAAACTGTTTATGCCGACTTGAACAGAGTAAAACTTTTAACTTGTCACAGTTAAACTTGCTGGACACAAACCTATGTTTTCAGGCATAAAACAGTTTTTATTTTTCAGATACTAGTGGGAGCTAACTAAGCTATTGCTGGGAACAACTCACCAAATCACATATGTGCCATGGTACAGTGGTTATGGTAGTCAAGAAGGAGGGAGTGAGGTTGAGAATGAAGGCGACAGAGAAAGTACAGCACAGTGGGCATTCCTTGAGAACATGGGGTCTGAGTCCATTATAATGAAATACCATGTTTTATAAGGACTGGGGGAGAAAGAGTAGAACGTAACCTGCTTTGAGGCCTTTTTATTCTCACACTATTCCTACTGAAGACATTATGGTCTTGACAGGTATTTTATGCCTCTGTACATTTTGTAGATCATATTGTGCAGTATATCATTTTCTCAGGGAAAGCAGCATTCCTTGGTTACAATAAACCAAATTTATTTTCTAAATGACTTGACTTATATTTAATTATTTGTGGAATTTAAGTGTTTCCATACTGGATATACTGTACGCATAAGAACAACAAAAGTGTGATGTTTACAATTAAGTGCCAATGTAGGTTTTGCAAAGGTGGGGGGGTGCTCACACAGTCTTGTGGTAGCCTGCATGTCTGGTATTAAAATATTGCAAAATTATCATTGTTGTTTTGCATTGGTTTCGCCTTCCATGTTTTTTTATTTTTTTTTGTATGGGTGTGATTGACAACCGTGGTGGCCTTTTCCTGACATCGCTTCTGTGATTGGTTGGATGGGTGCACCCTGCAGAGAATTCCAGAAGGCAGTTGCTCAGTATTGGGGCTATGGAGATTAGTGAAACTGGGTCTGCACCATAACCATGTCGGCATACAGTACACCTATCGTGGGCCAGGTACGTGGAGTCTGCACACCATTTTACGGTTATCATAGCTGGCAGATATGCCAAGATCTGCCGTATCTGCTGCTAAATTTAAGCGGTGACAGCTGCGTTTACGCTATGACAACCACATGGCTCATACAAATACTACATCAAACGTTCTACTGTAATGTAATCATAATTGGAGCTCCGCTCACTGCTTCTAAAGGAAAATTACATCTGTGTGCTTTTTAACTCACCATTTAACTCTGAAATGTGTTATAACAAATATATAGCTATTGAATCATTATATAAGTATTACATAAGTATTATATAATAAGCAATACAATTGTTTTTACGTTTATAAACCAGGACTTATTATGCTAATTTGACAATGTTGATGTGGGTTTTGTCTGCAGTTAGCGCCCATATCAACGTTTATGGGACCAATATAAAACATCTAACGGGACTAAGCCATTGGCATACATTTTACCATAACAGAAAAAGCATTAAACATTTTAATTGTCAACAAATCGTTATTTCTAGGTACTTTGGTCTTATAGGTGTATTGAAAAAAAAAAGGCAGGTGTTTTCTCTGGTTTTCTCTCTTATCTCGGCTGCTCCATGAAGAGCAAGATCTCCCCTGCATTTTCAAAAGTCTAGAGAAAGCTTGTCTTAAGCTTGTCTTAAATCATCATCATGAGTTATGCATGTTAAATTAATTATATTTATTGCGTGCGTGTATGTGCCTTTGGAAACCAGTTCAGAACCAACCCAAGACGCACAGCGTCTCCTCTCCTCTCCTACGTTGGTTACTGCACTAAGAGCAGCCTCCACTTACCCAATTCCAGGAATAATGATTTATAGATCGATTTTATTTGTTCAAAAGTTGTCCCGGTATGACAAATACAAATACAAATACTCGTAACGGAAATACTGAATAAAAACATGTATCGCAATGCTTTTGTTCTCCAGACACACACTGTTCCAAATATTATTAAGAATATTTACACTACTCCAAATCAAGAAAAAACATGAGCATTCTTTCAATATTAGTTTCCTACGCTCATAAGTAGGCTATCATGCTTAAACATACAAATTATTCTGCTCTATAGAGCTGATTTTGTTTTCAGAACATCACACAAATATTAGATTAGATTAGATTAGATTAGATTAGATTAGATTAGATTAAACTATTGTTATAGAACAACAAAATCGTATGGGAAGCCTACATATTAGTCTACATGCTGTATAAAAGAACACACCTGATTTAGCAGGAGAGGGAAGATGGGGTGTGTAAAGGCCTGCTGTTCTACACTCTTAACAAAAAGGGTGCTAAATAGCACTAAAAGTGGCTTTGAGCTATTGCCCATAGCGGAGATATTCAGGTAGCAGCTATTCAGTGTGAACAGTTAAACAGACATTTCAGCCTGTGCACACCTGTGTGTAGTGTTGAAAACACCTCGCAATATGTTGCCAATTATGTAGAATACTGTAAGGAGGGATGTGATTTGTTCTACAGTCTCAACAGACATGTTCATATTCAGGCTGTATTGTTATTAGGTCTCCATTTATGTAATATCAGACCAATAATGACAATTCTGATGTGATGTTAACTTAATATTTTAGATAGTCTCCCTCCTATTTAGTCAACATTATAATTTAGTGCATTTTGAGCAGGGCTCTAGACAATTCAGGACCTTAAGACTGCCTCTGGTACTACCTCTAATACTGCCTCTAATACTGCCTCTAATACTGCCTCTAATACTGTCTCTGGTGTTGTCTCTAATACTGCCTCTGATACTGCCTCTAATACTGCCTCTAATACTGTCTCTGGTACTGCTTCTAATACTGCCTCTGATACTGCCTCTAATACTGTCTCTAATACTGTCTCTGGTGCTGCCTCTAATACTGTCTCTAATACTGTCTCTAATACTGCCTCTAATACTGCCTCTAATACTGTCTCTAATACGGTCTCTGGTGCTGCCTCTAATACTGTCTCTAATACTGTCTCTAATACGGTCTCTGGTGCTGCCTCTAATACTGTCTCTAATACTGTCTCTAATACTGTCTCTAATACTGCCTCTAATACTGCCTCTAATACTGTCTCTAATACGGTCTCTGGTGCTGCCTCTAATACTGTCTCTAATACTGTCTCTAATACGGTCTCTGGTGCTGCCTCTAATACTGTCTCTAATACTGCCTCTAATACTGTCTCTAATACTGCCTCTAATACTGTATCTAATACTGTCTCTAATACTGCCTCTAATACTGTATCTAATACTGCCTCTAATACTGTATCTAATACTGTCTCTAATACTGTCTCTGGTACTGTCTCTAATACTGTCTCTAATACTGCCTCTGATACTGCCTCTAATACTGCCTCTAATACTGTCTCTAATACTGTCTCTGGTACTGTCTCTAATACTGTCTCTAATACTGTCTCTGGTACTGCCTCTAATGCTCCCTCTAATACTGTCTCTGGTACTGCCTCTAATACTGCTTCTAATACTGTCTCTGGTACTGCCTATAATACTGCCTCTAATACTGTCTCTGGTACTGCCTCTAATACTGCCTCTAATACTGCCTCTAATACTGCTTCTAATACTGTCTCTGGTACTGCCTCTAATACTGCCTCTAATACTGCCTCTAATACAGTCTCTGGTGCTGCCTCTAATACTGCCTCTATTACTGCCTCTAATACTGTCTCTAATACTGCCTCTAATACTGCCTCTAATACTGCTTCTAATACTGTCTCTGGTGCTGCCTCTAATACTGCCTCTAATACTGCCTCTAATACGGTCTCTGGTACTGTCTCTAATACTGCCTCTAATACTGTCTCTGGTGCTGCCTCTAATACTGTCTCTAATACTGTCTCTAATACTGCCTCTAATACTGCCTCTAATACTGTCTCTAATACGGTCTCTGGTGCTGCCTCTAATACTGTCTCTAATACTGTCTCTAATACTGTCTCTGGTGCTGCCTCTAATACTGTCTCTAATACTGTATCTGGTGCTGCCTCTAATACTGTCTCTGGTGCTGCCTCTAATACTGTCTCTGGTGCTGCCTCTAATACTGTCTCTAATACTGTCTCTGGTGCTGCCTCTAATACTGTCTCTGGTGCTGCCTCTAATATTGCCTCTAATACTGCCTCTAATACTGTCTCTGGTGCTGCCTCTAATACTGTCTCTGGTGCTGCCTCTAATACTGCCTCTGGTGCTGCCTCTAATACTGTCTCTGGTGCTGCCTCTAATACTGTCTCTGGTGCTGCCTCTAATACTGCCTCTAATACTGTCTCTGGTGCTGTCTCTGGTGCTGTCTCTGGTGCTGCCTCTAATACTGTCTCTGGTGCTGTCTCTAATACTGCCTCTAATACTGTCTCTAATACTGTCTCTAATACTGTCTCTGGTGCTGCCTCTAATACTGTCTCTGGTGCTGCCTCTGGTGCTGCCTCTGGTACTGTCTCTTCCTTTCTGTCGCTGTTGTTGCTGCCATTATGAACTCATAGATATGTAGATGTTTCAATTGATATCATTAAATTAAACATTATTTCAAACTGAGATGTGAAAATCTTGACAGAAACATTGTCTGACAAGAATAGAACACCCTTTCCAATTATGTAATTCTAATAAGATTATGATTAATCTTTGTAAAGGGATAACAAGATACACTTCACACACACAATTTATACATGTGGATAACTTCACAAACAAGCTGTTCAAAACACAGCCCTGTTACTATCTTACAAACTCTGTTATGATCAAAAAAGTAACTGGGTTGAGTGTAACAGAGTTGTGATTTTTTGCTCAAGACAGCTGTTTCTCTACATGTGGTGAATAATAGGAGAGCACATGGCATGCATGAGATTAAGAAATCATATATATTGTTGAAATAACAAAGTTTCACAAGTAATAGTTTTCTTTATTTCATGTAACAGAGTTGAGTCGTTGAGCTTAACAACCACAATATCACAATATAAATGACTGAAATATAGTTATAAAATCAGGTATAACTTGCCTGTTCCTGCACAATGTTGTGCAGAAGACTTCTATGATGTTACTTCCTGTTGATAATGTCACATAATAATCAGTTTAGTATTTGTATGGGGGAAGAATTTGTGTAACAGGGTTGAGGGGTTACTGAGGTACAGAACTAAATAATGTGATTTTATTGAATAGGCTAATCATGAATTTATTTAGAAAAAAACACCAGCAAAAAAGCCCAGATGGATGTGACATTTTCATTTCAACCTTTATTTAAAATCGTAAGCATCTGAGGTTTCCCTCATTTACAGAAACGACGATTGTACAGTACATAATAAAAACAATATTCACAGAAATGTAAACACCAGAGTAAAAAATTTAAAACGTTTCCAAATAATCTAAAAAGATCAACTAAAACAGTTACAGGTAGTCACACAATGGTCTGAAATCATACGTTTAAACATTCCAAGGGAAGGGAGAACCTCCAATTTCAGCGTGAGTTGAAGGACATTCCATGAGTTAGAGGCATCAAAGGAAAAGGCTGACTTCCCTAGCGCAGAACAAATTTGAGGAACCCTAAGAACCATCCAGTCATTCGATCGAGTTGAATAGGTTCCAATATTCCAATCTAACAGTGAGGAGATATAAACAGGTTGTTTACCAATAAGGGCTTTAAAAATAAATAAATACCAGTGTTTGTTGCGCCTTTCTGCTAGAGAAGGCCAACCCACCCTATCATACAGGACACAATGGTGAGTATCATATCTGTCACCAGTTATAAATCTGAGAGCTGAGTGATATGCAGAATCCAGAGGTTTAAGAGTTGATGACGCAGCATGCCTATAAATTACATCACCATAGTCCAAAACTGATAAGAAGACTGATTCCACAATTATTTTTCTACTAAATAGAGGGAAATTGGATCTGTTTCTGTACAGGAAACCAATTTTCTGTCGCAGTTTACATTTACATTTACATTTAGTCATTTAGCTGACGCTTTTATCCAAAGCGACTTACAAGTTCTATAATAATAATAATAATTTAGGACCTGCTCCGAGGTCATCATTTGGCACACATGCGAACCATGCATACAATGCGTATCTGCGATTAACCCATCCCGTCGTCCTTCCCCCCCAAGGGCAGCCGGGAGCAGACAGGCGCCACGTGAGCCGCGCCAGGGGACCAATCCAAGTGCTCCTGTCCGTCTTCGTCAAGGACGCCACAGCGTTAGCGATCTTGTTGTTGTGCATGTTTTTCCATTGGGTTTATCTTATCGGGGGGGGAAACCCTTGCGAGCACGGGGAGAACATGCAAACTCCACACAGAAAGGCCTGGGAGATACCCCACCTGGGTAACTGGCATCATGGAAACCTGGTCCCCAAGCGGGATTCGAACCCTGGACCTTCTTGTATGACAAGTCATCAGGAAGGGCACAACTCTATCAGCTGAGTAACAATGTTCATAAAGTGTTGAGTGCTACAGTGTAGGTTAGTTTATTATGACTAGTGCATGACAGTAAGGTTAGTTAGGGTTAGATTTTTTTTTTTTTTTTTTTTTTTTAGATAATGGTTGAAGAAGTGCATCTTTAGTCGACGGCAAAAGATTGGATGGGTTTCGGCTGTCCTAACTGGGGTGGGTAGTTCATTCCACCATTGTGGGGCAAGGACTGAGAATAGGCGACTTCTCTTTGATGACCCTCCCGGAGCTTGGATAGGAGTAGGTCTGAGGCGGCCAGAAGATGCAGAGCGTAAGGGTCTTGCGGGTGTGTAGTTAGAGACCATTGACCGGAGGTAGGCGGGAGCGGTTCCCTTTGCCGCACGATATGCCAGGTCGAGGGCCTTGAAGCGGATTCGTGCAGGAATGGGGAGCCAGTGCAGGTCCCTAAGAAGTGGGGTGACATGGGCCGACTTCGGTAGGTTTGAGATCAGGCGGGCCGCTGCGTTCTGAATGAGTTGAAGAGGCTTAGTGGCAGTGGCCGGGAGGCCAGCGAGCAGTGCGTTGCAGTAGTCGAGGCGGGAGATGACTGTTGATTGGACGAGGAGTTGGGTGGCTTCTTTTGTCAGGAAGGGGCGGATCCTTCTGACGTTGCTCAGGAGGAATCTGCAGGTTCTGGTTGTCGCTGCGATGTGAGCAGAGAAGTTCAACTGGTCGTCGAGGACAACACCAAGGTTCTTGGCGGTCGGGGACGCGGTCACAGCTGCATTCTCGACTGTGATGGAAAGGTCTGTCAGGGGGGAGGATTTGGCTGGAAAGTGAAGCAATTCTGTTTTGCTTAGGTTCAGTTTGAGGTGGTTCGTCGTCATCCAGGCGGAGATGTCGGACAGACAGGCCGAGATCCGCTCAGAGACGTGGATATCTGAGGGAGGGAGTTTAGAGGCAAGATTGTCCACATGGAACTTAAATGTTAATTTCTCGTCAAGCCACAGGCCAAGATATTTATACTCAGTGACTCTCTCTATACAAGAGCCACTGACAGTAGATATCCTCACATCATCAAAGTTAATATTCCTTGCTCTTGAAAACAACATAAACTTTGTCTTACTAGCATTAAGAACCCATTTAAGACTAGTAAGGGCATCATGTAGAGCTTGCAATTTCTCAAAGTCCAACTGTACAGAGTCTGCAATACAGTACACAATTGTGTCATCAGCATACAAATTGGCATGACATCCATACAAAGAAGAAACAATATCATTAATATAAATTGTAAAAAGGACAGGACCCAAAACTGAACCTTGTGGCACACCTTTAGTCATGGCCAAGAATTCAGATTGTGCTTGACCTAACTTCACACACTGCCGCCTAGAAGATAGATAATCCTGAAACCAGACACAGGCATTATCATCCAACCCAATGTTAGATAGTTTCTTTAGAAGTAAGTAGTGATCAACTGTATCAAATGCTTTTGATAAATCAACAAAGAGGGCAGCACAATGTTTCTTCTTATCTAATGCTGAAATAATGTAATTTGTAACCAAAGTGATGGCTGATGTTGTACTATGTTTGGCTCTAAAACCAGATTGTTGAGAACTAAGTATGGAGTTAATTGAAAGGTAAAATTTAAGTTGTTTACTTACTAGTGTTTCCAGGGCTTTAGCTAGGCAAGGTAGCCTGGAGATAGGACGATAATTATCTAAGTTATCCCTATCACCTCCCTTATGTAAAGGAATCACCCGTGCAGATTTCCAAACTAGAGGAAATCTACCTGATGAGATTAAAAATATAAATCATCTGTTCAGCGATAACTGGTGCAGCCAACTTAATAAAAAAAGACTCTAAGTTATCCTCACCTGTAGAACACTTTGCATCAATTGATTGCAAAGCATCAAATACAGCTGACTGTGTAAAAGGTTGAAAGGAGAAATGGGAAGTGACGCCCACAGGGTACAAACAATCAGAATCAACAGGACATGGTCCATTATAGTTCCTATTAAATAAATTACCAGCCTCTGCAAAATGCCTATTGAAGGCAAGAAAATTGCACTCTGCTCAGAGATCACACAGTTTTCAACTTTAATATGAGAGGGTAAAGAATTAGATGATTTTATTTTGTTCACATTCACCGCACTCCAAAATGTTGCCGGATTAGAGTATGAGTTTGTAACCAACTCCAGATAGTAATCAGTTTTAGATTTTCTTACTACTGCAGTACATTTGTTCCTAATTTGCCTAAAAGAAAGCCAATGTTGAGGGTCTCCAGAACGCCTGGCCCGAGACCATGCAGCATTTCTGTCTTTAATTAGGGTTGACAATTCCTGAGAAAACCAGGGTATTACTCTAGCTTTAACCTGTTAATCTGTAGACCGTTTTCGCCCTAAAGGTACATGCCTAAGTAAATGGAAGATTGCTCCACTTCTGCAAGGTCAATTTGCATGTTCTTGGTATCTAGGAACATCTAGGGACCTGGGGGTATGTATTTCCAGTGTCAGAAATATTGTGTCTGTTACTAGGCTGAGTAAATTGTAATGAATAAATTAATTATGATTTATGATTTTGATGATGATGATCAAAAATGTATACGGGTAGGAGAAAATGCTCACTGAGCTCATTCACCACCTTATTGAGATCATGTGTACAAAAAATCTAAGCAAATGAACCGCGGGAAAATGATTAAACAGAAGGATTTGTAGATACAGTAATTAATGATAATCGACTTTAATTATAAATTCATATTTGACCTTGAACTTGACCTTGACCTTATTATGGCCAAATCATACATCTATGGATAGGGAAAATGCTCCTCTTTCCAATGGCACGGTTGAATCTGGATTTAGTCATTTCTTTACGATAATTAGCATTTTCTGATCAATTTGTATTTCTGATAAAACATATAAAACATCGGTAAAAATGAAAATATACACTTTGACTACTGTTTTTGATAGGGTTATGGTCTTTACTCTTGGCTACAAAAAAAATATTTAAAAACATTGACCTTTTAACATCCAAGGGCCCACATGTGGACGATTATTTGCCGACCTCTAGTGGCTCAGGTGTGCAATTAATACAATATATAGAATTAAAGCCCTATTTGTTGCCTGTCGATTGCCCTTTCAGATGACAAAATCCGTTCAGCGGTTCTCGAGTTACATGCCGATATGTGAGGCGTGCCCCAAAGTACGCAAAAGTACACATTACCCACCCCCGACTCCCGGGGCTCTAGCTCCGTCAATCATTTGGCGATCTCGAAAATCTTTGCACAGGGTTGTAGCCAATGAGTGTGGCTTTCCAATGATACCCCATGATATGATAATTGGGGATCTGAGACGGTCTCTATTGATCGATTTATGATAAAGAAAAGCAGGGTCCCCCTATAGGGGGGACTTTTTTAGTTTATTTAGTTGTCAACTAATAAATTAAATGTATTTACAAAGGAGTCCAGGGCTAACTGAACATAAATTCCAGTGTTACAATAAGTATTAAAAAAAACAAGATAATCTAAAAATTATTGGTGATTAAAACATTTAAAATGCCTCCTTAAAACTGTGTGAGATCTTGTTTTTGGCAGTCTCGTGTTTCTTAAACAGGCTGTGGGGCAATGGTCACTTATGCCTAAGTCAAAAACCCCACAAGCTGAGATCCTGTCATATTTATTCACAAAAATAAGATCAATAAGGGTAGACCTAGAGTCATTTTTAAGGTTTGGCCTGGTGGGCTCAGTAACTAACTGGGAAAGACTGATGTTACCACTCACTTCTTTAAGGTGCTTTGCAGCACCACTCAACCAGTCAATATTAAAATCACCCATGACAATCACCTCAGAGTCAATATATTGCGAAAGGAGCTCAGCTAATCTATCTAAAGAGCTAGCATCAGCAGAAGGGGGTCTGTAGACACCAATTACATATACAATTGTTGATCCCAAACTCGACCTTTAAAACAAGTACTTCAAAACACATTGGGATAGTGACAGCATTAACAACAGAAGCCGAAAAACAAGATTTAACATAAATAACTACCCCACCACCCCTACCTACCCTATCAATTCTAAACACATTAAAATCATGTAGATCTATTGTGGAGTCAGAATCAGATTTCTTCAACCAGGACTCAGATATGACCAATATATCTGGATAAGCCTGTGCTACCAGTATTCTAAGATGGTCCAACTTCTGGTGCTGAAGGAGACTTCTAATGTTCAGGTGAATCAATCCCAAACCTTTCCTTTCTTTAAAGGTAGGCTATGTGGATTATTTAAAGAAAGTGGTGTGGAATCTGAATCACGTGACAAGGAAATAGAAGACTGTAAAGTGACTGATATTAAGTTGGAGTGATTTACAGTATGCCAATGTGTTGGGTAATGATCATGAACCCTATTAGAAATCATAACTTCTATATTAACACTTTGAATGCCACCAACGAGTTTTCTCGTGTTATTACCCCCCGGGTTGAATGCCCACTCACGAGAATATTCGTTTTATTCGTTTTTTTTATTTATTAGCGATCTGAAATCATATTGCATCAAGCGAGCCTACCGTTGGAGATCCAGTCACCCCAGGCGCTCAGATGTGAAAAAAGCGCCCCCTATCGTCTCCCAGATGGTAAATCACCCTTTTGGATTGGACTCAATGAAATGGGAATCTTTCGCCGTCGACTAAAGACGCACTTCTTCAACCATTATCTGAAAAAAAAAAAAAAAAAATATATATATATATATATATATATATATATATATATATATATATATATATATATATATATATATATATATATATATATATATATATATATATATATATATATATATATATATATATAACCTTAACTAACCGTACTGTCATGCACTTGTCCTAATAAACTAGCCTACACTGTAGCACTCAACACTTTGATGAACATTGTTGCTCAGCTGATAGAGTTGTGCCCTTCCTGATGGCTTGTCGTACAGAACTTGTAAGTCGCTTTGGATAAACGCGTCAGCTAAATGACTAAATGTAAATGTAAATGTAAGAAAGGATTTCTGACTCCACATTTTACGTCTCACTCACGCAGCCGGCATCGACCGGCATCACTCCGGAGCCTGAAGAGCAGCGGGGATTATGTGTTCTACACGGTTGATCAATACAATGATCGATTTTTTTCTAATGGTGATCAGGAATTGGAATAATCCATTTGGATACCATCTGATCTCAGCTAAGGAATCTATGTTATCAGTCTTAGGATAATCAGACTCGACAATGTTGACTGGAAAATTTGTCTTTGATAAGCAACGGGCAGATTATACACATAGCCATAATTTAAAACATAAATTAGGCAATATCAGTGTTGGGACTAACGCGTTACAAAGTAACGCGTTACAGTAACGAAGTTACTTTTTGCCGTTCTAGTACTCTAACGCATTACTTTTTAAATTCAGTAACGCTGTTACCGTTACTAAATGGTTTGTTAGTTCGTTACTGCGTTCTTTTTATGTAGATTCATAGCGAGCGTCCTCCTAACTCCGTTTGATTTCGCCTGAGTTTGTTTTGTTTACAATAGAGAGCGTCTATTTCTTTCCGTAGCCGCATTTCTGGTTTTCGCATTTCTGATTGGCCACTGACTGACGTTCTCTGACGTTCTCTGACCAGAGAGCGTCAGTCAGTGGCCACTGGCCAATCAGAAATGCGCAAACCAGAAATGCGGCTACGGAAAGAAATATACCCTCTCTATTGTAAACAAAACAAAACGAAACGAACTAGCAAACCATTTAGCAACTACTTGGAGAGATAATTAATATACAACATGGAAACGAGATAAAGAACATGTTTGAGGCGCTGCTGGAGTCAACTGGACTAACATTACTACATCTCGACCACCGCAGACTTTGGTGAGTGCAATGTGTTCACTGAAACTCAAGTTGATCAACGGATTTTGACTGTACGAAATCTGCCAGGGAATCTCATAATACTAATCAAACAATATAAATATAGTCCTTTCATGCACAATTAATATCCTAACTATTCTAACGTTGCAATGCTTTGATTGATATCTTAAACAACGTTGCAACTTGCAAGATGGTGAATGAATGAATGAATGAATGAATGAATGAATGAATGAATGAAAACTTTATTTAACAGATTGCAGAATGGGTACAATACAGTACGGCTCAATACATACAATTGTTAAGGGGATGCAGACCTGAGAAAGACGTTTGTCTTGTTTCCATCAGGGTCCCCCATTTTCAATTCATATAGACATTTATGACATACACAACATACATGACATTTATGGCATAGGGACATAGGTATTTAGTACTGATACATTTGTGACATAAACAGTATTCAAATATACAGTACTGTTACCCCTAGCTTTGGGTAGGGCGTTCCGCATTGTTGTGGCATAATTGCGAAACGTGTTTAGTCCCTTGTTTGAGCCGAATCTGGGTTTTACATGATTTGTTGAGCTTCCTCTGGTGTAGTGGTTGTGGTATTCACTGACCTTTGGGAAGTATTTTGACGTGTACATGGGTACCCCGGTCGTATAGTGTATCTTGTAGACCAGGCCCATTGCAAGTTGCTGTACTCTGTCGTCTACTCTAAGCCATCCTAGGTTGTCAAAGTGGGCAGGGGTGAGGTGGGTTCTGGGGTTCAGGTCAAGTAGTAGTCTGACCAGTTTGTTTTGTGATGTTTGTAATTTTGTTTTAAGCGCCTTTGAGGTGCTTTGGTACCATGAGGTGCACGCATAGTCGTAGTACCCTTGAATTATAATGGTTATAATGAAACGCTCCGGCGACATCAAGGCTGTTCCTTCAACCGGCGCACTTCTTATTATATCGACTCGGGACAACATTTGTTTGTGTCAGATTTGTGTTTGTATCTAGACCACATTGCTTAGCAGAGTTCGGTGATGTGAATGGAAACTGTCAAGTTGATCAACCTATTTTGAGTATCTGGGGCATGGGACTCGGGAGCAATCTTTTTTTTTTATTTATTTTTTAAATAACTAAATAGTTACTTTTCACAGTAACTCATTACTTTTGGGTGTAAGTAACTAGTACAGTAACAAAGTTACTTTGAAATGAAGTAAGTAGTAAAGTAACTGAGTTACTATTTTTCAGTAACTAGCACAACACTGGGCAATATTAACGTTAACATTGGAGTGGATTTGGGCATTCAAGGGGGTAAAAAGGAAAACACGGACTGGCTCTCAAAGTGTTAAAAGTAATAGGTGGTAGAGGGAGATCAGACAGAGTAAAAGCAGACAACATAATAACAGTCTAACAGAAGTGTTGGGAGAAGGAGTGTTCAGCAGGACCCATTATAGGATGCTCCTCATAATGACCAGGAGAAGATTCTAGTGCAGGGTCATGCTGAGGTAAATATCAATCTGAGTTAAAAGCAATGTACTGGATATAATTACGTGTAAGCTATTGAATGCCCCTTAGACTGGGATGCAGGCCATCCAGTTTATAGAGGTAATTTCTGGTCCAAAAGTAATCAAAGTTACTAATAAAACCATGTGCAGTTGCAGTACAAAATGATTTTAGCCATTCATGGAGGCTAAAAATACGACAAAAATGTTCTGGACTTTTTGAGGGAGCTGGGATAGGACCAGAGAACACACAGGTTCTACCCAGGCTCTGTATTGTCATTGCAAGAGAATCCAGCTGGTCACGGAGATCAATAGATTGACCACGCATGACGTTATTAGTACCAACATGAATAATCAGTGTGTGAGCTGAGGGATGGAGGTCAGTTAGCACTGGAATCAGTTCTGTGATATCAGAAACCTTACTGCCTGGGAGACAGAAAGTGATAGCACCTGGAAGTTCAACAGATCTAACAATGGAGTCGCCAATGATCAGAATTCCAGGTTGACCATTCCTACAGCCCCCCTTGTAAACAGAGAGTTTGGGATGAAAAATCTGACTGCTAGCCACACCAGCCACCAGGGCGGCGTCTGGAGCAGCAGTTGAATGCGATTCACCTGGGCAGGAAGACGGCCGCGAGTCATCACAGGTGATGTCATCATCACTGGCCACAGCAGTGTCCAGAGGTGCGTTGTGCTGATGAGAGGAAAGCTGGAGGCCAGCAGGAGAGATCCCAGAGTTGGAGACAGCAGGAGGAGAGCAGTGTCGACAGCGTTTCCTGCTGGATACCGGGGACGACGGGGTAAACCGTCTCTTTCTCACCGAGCTGGAGAAATTCACTCCAGAGTAACCAGCTGCAGGCTGCTCCAAAATAGCCGGACAGACAGTTGACGTGCCTGTAGAAGCTAACTCTGTTAGCCCTTCAAGTGGAGCAAACTGGTTGTACAGCAGAAACGGGTCATCATCCACGCAGTGGCGGCCGGGCGGTGCATTCTTCTCCATGAGGGGCGCTATACCAAACATTTTGCAAACATGTACCACGCATAGGCGAATATTTAAGTAGGTACAACTATCACCATTGCCATCAATCAATATATGATCACAGTCAGTCAAATGCAGCCACGCTTCCAATATGCCCTACACAAACACGCGCACATCTCTCTCTCTCTCTCTCTCTCTCTCTCTCTCTCTCTCTCTCTCTCTCTCTCTCTCTCTCTCTCTCTCTCTCTCTCTCTCTCTCTCTCTCTCTCTCTCTCTCTCTATTCCCTATCCCCCCCTCTCTCTCTCACTCTCTCTCTGATCCATGCAAAAATAATCACTTATGTATATCTTGTCCTTTTTAACAAGCTACCATTCATTCCGGGTCATTATGGCCCCCCCCCCCCCCGCAGCGAAATTAATTAGTTCAACAACAACACAGCATCGCTCTAACAGGGAGAGAGAGAGAGAGAGAGAGAGAGAGAGAGAGAGAATAGAGAGAGAGAGAGAGAGAGAGAGAGAGAGAGAGAGAGAGAGAGATTTTTTTTTTTTGAATTTTAACAACACTTTATTTATAAATCATTCCAGCATTACAACAAAAAGTATTACACAGTCAACTGTATAACACTCGTCTTTCTTTCAATAACACCTACAAACAATCTGACAATACATTTTTAAAAGCACAACAACAATACCGGAGTCTTAAGGTGAGCACAGAAAGACTCGGAAGAAGCTTCTATCCCCAGGCCATCAGGCTGCTAAACGAACAATAAACAATAATGCAACAACCATCAAATGCACACAGCACACACACCCACACGCACACACTCACTTAAACAAACAACACACTGCAGCACCCACTCTCCACACTTTAGATCACACAAACACACTTTATATTTATTGATAAAGGATTTGCACTACAACTCGTACACCTACTGTAAATTGTACCTAAATTGCACCTCATCCCATTTCTGCCTTGCACTATATAGTATTGTATATTAGTACACTGCATAGTATTGTGTATTGTATATTATATGGTAACTCAGTTACGTCTATTCTGCATCGAACATTGTACATATGTCTATACTGAACACTGTGACCTCATTTTTTACTCCTAATTTACATACTATACTATGTTATTTTATTTCATACTTATCTTATCTTGTCTTGCACAGTCTCTGGAGCGTAACAGTAAGAAGCATTTTGTATAAAAGTATTCTGTACTTCTGTATGACAACTATTAAAGAAACTTGAACAACAAAAGAAAAACCCACCAACAACAAAAAAATCAACCACAACAAAGAAAAAACTCAAATCAGGTCAATTGCCAACACCAACTCATCTTCCATTACAGAGCACAACACTCCTTTACGTGCCCATATATCAGTGAACTGATCTAGGTTGTTCAATGCTCTATAATAATTAAAATCTATGCTCAGTCTGGCTTTGATCATTTTTCTGAACAGACATACAGCATCATGATCCAAGATCTGTCCTATCTTATTCCTCCTACTGAGATACACAGCCATCTTTGCTCTCCCTAAAATGAAATTAAAAAGATGACACTTGCTTTTTTCCCTTCTACAGTATTTAAAACCTAAAATGTACCTCTCTTTCGAGAACACTTCTTCACCGGACTGGAAAAGTCTCTCTAGTAACCCTAGCAGAGGCAGCAGCCTGGAACAGTCCAGAAAACAGTGGAAAACTGTTTCCCTTTGCGCACAAAAAGGACAGTCATGTGAGACGTTAGGGTTCAATATGGAAATAAAAGAATTGACAGCCACTATGCCATGTAAAACCCTCCACTGCAGATCACCAATTCTTTTGAATAACGGTGGTTTGTACAGTGCTCGCCACTCTGGTTTCACCTCATCACTGAGACCAAGGTGCGCTCTCCAGGGAGTGTCACCTCTCCCGTTGAGCTTCTCCTTGTTGAGAACCTTGACTAACAGTCTGTACAAACATTTTCCATCACCCTCATCAAAAAACACACCATAAACATCTCCCATTGCTAAAAGAGGCCCTGTGCAATTTTTTTAATCAGGCTGCAGCTTAAAAGTAGGAAACATATCCTCATCACTAGGACGAAGAGACCCGTTTTTAAACTGTGTCAACATGCAACGTTCTATCTCACTGAGCCCCTGCTTCCATTTTCCCAGCATCATGCTGACCGTCCTGATGGATTTCACTCCCAAGCGTGAAGCAAGAGCAGCAGCATTGTCCATGTTCGCTCCTGTCAATTCCACAAAATGGCCCAGTGTGGTGATCTTTGACCTGCAGAGCTGCCCGGAAAGTGTCAGACCTGGCCCACCAGCTACGTCCAAACGTGCTCCCAGCACAACTGGCTCCTTCAAAAGCCAGAACAGTGATTTTGAGTAATCCAGCGGTCCTTTATCGAACAAACTCTTTTTAAAAAAGTACACGGTAAAAAACAGGCAGAACATTTAACCGAGCACCGCTAAAATCCATCAAAAACAGAGAATTCGACAGTCCCAGTCCTCCAAGCTGTTGCAGTATGGCACAAGCCACCGGCCTCCACACCAAGTCTTTTGGTCCATAAAAAAGTCTCTGAATGAACTGGAGTCGAAAAGTTGCACCCCTACTGCACAGATGCACAAGACCCTGCCCACCCTCCTCCTTGGGCAGGTACAAAACACTCTGGGGCACCCAGTGCAGCTTATCCCAGAAAAAATCTAAAAAACAAGCTTGAAGTTTAGGGAGAAGGTCTATTGGGGGATCAACACACATCAAACGATGCCACAGTTTAGAAGACACTAGGTTATTGATTACGAGAACACGGCCCCTATACGACATGTTTGGCACAATCCACTTCCATTTCTTTAAACGGCCTTGAGCTATTTCCAGTACGTTTTCCCAGTTTTTCCTTTTAAAAGTCTCATCCCCTAAAAACACTCCCAGATATTTGAAACCTCCCTTTTTCCAATGCAGGCCCCCTGGTAAAGTGAGTCTGCTGCACAACGTACCCACCATGAGTGCTTCGCTCTTCCCCCAATTGACCTTAGCCGAGGAAATCAAAGCAAAACGTCCCACATTTTCAACTAACACATTGATGTCCTCTTGTTTATTTATAAAAATAACCAAGTCATCTGCATATGCTGAAAGCTTAAAAGGTGCAATGCAACCAGGGACACTTACCCCCGAGATGCCTGCCCTGAGCCTGTGTAGCAGGGGTTCAAATGCCAGGGAATACAGCATTCCCGACAATGAACACCCCTGCCTAATACCCCTCTGGATTTTAAAAGGAGCACTCAAACCACCATTAATCTTAAGCACACTCTCAATGTTACTGTACAAGGCCTTGATCTTGGCTATGAGACCTGGGCTGAAACCAAAGGCCTCTAGAGTTTTCCACAAGTACTGGTGTTCAACCCTGTCAAAAGCCTTTTCCTGATCTATGGAAATAAGACCAGTTTCCAAACCCAATGCACTGGAGATGTCCAAAAAATCCCGAATCAGAAACACATTGTCACTGACCAACCTGCCCGCCACACAATAGGTCTGGTCACGATGGATCACCTGCCCCATTACCTCTCTCAGCCTGGTAGCTAGCACCTTGGAGAGGAGCTTGTATTCTGTACACAAAAGTGAGACAGGTCTCCAGTTCCTGATCTCCATTAAGTCTCCCTTCTTTGGCAACAGTGTGAGTACTGCCCTCCTGCAGCTCAGCGGCAGCTGCCCTCCAATAAGACTGTCTCTGAGCACCATCATGAGATCTTCCCCCAACACTGCCCACATGGTCTTATACTGTAGAACTCAACAGGTAATCCGTCTATACCCGGAGCGTTCCCATTTTCCATGCTCTGCAGGGCAGTATGAGTATGGAGCTCATCAAGAGACACATCCGCCTCCAACTCTGCACTGGACTCTTTCTCTACCTTTGGTAGGCCTTCATAGAAACCATGAGATTCCTCCTGCTCCTCTCCAAGTTCAGACTTGAAAAGGCTACTATAAAAACCCACAGCATGCCTCCTGATGTCAGTATCTGACCTGTGTCTGAGCGCATGCTGTGGATGAGCCTCTTCTGCCCATTATTGCGCTCCAGACCGAAAAAAAAACGGGAAGATGCATCCATCTCTGAGATGTTTCTGAAACGTGACCTCACCAGAGCACCCTGTGCTGAAATACCTAACAGGTCAGCCAGAGCAGACTTTTTAACGTTGAGAGCTCCAATATGGCCTCGATCTCCTGTGGATTCTGCTAGCTCTTGAAGCTCCTCCACATCAATCTCCAGAGCCTTCATAGACCTGGCGATATCCCTAGTAACATTTAGAGTGTACTGTTGGCAGACCTGCTTAATTTTGCACTTCCCCACATCCCACCACTGCTGTAGTGAGATAAAACTGGCCTTTGTCTGCTTATGAACCTTCCATAAGAAGGTAAAAGCGTCCACAAAATTTTGATCAGTTAAAAGAGACGTATTAAAATGCCAGTAAGCACTTTGTGGCTTTACACACTTGATAAAAACAGAACAGTACACAAGAGAATGGTCAGTAAAACCAACAGGGGTTATATAACAATTGTTAAAAACACTAAAATGGTGTTTAAAACCGATCAAGTCTGGCCAATGATAATAAATTATCTCTAGTGTGAACCCATGTGTATTGCCTCTGCTTTTGATGCATTCGTCTCCACACATCACTCAGCTCATACGTCTCAATCACCCTAGAGAGACGACTACGAGATGCAGAGTGAGGCTCTTGATGGTTCCTATCTAAAACGGGGTTAACAGTACAGTTAAAATCCCCTCCCAGAAATAAAAACTCTTCATTATCACAACCTTTAATAACATCAGCCAAATAATCTAAAAACACATTCTTTCCAAACCAATATTTGGGGCATTAACAACAATAAATACCATTTTCACCTTCTCATATAACACTCTTACTTTTAAAACGATAAATCTCCTGATCAGAGAAACCTTTGTAAATCTTGTCATTGCGTTTCATTAGCCACTTAGCGGACTCAACAAATAGCTTTACGTCAGGAAAAAAACTTTCCACCTTAACTGCCCTTGAGCCTTTAGTATCCTGTAGAAAACTTTTTATTCTAGTTAAAGAATACCCATCCCTCCTGCTGTCAGCCTGAGACTGAGCCTGACTCACTGAAGTCAGAGTCTCCACTGTCACTGTCTACCTGCTGCTCAGGTTGGCACTCTTTTCTTGCTTTAGAGTCAGTTTGACTGACCTCAGTTTTCCTTTTTTGGGAAATTTTGGTAATATCAGCATCAAGTTCCATTTCCTCCTCATTTATGCTACACTCTACTTCTCCAGCAGCTGATCCAGTGCATTTGCCCAATCTGGTTCTTTCTTCACCTCCGACCCCTGTCTTCTGACCTCCCACTTCTTCAGCCTCCTCGACCACAGTGATCTCCTCAACAGCCTTCGCTCTTCCCTTTTTCTCCACTTTTTTCCAATTATAATTCACATTTAATCCTGCCTCCGCTACCAAACCTCTTTCTTCCTGCACCTGCTCACCCTGTTCTGCCCCCTCTACCAGGTCTACCCCCTCCTCCTTCTCACCCTGTTCTGCCCCCTCTACCAGGTCCACCCCCCCCCTGCACCTTCTCACCTTGTCCTGTCTTCTCCACCAGGCCTCTCCTCTCCTCCTGCACCTGCTCACCCTGTCCTGTCCTCTCCACCAGGCCCCCCAGGCCCCCCCCCTCCCCCTGCACCTTCTCACCTTGTCCTGTCTTCTCCACCAGGCCTCTCCTCTCCTCCTGCACCTGCTTACCCTGTTCTACTCCCTCCACCAGCCCCCCCCCCCCCTGCACCTTCTCACCTTGTCCTGTCTTCTCCACCAGACCTTCTCCTGTTCCTTTCCTCCCAGAGGTTCTCTCTCGACCCTTGTTGGTGCTCGAGCCACTTGGACCTGCCCTGGGTGATGGCGGTGTTTGATCAGATGACCCAGGCCTCTTAGTAGGACAGGACCTAATCATATGACCTTCCATCCCACATCCAAAGCATTTCATCGTGTCTGAAGTTATATAAATAGTATAATCAAAGTCATCCACTCTAAAATTCATGGATAAATTCAGATAACTTTTTTCATTTTTCAAAATCATGAAAACCTGTCTTCTGAAAGATAACACATGCTTTGACAGAGGGGATCTACAACCCAGAGAAATCATCTTCACTGGGGAAACTATCTGTCCGTGTCTAGCCAGTTCCCTTTCCAGGACCTCATTTTTTTTTTTTTTTTTTTTTGTCTTTTTCCCCCTCCATTTTCCTCCGATTTTTCTCCCATCCCAATGTTAGTCGTATGCCAATTCCCAGTCCCTTCCTGGTCGCTGCGCACTTACCCCCCACAGTCAGATCATCTGGGAGAGTGGAGGCTACCACGTGCTTCCTCCGACACACGTCCAGCCAATCACCGCTTCTTTTCACCTGGCAGCGCGGATTCTCATTGAGAGGGCGTAGCGTGTGGGAGGACCACACTATCCCCCTCAAGTCCAATCCGCGCTTAGCAGGCGCCCCGACCGAACTGTAGGAGTCGCTGTTTACAACGACCCGGACCCACCCCGCCAGCTTCTCCCACCCTCTAATACAGCCAATTGTATTAGTGCAGACGGCCAGCCAAGCTGGTGACAACCCCGGAGCTGTGAGCTGGATTCGAACAGGCGAATCCAGCTCACAGCTCCGGGGCTGGTGACGAACGCAATCTCCGCTCGGCCTCCTAACCGCCTCCAGGACCTCATTTCTGATGAAAGGAGGAACATTGGAAATGATTATTCTTTGTGCAGGACTTACTAGTGGAAACACGGGGGTAAAAGTGGCAGGCAGAAGGCAGAAGGGCTTGATAAAGTATATCCACTGTCCAGGCTGTGTTGATGTCCATCCATGTCCACTGCATCCATATATAGCTTCTTGTTAGCCAAGTTAGGCAACAAATACTGTGAGTGACGAGCTGTGTCTTTGCCCATTTCCGCATTGAACAGCCTGCAAACTACCTGGCGTTCCTATCGCCATGCTCTAAGACAAACTCTAACCTTAACCAACTTTGAAAAAGTGCCTAAGCTTAACCGTCAAAAGAACTTGCCGTCACGCTCTAAGACAAACTCTAACGTTACCTTAACCTACTTCGAACGAAGAGTGGCTAAGCTTTCCCAGTGTAGAAACTGACGTCGGCCAATCAGAGAGCGTCTCCGAGAAATGCGGCTACGGAATTAATTGACGCTGCTTGCTTAGATGATAATATATCGCTTGGAAACGCGCCCAGTTTCCATCATAATACATCATATTTCAACGCACAGCGAATTACGCACTGATTGGCTGCGACAGTACAGCGATGAAACCAATGCACGCCCACTGTAAGCGCTATGCGTCTAGCCCAGGAGAAATGCGGCTATGGAAAGTATAGAGGCGGTATTATTCTCTAGCAGACAGTCACTTCCTGTTCATGAAAACAATTATTTATATTTGATATATTAACGTTATATTGTGCATTGGAAACACAAACATACTTAAAATGAGTAAATATTATTCATTTTAAACATGTTTATTTGATTTCTAGGGCTCTTAAATTTTTTTTTAAATAACCAGGGAGGGCGGCGCTTTAGCGCCCCACTGCATCCACGTCTGGGGAGAACAGGGGGAGCGATACCCTGTTTTACTACACACGACCAAGGAAGAGGAAGCGCAGTAGAAGAGGGGTTTTCCAGGAGATCCAACCGGGAGACGATCAGAGCTTTTTGCTGAATGATGTCGTCCAGAAGGCACTCGATAGTATGGAGACCACACCTGAGATTGGATAACTCGGTTTCCACTGTGGTGAGTGTTGACATCTTGGAAAAATTGCTTTCATTCTCACCGTATAAAACAGTGTACACGATGGTCCAATAGCTATCCTAGCCACCAGGCTAAAGGCAAGCCTAGCTAGGTTAGCATTAGCCGGTAGCGTTTAGCTGTAGCTATGACAACAACAACAAGCCCCGCTAGTTTAGATCATGTCAAGTCAAAGTCACAATACCAACAGCATAAACGATAAAAGCAATAAAGTCACAATGATCAGTTAAGATCAATGGTTAAAAATGTTTTTAAAAAATAACGTAAAAATAAAACAGTCAAGAAAGTTTGGGAGAAACAGGTACGCACAAACACGTCCGTTCAGTACTGCGGTCAAACAGCAATGCCTTCCGAATATGACTGTGACGGTACCACACATGTGAACAGTAACAATGCAAATGACGCCAAATCTGAGCAAAAAAAAAGCTGAATCCACTTGATCATTTAATCATTGGTAAAATGTATGGACTTTTTTCTAATTGTATTAGTCATATCCCAATTACACTTTCATCGAAGGCCACAAGGGACATGACAAAGTTGTGGTGTTAACTATAATACAATTTATGTAATGGTATTTTTACATTTTATTAAAGGGGACATTTTAATTGATATGAAAAGCTTTTAAAAATAGATTTTGGTGACCCAATAAGTTCCGTGGAATGACTCTTTGCACATACTTTCTGGAGCAGATGAGATGCTTTGCGGTTACGCATAATGCATGAGTAATATGTATTATATACACAGCAGCTGTTTCGTGTACATGTCTGAAAATGTACACAAGCCTGTAGGCCTATGTTCAGCTGACTGACCGTCCGGCCTTGGTTGACCTCCAGGCTTCTCTAGTGATCTCTGCCTGTTCCCATCGGGATTCTACTGTATCTTCCTTCCTCTCTAGTGATCTCTGCCTGTTCCCATGGGGAGACTACTGTCTCTTTCTTCCTCTCTAGTGATCTCTGACTTTTCTACATACCATGTTTAACACTTCAAACTCCAACTACATTTGTCTTGTCAGGGTATCCTAGTCCGCTAACTTCCAGGCTTACCCGCCTAGCCCAACCTACTGGTTTTAGCTCTTTAGCTAAACCTTCAACACATAGCCTTTAGCAGTTGATCCATAGCACTTTTTATTAAAAGATTTTCCCGGTCTACCCGGTAAGCATGTCTCTGTGTTCTGTCTGTCCCTCTCTGCTAGAAAGGTTAACTCTGTTAGAGAGTCGTGTCCTTGAACTTGAGTTAGGAAAACAGTCAGCTTTAGACATCTTGGACACTTCAGGCTTTTCTAAGGAGCCTCAAGCGAGGTCTTCTAGTCTGGAGAGTCCCAGACATAGTGCTCAGGACACAGCCTTTGTGCCCAATACGGGGCGGAAGTGTAACCACTCGGTCTCGGTCTCAACACTTGCTCCGCAACATGATCTTACACGTGTTGCGGGTTCCGGTCCCAGCACGCAGCGGTCTCCACTGAAACCCTGTCTACCTGTCCTTGTGATTGGCGACTCCATCACCCGGCATATTAAGCTAGGCAAGCCAGCCGAGATCAAATGTTTTGGGGGAGCCAGAGCTACCGACATTGAAGCCAACCTGAGATTTTTGGCGAATAGCATAGTCAAGGGAAAAGATAATGCATATCTCGCACCCACTGAAGATACATTTGAGCATATTGTTATACACGTCGGAAATAATGACTGTAGGATGAAAGTCTCTGAGGTCACAAAGATTAACATAGTTAGGCTTTCTGATCTCGCCAGAAAGATGAGTCGGCATAGAGTAATCTTCTCTGGCCCCCTGCCTGATGGCATGATGATGAGTTCATGAGTAGGACAGCTTCTCTACACCGATGCCTGGAAAAATACTGTAAAGAACAGGGCTTAGGGTTTGTGGATAACTGGTCCTCTTTCTGGGGGCGCCCTGGCTTGCTGAGAAAGGACGGCATGCATCCTAACATGCAAGGCGCCTCTCTCTTATCTTGAAATATACACAAGATTATAGCTTCGGGCTGACAGCCACCCCACAAGCATGCCAGGGTACAGGCTCTTAGCGAGCCTGCTAGTCATGCTAAACCGATGGAGCCTGCCAATCCCTATACCTTTCCTAACCATGCTGGGTCCCTCCTTCACCATGCTCCCCACTCCTCTCTTTCTATCTCTATCCTTAACCCGGTATATCCAATCAAAACTAGAATATCTCGTTACGCTCCGCTTTACCCAGCTCGTCCTTGTGCGATAAACCATGCCAACTTAATTGCGATTAAACCTACCCGCATGGCTGAAAATCGCGCTGTTAAATATACAGAGTGCGTGAAGGTTGGCCTTATCAATATTCGCTCTCTGCCAACCAAAGCTCTTTTGGTAAATGAACTGAGTGATAACAGACCATAGTCTCGACTTACTGGGCCTCACTGAGACATGGCTTAAACCTAATGACTCTCTGCCCTTAAACGAGGCTTCACCCCCTAATTTTAGCAGCTCCCATATCGCACGCACCTTCAAGAAAGGAGGCAGAGTTGCTCTAATTTACGATTCTAAGCACAACTTTACATCCGACGCAAACTGTAAGTTTTCCTCGTTTTGAGGTGCTCCTGATGCATCCCTCTCCCCCCAACAGAAAGTGTGGCGGTCTGATTCCTACCTCCACTGCATCCTTTGTAATGGCTGTCCTCTACCACCCCCCAGGCCGTTACACCCTCTTCCTAGATAACATTAATTGTTGGTGATTTTAACATTCATTCCAACAAAAGTCTAGATCCCCTAAATAAGGAACATAAATGGCGTTCGACCAAACTCGAAGTGTTCCGCCTTGCCTGGAATGATAGTTTACGTAACTACAAAAAGGCACTCTCACTTGCCAAAACCTCATATTTTTCCAGGCTCATTAACGACAACAAAAACAACTAAAAGTTTCTGTTTGACACAGTTGCAAAACGTACTCAGAAACAACCAACTGCCCTAAACCATGCGTTCTCGGCGAACAAATTCATTAAATTCTTTACCAAGAAAATGTATCTCATAAGAGATGAAATTGTTGGCTTACTCAACAATCAGAGTCCCTCCCAACCTCTGATGGGCTTTCCCCCTGACTTTGAATCCAGCCATACCCTATGGTGCCTTGAAAACGTCTCACTTAGTGCCCTCTCTAAATTGGTTGGCGCGGCTAAACCCTCAACCTGTCTGTTTGACCCTCTTCCAGCAACTCTCATCAAAAAACTCTTCCCAACTCTAGGCCCTCAATATCAACTCAATATCTTCAACACCTCCTTGTCTACTACCCTGGCCTTTAAATCAGCCGTCATTAAACCACTACTTAAAAAACCGAACCTCAACCCTCTAATCTTGAAAAATTACAGACCCATCTCCAATCTTCCGTTCCTATCCAAAATATTATAACGGATTGTCGCAACGCAACTCACTGACCATCTATCAAACAATAATCTTAATGAATCTTTTCAATCTGGCTTTAGAGCCTTACACTCCACCGAAACGGCAGTTACCAAAGTCACAAATGACTTACTGCTCTCTCTCAACTCAAACCTAACTTTTGTGCTCTTATTGCTTGATCTCAGTGCAGCCTTTGACACTATCGATCATTCGATTCTGATGGTCATTTCATGTATGGACGAGAAGACATAATAGTGATAATCTAGCGTTGATTTCAGGATAATTAGATAATCAGCCGAAAAATTACAACGTGATGACTGGATTACAGTAAAATGCATTTGTCTCACCTTTTCCTGGAATTACTGAAAAACACCCAAACCATACTCTATTCAAAACGGTATAAAACGGAAATGTACGAATGAAAAAACAATCTGTCTCTGCAATGTTGACTAGAAGCAGCTCACTGAGACCCGACAGCGTTATTAGACCCATAGATATAATATGAGATATATTTTAAGCACTCGCAAATGCCACAGTCTAAAACTATATCCATTGAAAAAAGACCTGGCAATGAATGGGGTATTAGCGCCCCCTGCTGTGGTGGTCAATGTGTTAATGCAGATAAAACTGAGATGTTAATTGTTGGCCCCCCAAACCACAGAGGCCTGTTTGAGGACATCTCCCTCAACTTTGATACTTGTCACGTATCCCAGAGCTCCACCATAAAAAACCTCAGTAATTTTGTATTCCTCACTCTCATTTAATACACATATAAAAAATGTCACCAAAATTGCCTTCTTCCATCTTCGTAATATTGCAAAGATTCGCCCCATTTTAACTCTGGCTGATGCTGAAACCCTAATTCATGCTTTTGTCTCATCACATCTAGAGTAGACTACTGTAATGCACTTTTTTCAGGCCTACCTAATTCAAGCATCAAAAATCTTCAACTCGTGCAAAATGCGGCTGCACGGATACTAACTAAAACTAGAAAATTTGATCACATCACACCAGTTTTGTCCACCCTACACTGGCTTCCTATTCAAGCCCGATCTGACTTTAAAGTGCTACTCCTCACCTACACAATTTTAAATGGGCTCGCACCGCTCTATCTATCCAATCTCATCTCTCGATACTCGCCCGCTTGTGCTCTGCGCTCACAAAATGCTGGGCTTCTATCGATTCATAGGGTTAAAAAGAAATCCGCCGGCCACAGAGCCTTTGTCTACCGCGCTCCCTACCTGTGGAACAAATTACCTGCCGTGATCAGGGGTGCCTGCTCTGTCAAAGCTTTTAAATCCCTGCTTAAGACCCATATTTTCTCTCTGATCTCACTTGGTCGGGGACTGACCCTTAGATTAATCTAGTTTAGTTAGGATGTCTATTTGCTCCCATGTCTGTGTAGCATCCTGAATATTCTACTAAGTATTCAGAAGTGCTAACTAACTGTTACTTTCCCTGTGTGTGTGTATAAAGTGTGATAAACAGTGTTCCTTTTGATATCTCGCCCGGTCTAATAACGAGGTGAGGTGCTACTCTTCTCCGGCTTCATTATGGATCACTAACAATAACATTTAAGCACCTTTCTCCCTTTCTGGAGTGGTCCTAGAGTGGGATCAGTGGCGGTTGCCAGCAGGGGGCGGAGTGGCAGTGGTGGCAGGTGGAGCGGAGGAGAGAGGGAAGCAACGAGGAAGAGGGAATTACCTGGGGGCCAGAGCACCAGGAAGTTCTCTTCGGCAGTGAACTTGACCATGAACAGTCGCAGCGGGCGTGTGCTCCGGAAGAGCCCCGTTGCAGAAGTTATGTTGAAGAGCCCCGTTGGAGAGCGGCGGGTGATAAGAAGTACTTGCTAGTTGACGTGTTATCCTAGAAGTACCAGCGATAGTGTGTGAGTAAGCGATACAGAATGAAGGACTAACGTCTATAGTTAACGGGTTATAGTAGTAAGTGTGCGGTGTATTAGCATGCTGCTAACGGCTCCATCTGACTCCAGTAGACTACCGGGCGTGCGGCGCTGAAGACCGGTGGTACAGTCAGCCACGTTGCGTTAGTAGTACAACCGATATAGCAGGAGGGTGCATCCAGACCCGAAGTTTAGCTGTGTTTAGGGTAGCCAACAGTATTAGATCACGCGACAGCAGCAACCAACAGCCAGCAGTGAACGTCTCCCCCGACGCCTCTTCCCACCAGCAGAGGTCGCCATCACAGCACGCTCCTCCAGTTCACCACTGCCCATGCTGTTCGCCCCAGCCCGCTGGCTGTGCTCGCGGGATCGCCCGACGCCATCTTGTCACCTGGACGAGAGGTGATAAGAGTGGGTCCGCCATCTTGGCTAAGTACGAACGGTACCTCGTGTATCCACATCAACGTCCATTCAAGTGAACGCTAACAACCAGTGTCTAAGGGGTACCCCAAACAATATAAGCCGGCTTTAGTGTAGGTTTTATTTTGGTAACGTGGGCCCACATTTACTTGGTTTCTTTTGTAATTTTGTATTATTATTGTTGTTTGAATTCCCAATGATTTCTCTACTTTATGCCTGGGTCTCCCCTAGTACAAGCGGGGTATTATTAATGTATTGAGCACGCGGTGCCTATGGTGGGAATAGTGTTCCCCTACATTATCAGTGAGAGCACCCGGTGCCATTTATGAATACGTGCTATCTGAATAAATCTGAAGTACAACCTGTAACTGATAACCTGCCCAGGCTTCAATACAAAGTAGATATAATTGGGAGCACTGTGTGTGTGTCTGTTTCTTCCATTTGCTAACCTAACCCCTGGGTAAATACTGTGACTGCATAATTATTTAACCCTTACACCCCATTCACAGCATAGCATTTGAAGGGTCTATACAGATGGTCAAGGAAGGGTACTGCTTAAGTCAGCAGAAGAAAAAAATCATGGACATCTCTCTTGACCAGGGATGACCGTGTGCTCTGTCCCAGTTAAATATCTTTTTTGCCACCCTGTTATTTGGCAGCTGGACCAGGCGGTTCCATAACCTAACCATTTCACCTTTTTGCTTGACCATATAAGTCAATTGTATGTTTTCACATGAACAAGGTTCTAAAGATGGTAAGTTGTGTGATGAGTGTTATGCACATGTAAAACAGTAGAGTCGTGATGTTGTAACTGTATAATAGTCTTGCATCCTTTGTGTTGGGAGAACCAAACCCAGCTATATGGACCACATCATGGTGGTTTAGAGCCATGAAGATGGCCCGTTTTCCAGTTGTAGGATGAGGCTAGGTCTGCAGAGAGATGTGATATTATGTTACACCAGCAGGTGGGAGTACTGTCTGGCAGAACACAGTCTATGGGCAGAACATAGTAGAGAAGGATGCAAATCTCTTTCTAACATGCTGCATGAAACTAAATGAAGGCATTGGATGCCTACAGTATATGAAATTCCACGGTGTTTTATCAAATTATTATATATATTTTTTTATGAAAAGCTCTGTACCTTGTTTTGATCATTATCTTTGTTAGTTTGATAGTCCGAATAAGGATCATGACCTTTTTTACTTTTGTTATAGTTTTGTATTGGCTTCGGTTTGTTTCACATTGCCAATTGATAAACAAGGCTGTGTGGTCATACAGGTCAGCCATTTATTGGACACAGTTTTGAATTTGAACGATTATACATGCAAACATATTTTATTGACAACATTAACATACACATTAACAATATTGCCATTTCCACTTTGACTTGCACACATGTTACAAAATACAATTTAGGTTAGTCCAATTCACTGGCATGATTAAAGGAGCACTTCACCCAAAAAGAATCATTTGTATATAATTGACCTGTGATGCCTTGGATTCATGAATTTTTTTTCCTTCTTCTTGCATGTCTCCGCGTGAACGTCGATTCTAGAAAACGGTAGACATACTTGATGCATTGAAGTGAATGGAGATAAAATATATCAAAACTATAACAAACATGTATTCAGAGTCCTGGAAGCCCTCCCCACCCGGGCTTTGTGTTACCTCTCTCTCTCTCTCCGTTTCCTTCCCTTCTAACCTCTTTCTCCCTCCCTCCCATGCTCTACTCATTAAGCTAGCAGTTGTCAACGTGGGGGTCGGGTCACTCATGCCAATTTTCAACCTGACTGGGGCTAGCCATTGTGTCTCCAATTGCATTTCTTGTAAACTAAAAAAATTCAGTTGGTGGTATACAACCTAAACCGTGACGATACAACAGTCCCAGCTGGCTTTGGCCAGGTTGTGAACGGTGGCTGTCTCAGACAATGGAGAGAGCTCACTGAGTGCATGACTAACCCATGGCCAGTGGAGACGAGGCAATAATAGACACAGGAACAGCAGGAGATGGGGATGTGAGGACAGGGCTGAACAGTAAGTAATCATGTTCAGCTTCAAAGAGTCAGGAGGAGGTACATAATGAGCCCGCTGTCCTCGGTATGGCAGAGAACTTAAGAGGCAGGTACATCTGTCTTCTTAAAGGCATGTCTCTGCTTTATTAGATACAGTCTAGAATGACAGGAAAAATGGGGGAGAGATAGGGGATGATGCAATAAAGGCCACAGGCTGGATTTGAACGCAGGTTGCTAACCACCAGCACATCCAGGCATATCTTGAAGCACTGAGATCCTTTCAGCTGGATAAAACCTTCATAAGACGACCCGTTGTCTGTTAATTTTCTACCATCTCCAGACAAGAATCCCTGACACTGTGTGTACCCATGTAGGCTAGACTTCCAAGACTCTGCATGCAGGGGTCTCAACTGTATTTTTATCTCAACTTTGAATATCTTCTTTTGTTTTTGGTCACAGAAATCCTCTGCCGTATACCGGTAATTCAGTCGGTTCAATGATTCGTTGTGAAAATGCTGCATCAGGTCCAAATTGATATGTCAAATCAGAAACCCTCTCTTACCCGGTGGTGTGTGTCTGTGGACCCATGCAGTGTCTGATAGCAATATAGCATTTACAATGGTGAGGACATCACTCAACAGCCTACCAGTAAGAAACACTATTTATTCATGTGAACCCATTCATAAAACGTCACACAGTGAGTTGTACTGTACCGCTTTAAGTTATTGTAAATGAGAGCTGGCTTTCAATGATCTTTCGCGATTAAATAAGGATTGAGTGGATTAATGAGTTATGACGTTTAATTCATGAATGTGTTGAGTTTTAAAGTCATACATACCTTCCATTCTGGGGGGATGACATGTTTTAGGCTATAGATTACATTGCATAGCATGATTGGACGGATTGAACGCAGAAAGTGCATTTGATGTAATAAAAGTGTGTTAAAATCTTCAACATGCCTGTATATGTTAAGATGAGGACAAAATTAATAACATACAACATACTTAAGAAACAAAGAGACACAAACACTGCATATGGATACAGTATAGGAATGTACACAGGACCACAAAGTAGGTATCCAACACAAGTGACCGTTCTGTAAAATAAATGTTCTTGCGTAAAAACAACAGTGACGTGTTACAACACACACTTCACAAATAAGTACAGGAAACAAACTCCTGAGATGAGAGTCTTTATACATAACTTATCCAGTGTTGCATTCAGATATTATGCCCATTGTCTTTGTAATACATACAGAAAGCAGGCAGTGGACTTACAATATTTTAGGGACATACAGCATCAAACTGTGGCTTCTGTGACAGAAGCTGTATTGTAAACAAACACATGATAGACAGAGTAAATATTGAGCTTACAAAAAACAAAAACAAAAATACAAATATTAGAAAAACAAACCAAATCCGTCAGCAACAACAACTGAATGAATTTGAGATCATGAAAACATTCCTCATCTCTCTGGAAACAATACAAAAATTGTGAATAAATTGATTGGTTGATTTATCTATTTATTTCATTCAGAAAGTCTCTATGTCTCTGTTCTCTAGGTCTGGGTTTACCTTTACCTTGTTACTCTTTTTTTGTAGTAATAATGAACACTGAATTATCCCATCAAGATATTGTTTTGTTTAACATTGATATCGTTTAGTGTCGTTTACCCAAGGTTCACCACTAAATCTCTACCTATACGACAACAGCTTCAGGAGAGAAGTGTTCTTAGCATTTGAGACTGTCCTTGAGGGATATAACCACTTGAGGCACTTTTAACACCATAAAGCCATCCATAACAGAATTATGAGAAATAATGTCTCTATTCCACTAGTCCATTGCTATGCCAAATTCTTCCTTGATTGATAAACATCATGCATCTTGTTGCAATAGCTGAAAATAGCTAAATCTAGCCAGCCCTTGAGGAGCAGGGGCTGGCTAGATTTATCTATGTTCAGCTATTGCAACAAGATGCATGATGTTTATCAATCAAGGAAGAATTTGGCAATTTTTAAAAGGGAATTTTCCTCCGACAATTCTCAGTTGATTTCAGTCAGAGCAAGTGGCACAGATCTTCACCCCCTCCGCACAACAGCAACATGTGTTACAGCAGTAGGCATACATACAGTGACGAGTGAAATAGGACAACTAAAATATCATGCTTACAAATGGAACGCTTGCTGAGTGAAGACAAGAAAACTATAAAAGAAGGAAAGGTCATCACGTCACTGTGTAGCGCGTGACCACACATTGGTGCCGTGTGTGGAAACTGTCAGTTCAGCCGACATCGAGTTTAATGGGATCAGCCATCTCCTCGTCATTTAAACAGGTTATTACCTCGGATGTCAGAATCATCTGCAATTTGTTGCATTGTTAACTAGCTAGCGTTTGATATATTGGTTGATGTATTATTTCCTCATATAACTTGTATATTACTTCGATATAACTGCCACCAAAGACTGACACCACGCAGAGCATAGAACACTGGTATACCCTTCCTTCTTTTATAGTTTCCTTGAGTGAAGACAGGACATGGAATTCCAGTGCTATGTTTATTGTACTGTTAAAGGGTTTCAGTGATCAGGGTGCTTGATGATATAGACGAATCATTACACACACACACACACGCATACGCACACACATCCACGCTCCCACCGACTGACCCACCGACTGACCCACCGTCATCCATAGAGTTCGGTGTGTATGAAAGTACTCGTAATACAAAATAAAACAACAATCAAAAAAGAAAACGTCATAAAAAAAAACCAAACACCGTTTTCTCCCCTTTGTCCGTCTGTCCGTCCACCGCTCAGACCTCAGAGCCGTTGTGGCAGTCCTGCAGCCTCACCACCAGCATGGGCTCCGTGCTGATCGACCCCCTCACCGCCGCCTCCCCCATCCCCTTCTCTCCCTTCTGTCTGGACCTCAGCGTCAGAGCGAGGATGATGACGAGCAGGGCGGTGAGCAGCATCCCCACCAGCGCTCCCACTACAGTCACCAGACCCTCCTCTCCCTCCGCCGCGTCCGGCTCTCCGGGCTCCAGCCCCGCGGCGTGCGGCTCGTCCGCGCCGGGCGCCCGCCGCTTGGTGCGGTCCAGGGCGATGTGCATGATGTTGGTACCGCGGTTGTTGTCCACGCCGATGTCCTCCGCCACCCCTGGGACCTCGGCGCCGGACGACCTTCTGGGGCGACGATCTTTGACCTCGGACGGGGCCAAGACGAGGTCGTCGCTAGCGGATACGAGGGAATGGTACTCCAGGCTGCGCTTTCCGATGCCCCTGTTGGCGTTCTCTTTGGAGCGCACGGTGTAGATAGTGTGGATGTACCACTCCCGACCAGCCGCCACCTGCAGAAAACATAAAACAATTCAAGGTTGAACAATTCTGTAATGTCTTTATTGAAGATGAAATTAATTCATGTCAATAAAGGGCATGAGCAAATCACTAAAACATGGTACAAATACAGTATACTAATATACATACATTGTTATTATATGCATTGTTTGTAAAGTGTATCAAATGAATGTGTTGAAATAATAATAATAATAATAATAATAATAATAATAATAATAATAATAATAATAATAATAATAATAATAATAATAATAATAATAATAATAATAATAATAATAATAACCAACAATAAGGACAACAAACATTATGGTGAGATATAGCACACCTGGAACATGGCTGTAGAGTCCAGTCTGAAGCCGTCTGACCCCGGCTGTCTGACCAGGGATATGGCCGAGGGGTCGTCCACCGCCAGCACAGCATTAAAACCAACATCCCCAAACAAACGAGCCTGGGTCTCGGGCTGAGCCTTGTCCTGGTGAGGTATGTTGAATTGATTAGTGGGGGGGGGGGGGGTATAGACAAAGGGGAGAATAGCTGATCTTTATATTGCACTTCACAGATGAGCAGATATATGAGATATATTGATTATCCGTTGAATGACCGTAGGACCACGCCAGTGGAGCTCATTTGCTAAGAACTTATTCATTATAGGCTGACCTTCAGGGCAACTCTCACAATAACTTTATATATTTTTTTAATCCTCTCTTTCTCAGATTTGTCTGTTTTTCTCCCTGTCCCAATTTAGTCATTGTGCCAATCCCCCCCCCCCCCCCCCCCCTACCTGGTTGTTGTGCGCATATTCTCCTACTGGTCGGTACAAGGGAACCCTGAAGTCATCCGCACGCTTCCTCCGACACGCGCGGCGACAGCCAGTGACTCTTTTTTCACCTGGCAGCGAGGACTCTCATTGGTGAAGTGTAACGCGTGGGAGGTCACGCTGCCTTCATCAAGTCCTGCCTCCATTTAGCAAGCGCCCAGACCTGACCTGACCTGTCCACAACGCCAGTTTCCCACCCATGACTTGCCCTCCAGCTAACCCAGCCAAACGAGTTAGTACGACGATCAGCCCAAGCCCCAAGCAATGCTGACTCCGGGAGTCGAGACCACAGCCTCTTGCATTGGTGACGAGCGCAATCTCCGCTACGCCACCTGACCGCCTGTCTCTCACAATAACTTTGATCTCAGTTCATATCAGTTATAAAATACTATAGTTGTATATAAAAATACAAAACCATCTAGATATAATGAATAAATAAATAAATAAATAAATAAATAAATAAATAAATAAATAAATAAATAAATAAATAAATAAATAAATAAATAAATAAATAAATAAATAAATAAATAAATAAATAAATAAATAAATAAATAGATTCAATATTATATTCTCAAAATATCGAGAAACTCTCATTAAAGATTATGTGTTCCATTATGTACAATTTAGCAAAACAACAACCTCTGTTGGACAAAGGAAGAAAAACATGAATCCACTTTCAAGGATCACATAATGAATCAAGATGGACACTGGCACCTTCACACACAATTTATATCCAACTAGCTTAGGGACGGGAGTGTCCTCTATTAGATAGAATTATGGGCAATATATGCTATGGATAAATAATGTGAATGTAGTGAACAATAGACCAACAAAATATATTTATACATGCCTATTAATCTATCTACATGTAGGGACCATGCCTTTTGTTCAAGGATTATCACAAGGCCACGTGGGCCTCTATTGGACAAAATCCAACAATACATATCAATAAATAACCTTTGTATAAATTATGTTCACAGGAATGAAGCCAATGAAAATCCTCATTAAGGCCTTTTTGGTCTATAGTGTCTACAGCTCAAACATCCCGTATGGCTCTCTGTTTCAGTTTACCAACAATATTGCCTCTTGGAGAAATGTTTACATGTTTAATGGCCACAAAACATAATGTAGCTGCTGAAGCATGGTTGGCCTTGATATAATGATGAGCAGTAGCCCAGTCTTTTATTATGGACAGCTGCTCAGCTATACGTCATTGTAATGCTCTCACTTAGCCAATCTGCATGGGTATTTGAGCATACTATATACTGTTTGTAGTATTGCAGTTAATTAAGCTTTTAATTTCATACTTCCTTCCTGTTCTAGGGTGAGGAAATACTTATATTGCTTATACATGTTGTCATAATGTACACAATTACCGGTACCACATTTAGGATTAGCTAGTGGGGTACTAGGGGCCCAGGCACAGTGGGGTTTAAGAGGTAACGTTCTGTGTGTGGTAGTATCTCTCTCTTTCCACTGAATACAGTTCAGAAGCTACACAAATAAACAACATCCTTTTAAAACACTGGCCTAATCTCACTAGTCACCCAAAATTAGGATGTGGCTCTTCAATAAAAAAAAACTCAATAAGCTTCAATGGCAATAAGGATAGTCTCAAAACGTAAAACTTAATAGAACTCAACAATTTAATAGATAATCAATAACTCAATAGAACTTGAAATCTAGCCTTCTGGCTAATTCTGGCGTATTTACATTTTAATGTTGATAATAGGCTATGCACTGTCCCTTTTGCAAATGAACTTAAACTTAAACTAAATAGAACTCACGAGAATCTTGAATCTGTAGAGGAGGGAGGGAGAATCAGCCAGGCAGCCAAACTCAAACTTGGTAGGGTTGTACTTTGGAACGTAGCCGTCAGCGCCGGTGCAGAGGTACACCTTCTCAATGTTGCAGAAGAAGGCGTCTCCCAGGTTTTGCACAGGGTCCACCATCACACGGCCATAGATCGGATCACCTGGAACAGAGGAGAGAGGGCATTAATATTTTATTATAGGGAATTACTGCTTTATTAAGACAGTGTAGAAGGACAGTGTAAAATAAAACCGCATTGCAATTGTGATGAGATAAAAACCTTAAGTGAATGTATACCTGCAGATTTAGACTTGCAGCTTTTCGATCCCATACAAACCACAGCAACTGCTGTTCAATCTACACCAAAGGCAGGGATGTGCTTTAGAGGGGCAGGTGCTCAAAGGATGTGCTTTTTGGGGGTTTTTGGTGATCAAATATTGAACTATAATAATCAGTGCAGGAGCTCACTTATCCTTGAAAGACACTTTTATCACTGACTTAAACTAGAAAAAAAAACATAAATTAAACTTTAATTAATTAATAATAATAATAATAGAAATTGGCATAAAAAGGGAACTTTTTTATGAGGCACAAAAGGGCAGGTGCTCGAGCACCCTTTGGGCTCTATGTGTGCACGTGCGTGACCAAAGGGTTAATAAAAAACAACAACAACAACAACAGCAGCAACCTTTGACCACAGGCTCCAGGACCTACCCTCTGAGAAGGCCACGTCGCTCTCCTGGCCGAAACCCATGGTGCCGTCAGACAGCCACAGGCTCCTCTTGGACAGGAGGAACATCTGAGTGTTCAGGCTGAACTCCACCGCCACTGGGTCGCTCACCTGGGGAGGGGAAGGGAGAGGGAGATAATCATCATCCCGCTTGGACTTTCCAACGAGTAATTCACCAAAAGTCTCACCTTCGGCCTTCCTTAGTTACTGTTGCTATGTCAGACTGTCAAGCTGCCAGCATTCTTTCTCATAATTCTGTTATGGATGGCTTTATGCTGTTAAAAGTGCCTCAAGTGGTTATATCCCTCACGCAGGGGCAGAGCTTCCTACAGGCTATATAGGCGGTTGCCTATATTTTATTATTATTATTATTATTTTTTTTTTTAAGATTTATTTTTTAGCGTTTATCGCTTTTTACTACTGGGCAGTCCAGTAGAGAGAGAGAGAGAGGAGGAGGAACGGGAGACAGAGTGGGGGGAAGACATTCGGCAAATAACGACGGGTCCGGGATTCGAACCCGGGTCGGCCGTGCCGTGACTCAACGCGTTATGTGGTTCGCCACTGGGGCGCCCATATTCTTTTTATTAAAATTTATATTTTTTTACTTGCCACAGTTTTGGCGCCCCCCTCTATATCTGCAACCATTATTTTTACATAAAAATAATTTCTAACATAAGGGAAAATTTGCCAAAAATCTAAAACGGTCAGTCGGTCTGAGCCTCAGCTTTAGGTGTTCACAGTCAGAACATGCTAGAGCGCTGTGCATTGATGGGTATCGGTCAAGTGTTTATAGAATTGGGCGTCGAGGAAAGAAAGACTAATGTTAGAGAACTATAAAGAGACAAAAGTCATCCAGGTTGCAGTATAAAAAGAGAAGAAAAGAAGAAGAAGAGAAACATGCCAAGGTGAAAGGTATGCAATTTTGTACAACTTCCAAGACCTGCCACACCAAGAGCTGATGAAGCAAGCAGAGGCACTTGTACACACCTTAAACCATGGAGGGCAATCTGATTTGGATGGGAAGGAGCTGGCTCAGGAGTTGGAAAATGTACCTGACTTGCCATCAAAGAGCATGACAACTCTTGAGTTGTTGAAATTCATACACACAAAGAAGCTCACAGAAATATATCCCAACTTGTGTATTGCTCTGCGGATCAGTGCAACGCTACCAGTAACAGTATCTTCAGCCGAGAGTCCTCCTATTTTTCTTGTATTTTCCTCCCATCCCAATTTAGTCGTTATGCCAATTCCCCCCTCCCATTCCTGGTCGTTGCGCGCATTTGCCCCCTACTTGCTGGTCCAGGGAGCCCTGAAGTCTATCACATGCTTCCTCCGATACATAGGAGACAGCCAGCAGCCTCTTTTCACCTGGCAGCAAGGACTCTCATTGGGTGAGTGTAACACGTGGGAGGGCACACTACCTCACCCAGATCCCTTCCTCGCTGTGCAGGCGCCCTGACCGACCTGTAGGAGTCGCTGTTTACAACGACCAGATTACCACCCACCGGCTTCCCTCCCGCTGACACTGCCAATTGTGTCATTATGGAAACCAGTAGGAGCTACAGGCTAACCTTGAAGTGTGATGATAGGGAGTGGAATGTAAATAGTTCTTTAGACAAAGTGAATTTGTAATTTTTATTTATTTGTTTGTTTATTTAGCATATTATATTTTGATTATATATGTGTAACATATTTTACAATACATAATTTTCTTTTAAAGCAATTGTGCATGTTATTTTATTGTTTGTTATTGTTATTATTATTATTGATTGTTAGCTAAGTTGTTTGTTTTAATTCTTTAGTGTGCACTTTACATTTCTTCTTAATTTTCTTTGAAAGCAAATTTGCACATTATTTTATTGTTTGTTATTGTTATTATTGTGTGTTAGCTAAGTTGTTTATTTGTTTTAATTCTTTAGTGTGCACTTTACATTTATTCTTAGCTCTTGTTCTTGCTTGTAAAAAATAAAGGTGCAGTACTTTAATGTATAACTCTTAACCCTTTCACTGCCACATGACAGAGGGTTAACCCTTTAATATCACACAACCGACGGTCGTGAAAGGGTTAACCTTCTGTGTATTGTCGCAGTGAAAAGGGTTAACCGTTTGGTAGCACGGCAGTGAAAGGGTGAAGATGTTTTGATTTGGGGGGGGGGGGGGGGGAGGGGGGGCAGTGGTGAAGCTCGCCTTGGGCGCCAAATATGCTAGGTCCGCCCCTGCCCTCACGGACAGTCTCACTAAACAATGTCAATGTTAAACAAAACAATATCTTGATGGCATAATTCAGTTCATTATTACTACAAAAAAAGAGAGGTAAAGGTACCCTTTAGACGTGTGCAAACCTAGACCTAGAGAAAGAACACTGTCAAGACTATAAATAAATCGCCAATCGATTTATTCACTCACTGTAGTTCTTTTTGTTATTGTTTCCAGATAGATGGGGACTGTTTTCATAATCTCAAATGAATTCAGTCGTTGTTGCTGATTCAGTTTAGTTGAGACTCTTTGCTTTTCTAATATAATTTGTATTTTTTTTGTAAGCTCATGAAGACTGAGGGATCTGTGAATTGTGACAACGCTATCGATTTAGCAAATGGTAAAATTCCTGACGGAGGCCACCGTACCTGCTGGAAGCGGATATCCAGGTCGAAGGTCACCGTGTCCCTGGGGTTACAGACGGGCGGGACAGTGTATTCCATGTTCTGCGCCGTGGTGCAGGGGATCAGCTTGACTGTGTAGGTACCAGAGTAATCTCTCACCTGCACATAGGAGAGGGGAGAGGGGAGAGGTGGGGAGAATTCATTAATACATGCATAGTTATATTATATTATTATTATTTTTTTTTTTTTTTATTGGTCTTTTTCCCCCTCCATTTTCCTCCGATTTTCTCCCCATCCCAATGTTAGTCGTATGCCAATTCCCAGTCCCTTCCTGGTCGCTGCGCACTTACCCCCCACAGTCAGATCATCTGGGAGAGTGGAGGCTACCACGTGCTTCCTCCGACACACGTCCAGCCAATCACCGCTTCTTTTCACCTGGCAGCGCGGATTCTCATTGAGAGGGCGTAGCGTGTGGGAGGACCACACTATCCCCCTCACGTCCAATCCGCGCTTAGCAGGCGCCCCGACCGAACTGTAGGAGTCGCTGTTTACAACGACCCGGACCCACCCCGCCAGCTTCTCCCACCCTCTGATACAGCCAATTGTATCAGTGCAGACGGCCAGCCAAGCTGGTGACAACCCCGGAGCTGTGAGCTGGATTCGAACAGGCAAATCCAGCTCAGCTCCGGGGCTGGTGACGAACGCAATCTCCGCTCGGCCACCTAACCGCCCAAGTTATATTATATTATTAAGGATACTCAAGTATTCATGTTATAGTCGACTTTGAAAAACCTGAATATGATGGCTGGGATATTGTGTGATGTTAAATACATAATATTCTTCACATAATATTGTGAACACCTTATCATGTCTACTGTTGAGATGTGTGGTCTGTGCAAGTTCTGTTTCCATGGGTAATACATGGTACAGTAAATATTCAGTTGACTCATGTACTGTATAGGAGTATATTGAAAAAGAAAAGAAAACATATAAACACTGAATCCCATCTAATAATAATAATAATAATAATAATAATAATAATAATAATAATAATAATAATAATAATAATAATAATAATAATATGCATGTAAATGTTAGTTATTTTTGCTGGTTTGAATGCTCGGGCACACAGAGGAGCTCCCTCAGCTGATGCTTGGTACTGTATGTCTTGCACATTATGAGAAGCGACAATAAAGCTGACATCGCTGCCCCACACTTGACTCAAGTAGTGTACTTTTTTCCAGGCCTTGTGTCAAGGCACACATACTGACTACATGGTGTCGCACTCACGGCAAAGTCGGAGATGAAGGTCCACTGCTGGACAGGCTGGTTGTAGGTGGGCTCGCTCCTCACCAAGCTCAGGTTAAAGGTCAGGCCGGGATGGTCCGCACACATCACCATGGACGACAGAAAGGGGGCTGGGTATGGGGCATGGTGGGGAGGAGGAGGTAAGCGAAAAGGGTAAATGAATGGGAGGCGACGTCCTCACTAAAGAAATCAACAACACGTCATTCATGTCACTGACCAAGCGGTCGTTATGTGCACACCTACTATTGTCTGTGGAATAGCAATCAACTGGTGAAATATGGGAAATATTTTAAATAAAATATTTTCTCATTTTGATGTAAAAACTAGCCAGATCGCTGGCCAAGCTCAATACACACAATTGTTAAGGGGATGCAGACCAGAGAAAGACTTTTGTCTTGTTTACACCAGGGTCCCCCATTTTCAATTTATAATGAATTGTAAGTAGGGTGCAACTAGCACTGCGCAATCCATTCTTTGTGGATCTAGCCCATGTTTGTGATTCAGATTATTTTAAGCACATTGATTGTTTTTATCTTCAGCAAAGCTCACGCTGCTGAAGAATATGATGGTCATGTCCTTCTGTTACTTATCTGTCATTAATCTGTTGGTGCCAATACCCAGAGGTGTAGCGGTCAACACTCCTTCCTCTGCAACAACATCTACCCCTACTGGTCAAAGATTGGATCCCACCAGAACCTTCTCTCCTGTGTCTCCCCTATTCTTCCTCTCAGCCTTCCTACTGTCTCAATAAAGAGCCTCCTCTCCTGTGTCTCCTCTACTCTGTCTCCCTCTCAGCCTTCCTACTGTCTCAATAAAGAACCGTCTCTCTTGTGTCTCCTCTACTCCTTCTCCCTCTCAGCCTTCCTACCGTCTCAATAAAGAGCCTCCTCTCCTGTGTCTCCTCTACTCTGTCTCACTCTCAGCCTTCCTACTGTCTCAGTAAAGAACCTTCTCTCCTGTGTCTCCCCTACTCTGTCTCCCTCTCAGCCTTCCTACTGTCTCAATGAAGAACCTTCTCTTCTGTGTCTCCTCTACTCTGTCTCCCTCTCAGCCTTCCTACTGTCTCAATAAAGAGCCTCCTCTCCTGTGTCTCCTCTACTCTGTCTCCCTCTCAGCCTTCCTACTGTCTCAGTAAAGAACCTTCTCTCCTGTGTCTCCCCTACTCTGTCTCCCTCTCAGCCTTCCTACTGTCTCAATGAAGAACCTTCTCTCCTGTGTCTCCTCTACTCTGTCTCCCTCTCAGCCTTCCTACTGTCTCAACGAAGAACCTTCTCTCCTGTGTCTCCTCTACTCTGTCTCCCTCTCAGCCTTCCTACTGTCTCAACGAAGAACCCTTTCCCCTGTTTCTCCTCTACTCTGTCTACCTCTCAGCCTTCCTACTGTCTCAATAAAGAACTTTTTCTCCTGTGTCTCCTTTACTCTATCTCCCTCTCAGCCTTCCTATGTTTCAATAAAGAGCCTCCTCCCGTGTATCCTAATTTCTCTCCCGCTCAGCCTTCCTACCTCTCTATAAAGAACCTTCTCTCCTGTGTCTCCCACACTCTGTGTTTTGTATCAATAACAATGAACTTGCACAAGTTTCATCAGTGAAGTTCTTAGGTGTCAATATCGATGAGAAACTCTGCTTTAAGAATCATTGTGAAATTGTTTGCAAGAAGGTTTCAAAATCGTTGGGCATCATAAAAAGGGTTAAAATTAGGGATGCACGATAATTATCGGGCCGATATCAGCAATTATGACGTCATCCCGATAAACCCGATAACGTTATTGATAGCTCCGATAATAATACATTTTTTGGTTAAAAGAAATCCGGTGTGGGTGGATTTGGATGAAGGGCGCTTGTTTTTATTATAGCCTCCTCCCGTTTTGCCAGTACTGTGGTACGACTGACAGCGTGTGGTTTAGGAACAGGGAGTTTTTCACAAATCCAGCGCTCCCTTTCTTGGCTGTGACGTAGTCACGTTACATTCGGAGGCAGACAGTCGATCTGCCAATTACGTCCCACCGCTTGCACCCACCTCTTCTTCTTACCACCAATCAGAAGCTCTCGTTTATTTACCTCCGGATTGTCGGCCATTATTCTACTCGGAGCTCAGGCTAATAACGTTAGCTCCCCGCCAGCCACATTGACAAGTACCAGCGCTTATACATTACTGGCAAATGTCAGCATCGACTTTAGTAAAATAGACCCAGACTTCTGAACGTTTCGTTCTGTCCGCCATGATGAGAGCAGAGCTGTCTGTACTCGGCAGCACCCGTGTGTGTGTGTGTGAGTGAGTGTGTGTGTGAGCACAGCCCGCTCCTCGCGCAGGCAGAGACACCGAGGCAGGAGAGATATAGAAAATGGCCAACAAGATTAGTTTGCGACGTTTAAATTCCTCAAAAAAAAACTCCATAATTTCTCGAGTACCGATAGCAGTACCGATGACGTCGGAGCTTATAAATACAAAATTTTTATTTTTATTAAAAATACAATAAATATCGGTTATCGATATCGGTTATCGGCTTGAGGAGCATAAAGTTATCGGTAACGGTGTCAAAATCAATATTGTGCATCCCTAGTTAAAATCCAATTAAAAAAGAGCACATTACTAACTTTGTATTACAGTTTAATTTATCCTCACATACTGCAATATAATTTGGGCCAGCACTTACCCATCTTACTTACAAACAATCCATAGAGCTCAGAAATCCTTTGTAAGAATTGCAACCAACTCTTCTTATTTAGCCCCAACCAAACCATTATTTAAACAACTGCAACTACTCACAATTTATGAGGTCAAACAGGGGTTCTTATGTACAAAGTGATTGGTCTTCCTTTATCTTTTCCTACTTTTTTTCAAAGTTATTTTGAGTTTAATTCTCATTATCATGCACATCTCACAAGAAGAAATAAAGTCTTACGCATTCCTTTCTGTAGGACCTATGTTGCCAAATTCTCATTTGTTTATCAAGGTGCAGTGATGTGGAATGATATACAAAATCTAACATAAACATGTTCCATTTTAAATATATTTAAAAGTAAGCTTAAAAAATAACTACAGATTATGTAGTCTGTAGTATCCATGTGTATTTGTGTGAAGTATTCCCCCCCCCCACCATTATAATTGTTGTATAATGCTGTGTATTGTATGTATCTGTGTGTATGAGAGAGGGATATGCGCATGTGTGTTTGTGCATAATGTGGGGGGGGGGGGGGGGTTGTGTAGTTATCCTATAATTATAGGTTTAAGAGGGGAGGTCGCTTATAAGCCCTTGGTTTTTTTTACCTTTCCTGCACATTTTAACTGTTCTTCTTTTACTTATTTTATACCAGAATGTATGTTTGCAAGTGCAAATAACAATAAACAAAACAAATAAACACTCTGTCTCCCTAAAACATTTAATAATAATAATAATAATAATAATAATAATAATAATAATAATAATAATAATAATAATAATAATAATAATAATAATAATAATAATAATAATAATAATAATAATAATAATGATTATGGTGCCATTGAGCCGTTTGTCTCACCGCCCCTCTTGATTCTCCCTCCGGAGTGAGACTCCACAAACAGACCCCTGAAACGGGCTTTGGTGCGGAAGTTCACCACCAGACGTCCCTGCTCGTTGATACGCATGCTGGTTGGGTACAGAGCACCTGGAAACACACACACACGCACACGCACACACACACACACACACACACACTCACACACACACACACACACACACACACACACACACACACACACACACACACACACACACACATTAGTTCTGCTCAAATTGCTGTGGCGAGTACTGTTTGTGTTCCCTCTGTCGTTCTGCCTCACCCTGGAGCTCAGCCTGGGGGGGGCTGCCGATGCCGTCCTTCCAGAGAATGGCCGTGTCGTACACGAAGGTGAGACGCAGCTCGGACTGCAGGTCAAAGTGCTGCCAGCCGCCTGTGCCGACGGGGGAGTGGAACACGTAGGACACATGGAGCGGCACGCGCACCGTCACGTAGGACTGGACCAGGTTCAGCACCTGGTTCACACATCAGAGGGAAGACACAGGTTAATGGGGGACATGTTATGGAAAATAGGTTTAGCCAAGTCTTTTTATGAAATGTTATTTAGGCACGGTTCAAATAACAAACTCAGCAAGACCGACGGCTTCTCAGTTACAGTGGGTGACAATATTGTCACAAGGAAAGATGAAATTACCTACCTGGGTTCCATCCTAGAGGCTAATCTTTCCTGTGACAAAATGGCAACCAATGTAATAAAAAAAGTCAACCAACGAACTAGATTCTTGTACCGGATCTCCTCTCTGGTAAACAAGAATACCCTGAAGACTCTGGCAGGAGCACTCATTCAAGGGTACTACGACAATCCCCGACAATCCCCTTTTAAGATTTGCATAAATTCAAATAAGGGCAGTGGAATATGCACTGTATCATAAATAGAAAACATCATGAAATGAAACGTATTGTGTTAGCATAATCAAATCAAATCAAATGTATTTGTAAGGCCCGACAACACACGTTAATGTCCCCATGGGCCGGACACGTCTTCTTTTAACAAGTCAAGAAGAAACATCACAATAAGTCAAAGCATCATGGTTCATAAGACATCGATTGAAAAGTATCCGCCCGATTTGTACAAGTGATGGCTTATTTTGAAGGTATGAACCTGTACTTTCACATCATGTTTTTTTTTTTAAGTGCTCGATAAGACCTCAAGTCTGTGCCTAGTCACATATAGGTCACCAGATACTTTAATGCTTCAAGTTAATCCTTGCCTTGGAACCCAGGTATTTCTATTGAAGATTCTGATCCCTGTCACAAAAGAGCTCAGGTGTAAATGACTAGAGTAGACACCCAAGAACCACTCGTCATCACTCCCTGTTCACTAGAAATCTACATGAATCTACACATAGATAAATGTAGATTTTGTATTCAGCTCTATTAAGTTAGTACACTGTAACATAACCAGTAGGAAACAACGTGAAGTAAGAGATAAGATCACAGCAGCAACGTCAATCTGAACCACGTAAATCAACTTCATGGAAAACAAACTGAAATGTAATATTTATGCCATTGGTAAAACAGTGTATTAAATAATGTAGCCTAGACAAGTGTGAGAGTGTCGATGTGTTTGGGACAGGAGGTAGACTACTGTGAGTGTACAAGATATAGTAGATTTGTTGGATGTTATTGTCCTGTACAATAAGGTTGGGTTGATCCCTTTTTGTGGAAAGACTAAATTTGCACTGGCATTCGTTTTTATATAAAGCCATAATTGGAGAAAAATACTGTATATTACCTCACTATTGGACCTCTGGACCCTATGGTACACAAACAAATTACTTACACTTAAAGTGCCTAGAGTTTGTACTGAATTTGGTATATCTGCCTTTGGAAGGACATTGAATCTACACTAGTGTCCACTTTAGAGTACAATCTGTAATTGTTTTTTAAATTGTGTGTAAGGTTTTAAATTATGAAATTTGTTCAGGTTTATTTATTTGTATTCATATTTTTGGTTTTCTCTTCCTCATACTTTGTATATGGATTGATGATTGTTGATGATTATTGGTGATGCCAGTATGTATAGGCTACTTGACAACACTGTAAACAAGGGTTTGCCCCTCAGTGTAAGAATCAAAATAAAGATTGAATGAACTTCATACACCATTAGTCACTTTGTTATTTGGCTGTCATTAGTATTAGAAATGTTCTGTCACCGTTTACAATCACATTCAAGGTTAGTAATTGTCAACTTTAATCGTCAAGCCTGCCTCAGCTGCCACTTATGACGATGTAAGCAGATTCTATGAGCCAAACCTGCTTTGTAAGTCTTTCTTACTTTGGTGAAAACCAACACATGTACCTTGACTGACTGAATGAAACCAAAGTCATCCTCCTGTCTGATCTTTTGACTGACATCTCTCCGATTTATTATACCCTTCGGGTTCGACATCAAAATAATCTACAGATCTACGCTCAGATCAACACTGTTATGTGGCATTATGTCGAATAAGCACGGCATAGTGTTTAGTCATATGTGGGCTTATATAACCACTACTGTTGCTGTAAAAAAAAAGAAAGAAAAGAAAAATCCTCTTGAGACCCTGACTCCTGGTGGTCTTAGTGTATCAAGGTCCTTTTCATCAATAGGCAGGTTGGTGATGCACCATAGACACACCTGCTAGTGACGTGCTGCTACACACACAGCACTTGACATGCAGGGCTGACGGGGTAATGCTGCCCTGCAGAAAGAGACCCTCAGCAGGCGCTATTCTCCTCTGTGACTGGAGGTGGCTATAAGGGGTGGCTCTTTCAATTGTCTTTTCACTCATACGTCCCATTGTGCTGCAGGAATTCAAGGGAGTCAGAAAGGCCAGTCATATGTGTTGTATTTCAATTGTTCTAATCTTTAAAATTGTGATATATTACAGGTATTTTAACAGCTCAAAATGCACGTTAATAATCCATTAATTAGATTCCATTGTGTTCCCTGAATAAACTATTGTAATATGATTACACACTTCAGAAATTTAACTGTGTATGTAAACGGCATTACAGAAACAAAGTAAGTGTAATCAGGATACTTTTGAATAGTTTCTGTAATCCCGTTTACATACACAGTTACACTTCCGAACCCAAGAGGGTAACATTCCACGTTCTATGAACCTCAAGTAACAATACCGCACCATAAGGTCTCATTCCATGGAGATGTATTGTACTATACCGTCCACTAGGTGTCTCTGTTAACCAATTATCCCAACAGTCTTTTAGTGACTGTTGAACTGCTTTGGCTATGTGCCAGGCCAAAGTTTCTGATTCGAAATCCACTATATTATCACTGTTTGACTTGGAATTAATTTACCCATTTGCATGCAGTAGCCAATTATCATACATACACTGTGGACAAAGATTATCTTCAGTTGGCGAGAAAAAGCCCTTTGGGAGAAGACAGTGAAGCAGAACCATAATCCCTTCTCTCCCTGTCAATGAACATTCCACCATCCAGTCATTATCTTCAGGTCTTGACAATCCACATTTTATTTATACTGTATCATTTCAACTATCAATACTTTTTTAGCAATTTTCAGCACAGACAATCCAATCACTGTTTACAACATTCAACCGTCAAGTCCTTTCTGTACAGCAGAGGACAATCTAATTATTTTTTAGATTTTTATTGAAGGACAGTGTTGTGAAGGATCAGATTAAACCGAATATGTATATTTATTTATATATATATATTTAATTGTATTTGTATATCGTTTGATATCCCCGGTATATTCCTTGTACAATATGCATTGAATATCCCCGTTTCTACTAAACAGCCCATAATAGTTTCATTCTACCATTGGACGAGAACCTGGCGCCAGGTTGCCATACCCCTAGGTTCAAGTTCAATCGTGCCGCCTAACATGTCGAGGCAACCCCCGGTTCCGCGCAGTAATATGCCGGGCGAAATACGTGTGGTACTATTTGTTCATAGCGCATATATATATGGCGCTCGTAAAGTAGAACTTTCTTTTAGTCCAGTTCTTTACCCTCCAACAGAGTGACAGACGCAAAAGCCTCCCCACGAAGCACGTGCGGTGTAGTAGGGCCTACTTGGCCCAGAATAGGCATTGAGATATCGTGTAGATTAATAGTTGAATGGTCATAGTTTGGCACCATACCGTCGAGTTGGACGTATTCTATTAAGCTAATAATAGTCTATTTATGTATGGTGCATCGTTCGGTTCGAGTTCTACAGTTATCAGTACCCCCATCGTTCCTGACGTTATCTGGACGCTTATCCAGGCTGGTCAGACCCCTAGTGGTGATTGCATCCGAGGAGCTCCGGGTCAAGAGCGACTGGACCTGTATATTGGATTACTCTACCCGACGACGGCGAGCCTTCCACGGCTCTTGGATTATGCTTTATGTGCTTTGATTATTCCATGGATAAAGGCCAACACTGTTGAGTGTTGGAATTACCCCCCGGAGAGGACTACAGGTGAGGCGGCGCTCTACACGTGAGGTCGCACCACGTCTTTCCGTTGTGGACCGGCAGATACCGTTCCACAGAGGGTCCAGCTGTGTTCGTCTACGGCCCGAGGTTCTGTGGGCACTGGGTCTAAGACTTTGGATTCTCCCAAGACACCGTCGGCCAGATGGGATACCGCCAGCGACTTCTCTAACCCCCCCCTCCTACTGTCTTACAACCAGCGGGACCCCCCCCCCCCCCTTAGTGTATCCAGCTATAATCATTTAAGTACTATCGCTATCGTTTCCTAAATATTCCAGGTTGTATACTTACTCCCTGCGCAACCAGAGATTGGACATTCAATGTTGATTTACCTACGAATACTCATTTGCCATAAAAGTGCATACTTAACATTTCAAATCATAAATGTAATTAAGTGAATGTTGTATACACCCTTTGCTGTATTAAATATTCGATTTGGTCCATTTGTGTTGGTTCGTTTCATCAGGTGGGAAAGTGTTCATCATACTTATATCTTGTACTGGGTGGCCAGAAGTTAAAGTACATGAGGTAGTGGTATTAAATATCATATCTAACAATACAGTCAGGGAATTGTACCCCTCAGCTACAATTGGTCCTTCGAGCCGGATGGTAACTAGTGTAATATTAATATAGTGTTATTAATATCGAAATGGCCTATGATGAACACTCCACGAAACGATCCTCCTAACCTAGAACGCCCGCGGCGCAGACGACAGACACCTCAGTACTTAGAGGCTTACACTGTCAGTCAACTACCTAGCCTTCGACAAACGGTAAACGTGGTAAAAGTAGAAAGTAAAATTATGTCTGACCTTAACGACCAGGTTTCCCCGACCACAGAGGCCCTAGTAGGTCCTAATGTAACTGACCAAGCCCACGGTGGAGACCAGGAGGGAATTGACATGCCTTTACCCCCCGCCACTACTAAAGAAGTAGTCCCCGACACGCCCCGGGAGGAAGACAACCCTACAGAGAGAGAACTCTGCACGGAAGAAGAAGAGGAGAGTGCCGAGGAACTAGAGCTCCAGGACTCCCCAACGAGTACCCCCAGGAGCGGTTCACGCAGGAGCGGCTCACCTCCACTACCGCCTTCCCCCAGCGAAGCGGAGAGGATACTACAACAGGCGTTCCTCGTCAGCCTGACAGCCTCTACCGAACGCGATCGGCTCCAAGCACAGACGCTTAGCGAGCGCGAACGTCTCCAAGCCCAGGCGACCAGCGAGCGCGAACACCTCCAAGCACAGCAACGGAGCGAAGAACAGCGCACAAGTCTGGAGATGAGACGCTTCCAGATGGAAGAGAATATGGCAAGAGACAGACTACAAGCGCAACTGATAGAGCAGCTGATCAAAAGGACAACTCCCTCTCCCTCCGCCAGGGGCTCAAGGAACTCGTCGAGACAGCAGTCAAGAGCAGCGTCACCGCAACGAGCAAGCGACCCTGAACTTGACCAACAGACCGAGTCTAGACCCCCCGCAGACCCCCTTCCCATACCGGTCCAAGCGAGACCCAGCTACAAGGAAGGAGCGGCCTACACTGCGGAGAAGCTAAATAAACGATTACAAGATCTGGAAGATTTGATAGAAGAAGAAGAGGGAGAAGAGGAGAACCAAGCCCGACGACAGCACAGTACTCCACCGGACCAGGAGGTCCCATACAGTCCAGGCTATACCCCCGCGGCGCTGCGCTACAGACCCCCGACTCTATTTACGGGTGAGCACGACGCACGACCAGCCCCGAGGAACAGTACCTGGACCAGCGGGCCATGGTACCCTGCCAGTACCGGCCCACAGCGAGGCGCAAGAGGGGACTCGCCCAGGAGGTCTCTCCCCCAACGCTCGCCGATGTATTCACCATCCACGGCGTCATACAACGCCACGCCGTCAATCCCAGACTTCGCCTATGAGAGTCGAGCACAGTACACGGAGCTCCGGATGTGCTTAGAGACAATGCTGGTGGATGTCATTGATGAACGCCACAAGTATGCAATATTATTGAAGCACCTGAAAGTACCGCGAGCACACAATATAGCGCTAGCCTATGCTACCTCCTCGACCCCATACACAGCGGCCCTTGCAGCGCTGGATCAAAGATATGGACGTATATGGGATTACGTAATCCAGGAGATAAGGCATATTGACGGCCTACCCCCAGCCACAGACAATCGCTCACTAGACGACCTGTCAATCAAAGTGCAGTCCCTGGTGGGGATGCTGGGAGCTCAACGGGAGAAGGGCAGGCATGAGCTGTACGCCAACTCTAACGTTGAGAGGATTTTGGAGAAGCTGCCACCCGCAAGACAGGAGCGCTTTCGGCGGCAGAGGGACTACCGAGATCCCGACGGCCCCGAGCCATCCCTCCTTGATCTGGCCGACTTCCTGGCGAGAGAGGTCAGCAGCTTACGACTGGACACCTTCGGGCGTCTCGACTCAAGAAGAAGCCGAGGCTCTCATAATCAAGTTACGCGCCTCCCTAATCAAAGGAGGCTTTGATCTCAGGCAGTGGGCCAGCAGTGACCCGCACGTATTGCGCAGCCTCTCCTCCGCAGACAAGGCTGCCAGCAGCGACCTGGATGGCGACAATCCCAGGAGAAGCCCAAGAAATGACACTAGGATTAGTCTGGCGCTTCAAAACAGACTCGCTCCACTATAGACACAAACCCTTGGCTCCAGAGCAAGGAAGGTCGGCGGCGATACCGACCACCAGACGGAGTGTGTACAGAACACTCGCCAGACAATATGACCCGCTGGGATGTATTCTACCTTACACCACCAGGGCAAAGATGATTGTACGAGCACTATGGGACAAGGACCAGGGCTGGGACGACCCAATACCCGCACACCTTGCCTCAACATGGAGAGAGTGGGAGACGGAACTCCGCTCACTCCCAGGTGTCAATATACGCCGCAGCTACTTCCCATCCACAGTGAGGCCAGAGACATGCGAGATTGAGCTACACGTCTTCAGCGATGCCTCCGAAGTAGCCTACGGATCGGTTGCTTATTTGCGTGCCCAAGAGATGGGAGGAGAGATACACACTGCTTTCATACTGGCCCGCTCAAGGATAGCCCCACGTAAGCAACAATCTATCCCACGTCTAGAGCTCTGCGCAGCCCTCGCAGGAGCGCATCTAGCCACGTTAATCCAACGTGAACTCACCATTCCGGTGCATAGAACAATCTTGTGGACAGATTCCACGACAGTAATCACATGGATTAAGTCTGATTCATGCAGATACAAAGTCTTCGTGGGAGTCAGAGTCACCGAGATTCAGGAACTAACAGAAGAAGCAAGCTGGAGATATGTGGATACCAAACACAACCCAGCTGACGTCATCACCCGGGGAATGTCCCTGGATGACCTAACCCGTCGCAACATCTACAGTGACGGACCAGCATTCCTCCAGCTCCCGGAAGGAGATTGGCCTACGCCCACCCCGAGGGAAGCAAGTAGAGAGGAGGCTGAGAACAAGAAGCCTATGTTCTGTGGACTGAGCACTGTCGCCTCCACAGACCCGAACATAGATGACTGCATTACCCTAGAGAGTGCGCAACAAAGGACATTCCTGCGGCATCACCCAGAGATTCAGTCCACCACTGACATGTCAGCAGCTGACTACGAAGAAGCAGAACTTCTTCTACTACAACGAGCCCAGAGAGACTCGTTCCCCGATGAGCTAGACTGTCTACAGGGAGGAAACCCCGTCCCATCAGACAGCAGACTGATTCACCTGGCACCAGAGAGTGACGCACATAATCTCATCAGAGTGGGTGGTCGCCTGCGGAGAGCCCCCGATCTACCAGAACTTAAGACCCACCTCGCTCCAGCCCAGGTTGACTTCCAGTTTAATCCCCCGAACGCACCCCACTTCGGTGGAACCTGGGAACGAGAAGTACGTTCTATAAAGACAGCCCTGTATGCCGTACTCGGAGCCCAGACTGTGGCAGAGGAAGTCCTAATGACAAAAAAAAAAAAAAAAAAAATCTAACCCTAACTAACCATACTGTCATGCACTTGTCCTAATAAACTAACCTACACTGTAGCACTCAACACTTTGATGAACATTGTTACTCAGCTGATAGAGTTGTGCTCTTCCTGATGGCTTGTCGTACAGAACTTGTAAGTCGCTTTGGATAAAAGCGTCAGCTAAATGACTAAATGTAAATGTAAAATGTAAGTCCTCACGGAGATCGAGGGAGTATTGAACTCCAAGCCCCTCGGTTACGTCTCCAGTGATGTAGCAGATGTCGACCCAGTCACCCCCAACACACTCCTAATGGGGCGGCTGGACCCTGCGCTACCCCAGACAATGTATAGGCCCGAAGAAGCGAACGGCCGAAGAATGTGGAGGTACAGCCAAGTACTAGCTGACAAGTTTTGGAGCAGCTTCCTACTTCACTACCTACCGTCTCTACAGACCCGCCAGAAGTGGGTAAAAGAGAGAGACAATTTGACAGAAGGAACAGTCGTCATGATAGTTGACCAGTCACTCCCCAGAGCTATGTGGCCGGCTGGCCGCGTAAGCAAAGTGATCACCGGTGCCGATGGCAAGGTCCGAGCAGCTGAAGTACTCGTCCAAGGGCGCACCTACACACGGCCCGTGGCGAGGCTCATAGAACTGCCCCGACTCCCAGATACTATCGATGATGACCATGACCCTATGACTTTGTGAGTTGACTGACCTTACAGCGGACCTTGAGTGGAAGACAGTGCGGTTAATCTGTCTCTGCTTAGCTAATTAGGTGGGACTAATTAGGGGGCGGCTGTTGTGAAGGATCAGATTAAACCGAATATGTATATTTATTTATATATATATATTTAATTGTATTTGTATATCGTTTGATATCCCCTGTATATTCCTTGTACAATATGCATTGAATATCCCCGTTTCTACTAAACAGCCCATAATAGTTTCATTCTACCATTGGACGAGAACCTGGCGCCAGGTTGCCATACCCCTAGGTTCAAGTTCAATCGTGCCGCCTAACATGTCGAGGCAACCCCCGGTTCCGCGCAGTAATATGCCGGGCGAAATACGTGTGGTACTATTTGTTCATAGCGCATATATATATGGCGCTCGTAAAGTAGAACTTTCTTTTAGTCCAGTTCTTTACCCTCCAACAGAGTGACAGACGCAAAAGCCTCCCCACGACCTGTATATTGGATTACTCTACCCGACGACGGCGAGCCTTCCACGGCTCTTGGATTATGCTTTATGTGCTTTGATTATTCCATGGATAAAGGCCAACACTGTCGAGTGTTGGAATTACCCCCCGGAGAGGACTACAGGTGAGGCGGCGCTCTACACGTGAGGTCGCACCACGTCTCTCCGTTGTGGACCGGCAGATACCGTTCCACAGAGGGTCCAGCTGTGTTCGTCTACGGCCCGAGGTTCTGTGGGCACTGGGTCTAAGACTTTGGATTCTCCCAAGACACCGTCGGCCAGATGGGATACCGCCAGCGACTTCTCTAACCCCCCCCTCCTACTGTCTTACAACCAGCGGGACCCCCCCCCCCCCTTAGTGTATCCAGCTATAATCATTTAAGTACTATCGCTATCGTTTCCTAAATATTCCAGGTTGTATACTTACTCCCTGCGCAACCAGAGATTGGACATTCAATGTTGATTTACCTACGAATACTCATTTGCCATAAAAGTGCATACTTAACATTTCAAATCATAAATGTAATTAAGTGAATGTTGTATACACCCTTTGCTGTATTAAATATTCGATTTGGTCCATTTGTGTTGGTTCGTTTCATCAGGTGGGAAAGTGTTCATCATACTTATATCTTGTACTGGGTGGCCAGAAGTTAAAGTACATGAGGTAGTGGTATTAAATATCATATCTAACAATACAGTCAGGGAATTGTACCCCTCAGCTACAGACAGTCTAATTATTTTCAACATTTGAGGACAAATGGGCACTCGGTCAAAGGCCTCTATTGAGACTATGAGGCCACAGAGGGTGTAGGTGATGAGACGGCCCACTGTGACAGGCTTCCATAAGAGACACAGTCCATTAGCTGGAGAGACAGGCCACCTTCAGCCTGAGCGACAGTGATCACCCTTTAATGAACAGGATGTGACATGAATTGGACGACTGGAGTCATAATTAAATATCTGTGCCCGACTACGTTTTTTTCCGTGACTGAAGATAAGAAACAATCTGCAGTCTCTCTCTCTCTCTCTCCATCTATCACTTACACACACGCGTGCAAACGCACGCACGCACGCACGCACACACACACGCACGCACGCACACACAATCGGCAGTCTGATCAGCCAGGAGAAGCTCAGAGATCAAAGGCTGTGGGGAGCACAGAGACCAGCAGGAGAACAGGAGCAGGACCTCTGTCTCCTAAATAACAAGGAGAACCCAGAGAATACCAACACTAATCACTGCCTTCACTCCCCGCCATGCAGCAAGAGAGAGGTTTGTTATGGGAGGCCAGTGACAAGCCACAGCGCTGCAACGTTTCACTTGCTCTGTTTGAACTTTAAGCCCTTTGAATCCCCACCCACGACAAGGAAGCGTGATGAAGAGTGAGGAAGAGTCAGGAAGAGTGAGGAAGAGTGAGGAAGAGTGAGGAAGAGTCAGGAAGAGTGAGGAAGAGTCAGAGTCAGGAAGAGTGAGGAAATATGAGGAAGCGTCAGGAAGAGGAGGAATAGTGAGGAAGAGTGATGAAGATTGATGAAGAGTGATGAAGAGTGAGGAAGTATGAGGACGAGTCAGGATGAGTGAGGAAGAGTGATGAAGAGTGCCCATATAGGAAAACTGTAGCATTCCTGCATTGTTTTTTTTCTTTCCAGAGCATACCAAATGCTATAGAAATATTATAGTGATTCAGAAATGTAGCATGTATATTGTAAAACCACAGGAATATGATAGTGAATCACAATATATTTCTATAATATTCCATTTACATTTATTCATTTAGCTGATGCTTTCATCCAAATCAGCAGGAGGGGTGCACCTCTGGCAGCTAAGGTTTAACTGGTATTGTTCGTCTAGCAGTGTTGCACTTGAGTGGTATACTCTGAATGCAGTAGTAGTAGCAGTAGTACAGACATAATATATAGTGGTAAAGTGTGTGTGTGTGTGTGTGTGTGTGTGTGTGTGTGTGTGTGTGTGTGTGTGTGTGTGTGTGTGTGTGTGTGTGTGTGTGTGTGTGTGTGTGTGTGTGTGTGTGTGTGTGTGTGTGTGTGTGTGTGTGTGTGTGTGTGTGTGTGTGTGTGTGTGTGTGTGTGTGTGTGTGTGTGTGTGTGTGTGTGAAAACACAGGCATACAATAGATTTTTCACGTGTGAAAGACGCAAGGCTAGCTAATGGGATATGAGGTTCTACTCCTAACCTTGGCACTGTGTCTCTGCCAATAACTAGGACTCCATTGAATCAGATTCTGCCCATATAGGTTTCCACTGAGACTTTGTGTGTGTGTGTGTGCGTGTGCGTGTGCGTGTGCGTGTGTGTGTGTGTGTGTGTGTGTGTGTGTGTGCGCGTGCGTGTGCGTGTGTGTGTGCATATGAGGGTATGTTTAACAACACTAGGGACTGACATGCTGGGATATAGAGCAGGTAAACACACACAAAGACACAGAGACTTACATATCACCTGCAGACAAACAGTGGTGGTGCCACTCTGTCTGTGTGGCCCAGTGAAATTACTCAGAAGCAGACAACACACACAAACACTGGTTCCACCTTGACAACAAACACAAAAACCCGCATTCTTAAACTGGCTGTAGTCCAATTACATCCTCCTGACTGACTATTGTTGACGATAAACTATTTTAAACCAATATAAAAGGGAGAAAAGGGCTGTTATTTAGCTAAACCGTATGATAATTGTTCATCTCAGCCATGTTGATATTAGCAAGCACAACGACAAACATACCAGGCTAGAATGATATTATTATTAATCTAGGTGCCATGGAGTCAGTGGTTGTCATAGTTGTTGTTGCCAAGCCCCGATCTGACCTAAACATCCCACTGAACCTTTCGATTCACAGTGGACAAATACGCAGCCCACACAGAGACCCACTCAATCGAAGAATTAATTTGTTATTCATATGGTCTTCGCACTAGGCGGTCAAATCAATATTTGTGAATACGAACAACTTTCTCTCTAAGCCAGAAGCCAGAGAGAGCCAAGACCAAGCCTGTGGTTTAATCTGGGTGTTTCTGTAGACAGTGTACGGGAGATTGATTTTTCGGGAACCTGCGCACACAGTTGTGTGTTCTAGTCCTTACATCCAAACACGCTTTATATTATAGTACTTCTATTCTATTCACATAATAATGCTTACTACATATATCTATTCTATTCACATATATGCTTACCACATGTATCTATTGCTATGTCCGCCCATCACAATCACGCAAACTGTCTAACGCCTGTCCCGTCACATTGGTGTGGAGGATGCCATAATCTACATGGTCCACAAGGCCTATCTACATCTGGAGAAGCCGGGCAGCTCAGTGAGGGTAACATTCTTTGACTTTTCTAGTGCCTTCAACACTATTCAGCCTCCACTACTAGCTGAGAAGCTGTCAGTGATGGGGGTGGAGGACGACTTGGTGGCCTGGATCTTCAACTACCTCACTGGCAGACCACAGTCTGTCAAACTGCAGGGGTGCCACTCCGACGTGCTGATCTGCAACACTGGAGCCCCCCAGGGAACTGTATTGGCACCCTTTTTATTCACCCTGTACACCTCAGACTTCCGCTTCAGCTCCGGGAACTGCCATCTCCAAAAGTTTTCTGATGACTCCTCCATCGTTGGATACATCACCAACGACAACGAGGAGGAGTACAGAGCTGTGGTGGAGAGCTTCACAGAGTGGAGCAAGGAAAACCACCTACAGATCAACATCAGCAAGACGAAGGAGATGGTGGTGGACCATCAGCGGAGCAGGAGGAAGCCCCCAACTCCCATCATCATCCAGGGGGTGGAGGTGGAAAGGATGGAGAATTACAAATTCCTGGGTGTTCTCATGAACAACAAACTGGACTGGACGGACAACACCGAGGCCCTCTACAGGAAGGGACAGAGCAGACTGTTCTTCCTAAGAGGGCTCAGGTCTTTTAATGTCTGCAGCAAACTGCTGCAGATGTTCTACCAGTCTGTGGTGGCGGATGCCCTCTTTTTCGCTGTGGTATGCTGGGGGGGCAACACCAACACAGACAAAATAAACAAACTGGTAAAAAAAAGCAAGCTCTGTGGTGGGAGCGGACCTGGACAGTCTGGAGGTGGTGGCAGAGGGGAGGACGAGGAGGAAGCTGCATGCTATCCTTGAGAACCCCTGTCACCCCCTCTATGATGAGCTGACCGCAATGCGGTCCACGTTTAGCCACAGACTATTCCCCCCCCCGACATACCACAAAGCGCTTTGGGAAGTCCTTTGTGCCGGTGGCAATCAGGCTCCACAACCAGGCAGGGCCAGGACGGGCCAACTGCTGTGAACTGGAGGAGCTGGGTTGTGGACTGTAACCAATTAATTTCAACACATTCATGATTGGACTTGTTTCTTTTTCACCACTCTTTTTGAGCTCTTTTTAGTCCTATTTTAGCTATTTTTTATCCCTGTGTACTTGTCCATCTTGTTTTAACACATGTATGTTATGTATAAACTGTTTTTTAATTGCTGTTTTTAAATTGCTGTTACGCTGCTTATGCTGTAAAGGACATCTTAATCTCCCCTCTGGGATAAATAAAGGTTTTCAATTCAATTCAATTGTCTCCCTGTGAGTGGCTGTCTCGTGGTGATAACCGGAGTGGTGGACGTCCCGTGATGACCGGGAGGATGCAACCCTCTCTGCGCCGCCCCCATGCCTCAAATAGATCCGCTATCAGCTCTATTTTTCAATCTTTTAAAATGTTCAGTTGCTATTGCATGCACTTATCTGGGGTTTCATTACATACTACTATCACCGACATCTAAGAAGAGAGCTCCCCCCTTGAACGGCCCTTCTAAGGTTTCTCTCCTCCACATTGCCTGTGGTGCATTTTTTCCTATTGCTAGGTTTTAGTGAGTTTTTCCTTACCTTCGCGTGGGGTATGTCTGGGAGTGTTGCATTAATTTATTTAATTTATTTAAAAAGATTTGGACTTCATGGTGTTTTTGTTTTGTTCTTGATTTATTGTGATGTTTCTTCTTGACTTGTTTAAAGAAGACGTGTCCGGCCAATGGGGACATTAACGTGTGTTGTCGGGCCTTACAAATACATTTGATTTGATTTGATTTATTAGTTGTGAACCAGGAAATGGAGCTTTATATCCTCAGGAAGACCCATCTCTGGGTGCCCCCCGTAGCCACCTTCGCTATCCCACTCGTTCTCTACGGGGCAGCTCCACATTTTACATCTTGACGTCATCACAGGTTCAAGTCTCGGCTCTCTGAGTTTCTGGCTTTTGGTTGTTGCCTGTGCCAACAAATACAGATTGAATTGTAGTGTTTTCTTTCACATAATTATAATTATACTATTTTGACGCTGTTGAAATGTAATAGCTAATAGTGAGAGGAGGGGGGTCTCGGAAACCTCTCTGCTCCCAGAGACTGCGCTGAACGGCTCCAGGATTAGTTGTAAGTGTTTGGGACGCGTGAATATTTTAGGCAACCAACTTGTGTTTAGCGTTTCTCTGATTGGCCACTACGCCCATGTGACCGCGGCAGCGCGAGAGAGCTGCAGCGCGGAAATAGGCTGTCTATTGCCATTCTCTAAGACAAACTCTAACCTTAACCAGCTCCTTAACAGCGCCTAAACTTAACCCTTCTAACCATAACCAACTCCGAAACAATGCCTAACCTTAACCTTAACCATAACCAACTCCGAAAGAATATTGCCATTCTCTAAGACAAACTCTAACCTTAACCAGCTCCTTAACAGCGCCTAAACTTAACCCTTCTAACCTTAACCAACTCCGAAACAATGCCTAACCTTAACCATAACCAACTCCGAAACAATGCTTAAAGTTAACATGCCTAAACTTAACCGGCGAAAGAATGCACATTAAAAAAAAAAAAAAAAAAAAAAAAAAAAAAAAATGAAGGGAATCGAACTTGTCACCAACGGACCGCAGGATCCACAGCAAGGCAGCGCTGCCAGTTGAGCTAGTTGTCGATGTTAAAAAATGGGGGATTACTGCTACATAATGCTGGCGCGACAGAGCTCCGCGGCAGAGCGGAGCTGCCGCTCTGCTGCTGCCGCGTCGCTGCGGGGGCGTGGCTAGACGCAAGTTGGGCGTGGCTAGACACAAGTTGGTTGCCTTTAATATTTCGGCGTTTGGGACCAGCTTGGTTGACATTAGCTGCTAATTAGGGATGTTCGGTATTGGCTTTTTTACCGATATCCGATATTGTCCAACTCTTAATTTCCGATACCAATATCAACCGATACCGATATATGCAGGGTCCCCCCCCCCCCCCCCCAAAAAAACTAAATAATTTCAGGTAACTAACATTACATATCTCTTGTCGTGGAATTAACACAACATTATGCATACCTTTGACAATAAAAGTATGCATTCATGTGTTAATTTCACTGGATGCATTCAACAAGGCATTCTAAATGTAAACATTATCTGTGCATTTCCCCTTTTCTTCTCTCTCTCTCTCTCTGGTTCTCACTTTCCCTTTCTCTTTTTCCCTCTCTTTCTTTCCTTCTCTCTCCCTTATTTATTGTAATTTTCCTTGTATACTATTGCTACTGTAATTTTTTATTTAATTTACTTTTATGCATATACATAACCTTGTTTTTGTTGTAAATACAGGTAAACATTTTTTTATTTTTTTTTATTTAACCCTTTATCTGCCAGGGATTATTCTGATCTTAATCCACTGTCTACCAGTACTGTAAATATATGGAGATGTTCCCCTTCTTTGAATGAATGAATGAATGAATTAATGAATGAATGAATGAATGAATGAATGAATGAATGAATGAATGAATGAATGAATGAATGAATGAATGAATGAATGAATGAATGAAAACTTTATTTAACAGATTGCAGAATGGGTACAATACAGTACGGCTCAATACACACAATTGTTAAGGGGATGCAGACCAGAGAAAGACGTTTGTCTTGTTTACATCAGGGTCCCCCATTTTCAATTCAATGACATGTATGGCATAGGGACATATAGGTATTTAGTACTGATACATTTGTGACATAAACGGTATTCAAATATACAGTACTGTTACCCCTAGATCCTGACAGAGTATATACATATGATGGGGAGGGGACTGTACATTAGGAGGGCTATAACTTTTTAAATTGTATTGCTAAATTGACATTACTATGGCCCATTCAACGTCAAGTATCTATCGTTTAGGATGTAGCAACGTTCTACTTTTTCATTCACATATTCATACTAAAATACAGTCTAAAGTATAAATATGTTTTTATCGTTTTCTGCAGCATTCTGCAGAACGTGATTTATAGCCATAAATACATATATTGGGGGACCCTGATGGAAACAAGACGAAAGTCTTTCTCAGGTCTGCATCCTCTTAACAATTGTATGTATTGAGCTGTACTGTACTGTACCCATTCTGCAATCTGTTAATAAACTTTTCAATCAATTCAATCAATATTACATCATCAAATGTAGTTTGATACCGATTGACGTCAGATAAAAAATTTCAATTGTACAAGGTCCTACACGTCATGCCTCATCATCTGCTGGTGACCGGAGGGGGGGGGGGGGGTTAAGTCCGTGGCCAACGTTAAATCATTTATGTAGTATGGGCGATACATAGATCACAGCAATCAAACAATCAAAATCTGTAGTGCGGAGCTTCAGAGTGTGGTCCAGTGAGGCATGCGAGTGTCTCCGCGCCTGGCTGGAGAGGGCAGACTGTGACCAGGACTTTGTTGAGTGGGCGGGGCCTGAGGCTGGAAACAACCTGGATGACTACACAGACACTGTGACATCCTTCATCAGCCTCGGCGAGGAGGTGTGTGTCCCCCTCCGCACTAGGAAGATCTACAACAACAACAAGCCCTGGTTTTCAGCCCAACTCAGGCGGCTGAGGTCGGAGAAGGAGGTGGCCAGGCTCAGTGGTGATGCTCATCGGTTCAGGCAGGCCAAGTACAAATTCGCCAAAGAGGTGAGGGAGGCGAAACTTCGCTTCTCAGAGAAACTGCGGCAGCAGCTCTCTGAGGGGAATTCCTCCTCCGTTTGGAAAGGCCTCAAGACCATTACAAACTACAAGCCGAAGTCACCACAGGCGCCTGATAACCTCCCCCTGGCGAACGAGCTAAACACATTTTACTGTAGGTTTGAGAAAGAGGTTCCCCCCCGCCCTCTTCCTTCACCCACTCGGTCACAACCTCCATCCCCCCACCCCAGTGCCCCCCCCCCCCCCACACCCCCCCCTCCCCTCTCTCTGTCAGTGTGAGAGAGGTGAAACGGCTGTTTTCTAGTCAGAATCCCCGGAAGGCGGCCGGCCCTGACTCTGTCTCCCCCTCTGCCCTGAAGCACTGTGCTGACCAGCTCGCACCGGTGTTTACCACCATTTTTAATGCATCGCTGGAGCTGTGTCATGTCCCAGCATGCTTCAAGGCCTCAACCATCATCCCCGTCCCCAAGAAGGCCAAGGTCACGGGCCTTAATGACTACAGACCTGTCGCCCTGACCTCTGTGGTCATGAAGGTCCTGGAGCGCTTTGTCCTGGCCCACCTGAAGCTCATCACAGATCCTGTGCTGGACCCGCTGCAGTTCGCGTACAGAGCCAACAGATCCACAGAGGATGCTGTGAACATGGCTCTGCACTACACGCTGGAACATCTGGACTACGCGGGCAACTATGTCAGGATCCTGTATGTGGACTTCAGCTCGGCCTTCAACACCATCCTTCCACCCATCCTGGAGCACCAGCTATCCCTGCTGCAGGTGCCGGCCTCCACTCGCAGGTGGATTACCGACTTCCTGTCCAACAGGTCTCAGCGGGTGAGGCTGGGGAAGAGCATTTCCAGCTCTAGGTCCACCAGCACCGGTTCCCCGCAGGGCTGCGTTCTATCCCCACTACTGTTCTCCCTGTACACCAACAGCTGTGCCTCTCTACACCCCTCGGTCAAACTCCTGAAATTCGCTGACGACACCACCCTGGTGGGTCTCATCTCCAGGGGGGACGAGTCGGCCTATAGGAGGGAGATCGAGAGGCTGCAGAGCTGGTGCAGCTGCAACAACCTGGAGCTCAATGCTCGGCATGACCATCTCCCGGGATTTGAAGTGGGAGCTCAACATCACGGGCCTGCTCAAGAAGGCCCAGGGGAGGATGTTCTTCCTCCGGCAGTTGAAGAAATATAAACTGCCGAGGACCATGATGGCCCAATTCTACACGGCCATCATTGAGTCCATCCTCACCCACTCCATCATCTCCTGGTTCCCCGCTGCAGCGGCAAAAGATCTTGCCAAGCTGCAGCGGGTGATTCGCTCCGCGAAGAGGGTGATCGGCTGTCCCCTGCCCTCCCTCAGGTCCCTGCACGACACCAGGGCGCTGAAGAGGGCGAGGAAGATCATGGCCGACCCATCCCACCCCGGTCACAGCCTCTTCACCCTGCTCCCCTCTGGGAGAAGGCTGAGGATCCCAAAGGCTGTGAAAGCTCGACACAGACTGAGCTTCTTCCCCTCAGCCGCGAGGCTGATCAATGCCTCAGGTCCCCCCCCCCCCCCCCCTCCTCCTCTGCCCCCAAGTGACACTGGCACAATGACACTGACTGCACTGCACTAGTCCATACTGGATCTCTGCACTCTTCACTTTATATATATATATATATATATATGTACTTTATTGATTAATCCCCCACTGCACTGTTTCGTTTCTTGTCTGTGTTGGTGTTGTTTACTGTGAAAAAAGATAGAAAATGCATACACTGTATTGCTGCAAAAATTACCAATGTGTTTTACACAAATGGCTCAATAAAGGAATCTGAATCTGAATCTGAACAGCAGTTTATATGGATCATAATAAGCAAACACGCCGAAACTTACCGCAGCTTCCTCTGACCGTTGGGTGGTCAGCGTGGAGCAGAAAGTTCGCGATTATGGGATGTTGATATATGCGATCCATTTCCAGGTTGTATAATAATATATACGTCCAAATCATGTTGTTTATCGAGTTATTGGCAATCGCTATCCAGTGTGTCGAGCTCGAGTCCCGCGAGCGATAGCGAGTGACCGGACCGAATATGGATGAGCACCACTTCCTGCCGCTCATTTCCTGTTTGGGTGATCCGCCGATCGGCCACCAGATGGCGCTCTTGAACCGTTGGAGAGTTGAGAGGAGATCAACAGGAGATCTCAAGTCTCCGTGGGTGAAATATGATTGACATGACAGATTTTTGAAATATTGATCTCAAAGACGCCTTACGGCGTCATTGGCGATTACGCATGGTGGAGAATGACGTGGTAACACGTCATTGGCGAATAAAGGGTTAAAAACCGATACCGATAATTTCCGATATTACATTTGAATGCCAATATCGGCCGATAATATCGGACATCTCTACTGCTAACGTTAGTTTAGGTCATCAAACTGTCACATGTGCTCCTAAATATTTTTTCCGGTTCGCTATTTTAGTCGCAAATGCGAGTGAAATGCTCGCACTGTTGAGTCTTGGCTTTAAGCAGAATCACAATATTTACGCACATAGCGTGGCAAATTCTGTCGTCACAAAATGGTTAGGAAAAGTTAGACGTACGCAGTACTTACTTACTGGTCACAGGAGTCTTCAATAATGTTTGAATAGTAATACATTTTGTGAATACATTTGTTGAAACAACATGTTTGTTGGCAGACGACTCCATATCAATACTGCTATCTAACATTAGCAAGCTAAGGACGCATAGCGCAACCTATGTAACGTTAAGTAACATGTGTTCCGCTGGGTAAGACCGTTCATCACTGCATACAACTTGGTTTAATCCAAAAGTCCATTCAGAAACGTTGTATTATGAAATAAGTCATTTGGGGATGTCTGACTTTCCATATGCTCAGTCGAAATTGTTGACACGCCCACTACGCAAAGCGTGCTCTCACACATACACACACACACACACACACACACACACACGCGCATGCACACACACACACACACACACACACACACGCACACGCACACGCACACACACCGATATGCATTTAGTCCATCTTTTGCCTGTATGTATATGTGGGTAGATGAAAGTCATTCAAAACAATGATAAAAAAAACACACACACCTGTCCATCCGTCCCTATTGTGCCTCCGCAGTCTGAGAGCAGCTCGGACATGTCGTAGTAGCTGGTGAACTCCCACAGACAGGCCTCCAGGTTCAGGTTCCTGTAGAAGCGCAGTGTGCTGTTCCCCCTCAGGGCGGCGCTGTACTCGTAGGGCGCCGTGTCTCCCACACTCTCGGGGCTCCGCGTCGTGGCTGTGATGAAGCCGTGACCCGTGGTGACCTCATTGTAGTCCAGCAGGTTGGAGCAGCGGTGGTTTCCAACGCGGGTTCCGTCGGGACTGAGGGTCAACTCGAAGTTCATGAGGGGGCGGGTGGAGATCACGGGAAGCATGCCTGTGGGGGGGGGGTTCGATCATTCACTTTAATTGATATCTTTGAAGGTCCCGTATTGTGGACAGTGCTTGTGCACATACTGTGCATGAGTCTCTGATGGGCCTACTCAATCAATAAATCAATCAAATCCTTTAATTACCCAGATAAGCATCATTGAGATTAAAATCTCTTTTTCAAGAGCGATCTGGCCAAGCAAGGCAGCAGAAAGTTTCAACATAAAAAAGAACATCACAATAAAATACAGATAAAACATTCACAGCAAGCTCCAATTTCAGGCAAGTTATCAAACAGGCAAATTATCAAACACAGTTGCACTGTCCGAGGGAACTGAGTTCATAGGATTTTAAAATGGCTTTGAACTCTCCGAGGGTGACCAGTCCTGGTAATTTTAGGTCCTCCTGTATCTTGTTCAAGGAGCAGCATATTTAAAAGCCCTTTTTCCCAATTCAGTTCTCATATGGGGAACTTCCAGTGTTAGAGCAGCTTGAGAACGAAGGGCATACTTATATCGCTTCGTGCACAGAAGCACACTTACGAGGGAATCAGTTTAAGCAGAGCTTTGTGCACAAAAGAGAGCCATCGAGAAAATCGCCGTATTTGTAGAGATGGGTAACTTGCAATGGTATATAGGGTGCAATGGTGCACTCGATTTCCACATCCCGTGACAAAGCGTAAGGCAGAATGGTACACAGTATCAAGCTTTCTAAGGTACTGATCAGGTGCATTCATGTAGAGTAAGTCACCATAATCGAGTAGTGGTAAGAAGGTGGTCGACATCAGGTGACTTCTCACTTTAAGTGAAAAACAGGACCTGTTTCTGAAAAAGAAGCAGAGTTTAAGCTTCAGCTTTGACACAAGTTTGTCTATGTGAGATTTAAACGTAAGGTTATATTATCGTATAGCTTACGCTCTGCTCTCTAGTGGAACTATCCCTTTATCCAATCTAACAATGAATAAATGTTCTCCACATGTACACACCCATCCGCCTGGCCACACCCACATCCGCTTCTCTACATAAGCGGGGTCGTGGCCACACTAACAGCTCCTTCCCTATTTTCACCACCGTAAAGTGCCTGTATACACCACTTTGGTTTAGTGCCGAAATAGTTATTGGAAAGGAGTTACGTTATTGGAGAAAAGGAGCTGCGTTGACATTATATCTTTGTTTTCTCTCTCACAATTTTTTGAGGAAATACAGCGATAATGTCTTCGCCACCGGAGTGTCTAGAAGATGATGATCATTCTGACCTCCACCGGCGCTTCGCATTAGGGTCGCTGAGCAATCCCCGCCGGCATTGCCTCCGGCTCTGCAGCTGGACACTTTGCTTGGGAGGCGATCGGCCGTGTGAGGGCTGATGGCCTCTCTGGGCGGGTGATGTTTTTTGTGACGCGGGCGCCAGGTGTGTCAGTTGTGGGGGGACAACTACACAGCTTTAGAAGGTCGGCTCCAGGCTAGGATCCTTTTCACTGCCCCTTAGCGGCGTGGAGGGGGTTCTAGTCTGATGCCCCATGATAACATTAGCTCCTCCTCAAGTGAAGTCATAGCTTTGTTTTCCTGGGACCGTGATTCCGAATCTGCGGTTAAATTCCCCGGGTCTCTGGACAAACGGATACCCTCTGTCGCCGTGCTGGCCCCGCTTTTCAAGATGAAAAACACCCGGTGCGAGGGAGGTGAGCTTGGTGTTCGTTATGAGAATATCTCCAAGCTCAGGTCGGCTACAGCCCGCGTACAACGAGGTGCTTGCTGCCGACACCGCTGTGTCTGGTAAACACCGTTCTGAAGAGGGACGTGTGTTGCCTTTTTCCCTTTTTTCTTTGGATAAGAAGAGGAAAAGACAGCGACTGTCTGAAGTGTTGGCCTGTATTGCTTTTCTCACGTTGTACAGTTTTCAGTAGTAGCCGCTTAGCTTGCTTCTGCGTTAGCTAGTGGCTAGCGATAGCCGGTATGAGCTAACTGTTAGCCAGTTAGCTGTTTAGCTACGACGTTAGCTGCCGGCTGCGCTCGGCTGGGAACGTTAGCTTGATGTTATCAGTTAGAGTTAGCTGTTTAGCTTGTGCTACAACCATTGGCATAGCCGTGAGAATAGCAGGCCCTGGCACTCTGACTATGACGTCATCTTTGGCAGAAGATGTCGTCGGGCCTGCGCCATGACCGGCTGCAGGAGGGGGGCGTCACGCCGGAGCGGGGCTCCGGCCATTGCTTTTTCTGGTCTTGCCAGCGAGAGGCCTTCTTCAACGTGGTGGACCAACCTGTGTTGTGGCCTTTCGTCCTGCGTTCGTTGGTGCAGGTAAGGTGTCCATTGGACATTACCCAACTCTTCCTTCCTTCCCCTCCCGAATGTTTTTTGTTAATAACTATGTTTTTGTTTAACAAAACATATGTTACTTCACTACATTTGGAGATACGACGTGTGCTGTGTGAAAATTGTCTTGGTTGCTTTGTATAGCTTGAGTAAAAATTAACTGGCTTTTTGTTGTATGATGAGAAGTTGTGTGTCTTCATGTAATGTTAGACAACGTGGCTGAGCCCACAACTGGCTGGGTTACCCTACAATGCTGTGCATAGTGGCATATGATCGAGGGCTGAGTCCCTCTCTTAGCTTGTTATTTAAAAAAAAATTCACACATAAGCAGAGCTGTGGGAAACCTGTTTCAAACAAGGTATTCGGCTGTGCTGGCGTGCATGATGTAAAGCTTTTACTCTACACATTTGGCGTCGTATCAGGGGTAAGGTGGTGAGGGGTGGGTGAAATTATTCCCCGGTTTGCCCCTGCCCCCCCCCCCCCCCCCCCCCTCCCCTCAAATATGATTTTGTTTACAAAATGTGTGTTGATTCACTATATTTTTGGGGATACAGTGTAAATCCCTGAGCTTCTGCTGGGGTTATGCTCTTGCTTAGAGAGAGGCAATTTCTCTGAAAATTGTTTGGTCGCTGTCATGTAGACTTAGCAAGGCCTGTGACCAGCACTTGATCGAGGACTTATGTCTTCTCTAATCATAAAAAACGGCCTTCCTCTTACAGTAGTGAGAGTGAACTTTTTTATTGTGATAGAGGGTTGTGTGTATCGTATTCACGTTTAAGTAAACATGGCTTTGAATCCACAACTGGGTTAGGTGTTGGCCTACAGAAGTTACATGTGTAGCTCTTGTACCAGGGCCCTTGGCCCCTCTCTTGGTCTGTGTTTTTCTTACTTTAGGGTAAAGGTGTAAAAATTCAGGTGGCAAGGTGGCATGAGCCTGAAGCCATGTATAAAACAAGTTTTTGCACAGACGAGGTTATCGTCTGTGGCTGGCATGCAGAATGTGAAGCTGTTACCCTAACAGGTATAATGCACGTTCATGTAGCACGCTATGACTGGTGTCATGGCTCTGCTTTGTCGTTGCATCGTATCAGGGGTGAGGGGTCATGAGGGGTGGGCTGATAAAATCCCCCCCCCCCCCCCTTTACTGATTGGCCGGGATGTGGGACCTCCTGCCTGTCAGTTTTCCCTGTCGGCTGAGGGGCAGCGCGTCACAGGGAGGGGGAAGGTGGGGGGGGGGGGGGGGTTCCCTGGTTCCACTCCATGTTAGGATGGGTGGGTCATGGGATTTCCCACCGGCCATGGGATACGTCACTGGGCTCGTTTCCTATTGGCCAGGAGACATCCGTGAGGTTACAGGCTCTGTGCTGCAGACCGCTGTCTTTGTCAAAGTTGGATGATGCGAAGCATTCGAAAACTGTTCGTTTTCTGCTCTGCTCTCTATTACAGTGTGTAATGTATTGGGCCGTTGGTCACTTGGCCCAATTATTATTGCATGTATCTTTTTCAATTGTACTCACATGGAGGTCTCTCTGGGGGAACTTCTATCTTCCCCTCTTATGTGAGGAGCAGAATTGACGGGGTTGCCCTCAGTCGCGTCATATCCGTGTCTGTGTCTTATTGACCGGCTTCCTGCTGCTCGTCCCAGACAGCATGGAGGGAACGTCGTCTGGTGTTTCTTAAGAATTCACCATTGATATGTTTCGGGTTCTTGACGTGCATATAGCGCTGGCCCTGGGTGCTTCCAATGTGGAACCACGTTATGGGCCGGCGCGCCTTGGTTGCGCAATTTATAGAAACAGCGTTTTTTATGCGGGCGACTAGGAAGGAGATTTTTATCTCTACAGAGTGCCAGTGCACTAGGTTAGACTTGATGACTCACGTGCATCTCCGGGGGGAGATGACAGAGTAGATCATTACATTGGCGGAGGGGTCTCACGCCCATGAGGTGGGCCGCCAGGAGCAGCGGATTCACGTTCTGTCCATCTTGGTGGCGCCCTCTGTGATGTTTTAGATCGACACGCGTACCTACCCCCCTCTTAGGACTGGGGATGGCGGCGTGACTAGGACGCGGGACTGGTTCTGGTCACGCCGGACCAGGTCAGTTAACCCGTTGTCCGCCGGGGCGCAGATCTGCTGTTCTGGTACCCCGAAGGACTTTGTGCTTTTCCGGGGGGAAAATGCCGGGTCGGTCCGGGCTTCACAGGGATTGATGTCGTGGATGTGTGCGTCATATGTATGCCACTACGACTTGCCCATAACAGTGACGTGCTTGGTCCATACTGTGTTGTACCTTGCGCTGTGTTAGGGGGCCTGGTCCTTCTCCATTGTTTCACTCCTCCCTCCCCCTGCTGGGCAGGGATGGGAGGGGGCTGTCGAGGTGGTTGCTCTCAACGCCTGTAGGCATCCCTGTCTAGGTCCCGGTCCGCCAGGCCCAGGTCCGGACTTGTTCCCGTCGACCTGTTGGCCTGGGTTAACCCTTTGAAAACTGAAACACTTTGTTTCTAGGTTTTTCTTGGTGGGTTAAGGGAACAACCGCCTCCTGTTAAACTAAACATAGGGAGGTGGTTGGTTCTCCGGTGTGTTGGTAGCAGAGTCGACTCTCGGGTTGAGGCCGGAGTTGACCCTGTATGCCCGAGAGTGTGCCCCCGCATCTTTCATGACGTCTGCCAATTGTGTCGGCCTCTCCTTTGAACCTCGACCCTGCTGGAGGGGTCGGGTTTGTTGAGGTCATGACATGGTGCACAGCATACCAAACACCCCTTCCGCCGGGTACTGTTCTTACAGTAGACCCTTTAGGCACCTGTCTAGTCCGCAGTTCTCCAGGCACAGGTCGAGTTCTGGCCTGTTGCCTGGATTGAGGGATCAACCCCCTTGGTCCTCCTCCACGCTCCGCTTCTACGGCCTTGCCACAGGGTTGGTTTCTTGACCTTGACCCCGTGATGTTGGGGACTGTGACGGGGGTGTTTGCTTCCCGTCCGTTCCATGGTGGCATGTGGGATGCGCGCCTGAGCGGTCGCGGGTCCTTCTGTGTGAAGGTAAGTCCCACGATCTGCTCACCCTGTGCGTTTGAGGTGCTAAACCCTCTTCGCACAGTCGGATCCAATTCCCTCCCGTCCCCCTCAAGGGGGGTCCGGGGGCTCGGGTCCTCCCCGGTTCTGATGGTTGTGGGGGGCCTCAGCTGGTACATCTGTCGAGCTTCCGCTCTGCTCAGCTCCTGTGTTCCACTAGAGAGCAGAGCGTAAGCTATACGATAATATAGCATACGGTTATCCTATAACCATAGTTATATGAGTATAGCGAGCGCTCTGCTCTGACTCACTGAGGACCCCATGGTCTTCGCCTTCGGTGGTGAAAGACTTGGGAAGGAGCTGTTAGTGTGGCCACGACCCCGCTTATGTAGAGGAGCGGATGTGGGTGTGGCCAGGCGGATGGGTGTGTACATGTGGAGAAAAATGATTCATTGTTAGATTGGATAAAGGGATAGTTCCACTAGAGAGCAGAGCGCTCGCTATACTCATATAACTAGGGTTATAGGATAACCGTATGTTCTCGTCCACTGTAATGCCTAGATGTCAGTCCCTCCAGCAGTAACAAGTGTGGGAAGATCAGCTGACACACAAACTACCAAATATTGCACATTTTTCGTTTTGGACTTCCGTCTTTATGTGATGTCACACAAGAAAAACTCACTGCAATGCGCATCCTTGTGTACAAAATGATGGGTTACTGTTGTTTTAAGTTGAACCTAAAATATGCTTCTGATAAAAAATGTTGTAGTAAGTTTGATTGCTGGAACTTTTGTCATATTTGATCTGCAATGACTAGTTTGACAGTTTGATCTGAGTTTTGTTCGACGCTACAGGCTTGTAGAGTATTGCTAGATGTACAATAATTATCTTATCAAGGTGACTCGCTCGATACAGACACAGAAACAGCCCGTTGAGAACAGGAAATCGGCACAAAAAAAATATTTAAAGACATGTTCAGGGGACCTCAAAGACCTATTTAACTTGTTGAAAAAGTCCAAGACATGGGACCTTTAATAAGCCTATTAGAATTATTTGCAACAAAGGTTTGCAAAAAACACTTGTCCGCAGAGAGAGATAGAGGAGGAGGATAAGGAGGGGGAGAGGGCAAGAGGAGAGAAGAAAGGGAGAGGAAAGGAGGGATGGAGAGAAGGAGGAAAGCAAGGAGAGCTGAGGCTGATGAAACTGATTAAAAATCAAGGGGAGAATGTTAAGTAGCTGGTGTGCTGGAGAGATACTACATGATCCCAAGACTCAGAAGACTTTAAAGCTCAATCCGTAATTTGCTTGACCGTATCATTGTAGAGTATACATCTTACATTCTTTAAGAGTTTGATATGTAGATGAACTTAAATCACCAATCAGAATAGGTATATTTCACTCCAGTGTTTACACACACATGACCAATGTAAACAAACTGTTTACAACCAAAATATACAAACAATTAATTTAAAACTCCTATTTACTGTTGTCCAGGTTTAGTCCTTGTGCTGTACCAAGACCTCAGTCAGTCAAGTAAAGAACGAAAGCATTCCTCCATTCCTGTTTCTCATTTCGGGGGACGGGGCAAACCCATTCGTTTACATTTGGATCACTGATTGGGCTTCAATATCTCATTTACTACATCACACTTCACTTCATCTGAGTCCAGCCCCCTCGCTCCTCCTCACCGTCAATGTGGGGCATGGTGACAGTAAGTTTGATGAGGTTGGGTCTCGCGTCGTCTGCTCCGGTGGTAGCGCAGCTTGGCAGAGAAAGGCTCCGCGCCTACTGTCCAGCCTTACGAGGCTGACACATCCCTATAGCAACGAGACAGATGGAGAAATGAGAGAGAGAGAGAGAGAGAGAGAGAGAGAGAGAGAGAGAGAGAGAGAGAGAGAGAGAGAGAGAGAGAGAGAGAGAGAGAGAGAGAGGAGAGAGATGAGAGATGAGAGAAGAGAGAGAGAGAGAGATGAGAGAGAGAGAGTAGGAGAGAGAGAGAGAGAGAGAGAGAGAGAGAGAGAGAGAGAGAGAGAGATTAAACTGGAATAGACCAGAAAGCCAACGCTACGGCGAGAGAGAATCTCTCGAAGAGTGGGTCTCTCGAAGAGTGGGTCTCTCGAAGAGTGGGTCTCTCGAAGAAATAATCTCTTTGTGTGTGTGGGGTTGAGAATGTCTTAATGCATCGACAATTCACTGAGTCTATTATGTTCAATGTGCAGTAGGTAAACCATGACAGCAGAAGTCCCTTTAAAGGTGCAGTAGGTAAACTGTGACAGCAGAAGTCCCTTTAAAGCTGCACTACGCAGTTCCAGGGGCGGGGGATATCTTTACATTTGCAGTGCCTGCGATGACTTTACAAAACACATTTACTCTACATGTATTTCTTAGAATTCTTCCATCTTATGTGATCACAAATCAAATACATTTTGAGGCTCTGTGAAGCAAAAGTAAGCCTGAAATACGTTCGTAAACAAAGTTTGCGGACCTTGCTTTTGGAAACAACAACAACAACAACAACAACAACAACAACAACAACAACAACAACAACAACAACAGTAACTTTTCAGATAGCCTTCTAGTATCTAGTGTTCCAGGGATCCAATTTTCTCTGAGGACAGTTTGTTTATTTAGCTATATAATGTATATATCGTAGATCGTTTTTTCTCTCTCTTACAAAACTAGGTAGTGCACCTGTAAGTTCTACAAAGCTGACATAGAAAGTTACTGAACAGAATATACAGTGAGCTTTTTGCTCCATTTTCCCCTCACCTTCCTCCTGGCTCACGGTGACAATAGGACTAGTGAGCTCCAGGCCCTCGTCTCCATTGGAGTTGACAGCCCTGGCCGCGCACTGCACCCTGGAGCCCGCCTGGAAGTACACCGAGTCCAGGGTGATCATCTTGGAGGAGGTGAAGAAGGTGTCAAAGTCCGCCTCCCTCATGGGGCTGGTGACGCCATCGGGGCCGGCGGGGGCGCTGATGAGCCAGCGGTAGCGGGTCAGGGTGTCGTTGATGTGCTCACTGACACAGATGGAACCCGTCTTGTCGTAGTCTGGGTACTTTGAGTTACAGGCCTGGGAGGGAAGTGATAGGGGGCAAAAGGGGAGATGGGGAGATGGGTGGGGGGGACGGGACGGGTTGAGGAGGGGGAAAAAGGGAGAGAGACACACAGTGAGGACAGCATAAAAAAAGCGAATTGTTCATGACAGTCGTGACAGTCTGTTTGTTGTTGTCTTCCCAAAGTTTAAATTTTTTTTTAATTAAATACATGAAAGAGAGAGAGAGAGAGACCAGACAGAAAGACTACTTATGTCAACGAAAAAGTCCAGTAGGCCTAACTAAATAAGAGATATGCGCATAAAACGCTGAAAACTACCAACTGTACTAATGACACAGAGTATCGACACTGAGAGTACTAACTCAGTATTTTAATGAGGCTATTATTATTATTATTATTATTATTATTATTATTATTATTATTATTATTATTATTATTATTATTATTATTATTATTATTATTATTATTGTGCAACAAGATAGCCTACATAGAATATAAATAGCCTGTCAGACGATTTCCATTACACGCAAGCAGCGTCTGGCGGTTGAATCTGTCTGATGGCCGAATCTGTCTGACGGCGCACTGGAGTAGATAGAGAAACAATATGAAATATAGAAGTACTGTAGAAAACAAATTTCAATAGCATATGCCCTATTCTATGTGCACTGTCAGCCATCCTTAACGCAAAGGAGATATACACTTTAAATGTTGACAAGAGAGAAGATAAACTTCCGATTCAGATACAATTTAACATAAGGTTCCAAATATATTTAATGTTTGTCGGCATATTTTCACAAGAGTCCGCTGTCTCTACATTATTTTACTTTTCAGTTGCTGCCGCCAATGAAAATCAGCTCACTACGCATGCTCAGACTGTTGTTCTATGGTATTTGAGATATCACTTATCGCCACCTACTGGCCCGGCATGCTTGTTGGGGCAATTTATATGCGTTTCTGCATTTACGTCTGGACGGAGGTATTTTTTAGAACCCTGCCGTGTGGACGACATTTTGTTTTTAAACAGAGCCGGAAAATATCCGTTTAGCTAAATATCCATATACGTGTGGACAGGGCCTTAGTGAGATGTATTATGGTCATGTGACTTGGGCAGTCTCATCCTAGATCAGTCCTCCTATTCTTAGAAGTGTGATAAATATGAGCCCTGATTATTCATAACCATTGCAAACAGATAAATTAATGTATATGTACTGCCGGGGGGATGGTGTTGTCGAGGAGTGAACTATTTGATTCTATTCTATTTAAGAGTTAGTGAGTGCCCAGCGCACAGCAGTGGTACTCAGCCAGAAATATTCATAATAAAAAATTATCAATCTGAATCGTCCTGACGTGCGCTGGATTACTTCCAACTTAATTATAAAACACAGCTGCGTAAAAAAAAGAAAATAAATCCTTTTTTTTTTTTACGAACCGACTGAGATTCACTCCGAACAAAGCAATAAAAAGTAAATGAAATTTGAAAACATGTTCTATTCGCATCTCTCATGGGGAGAGGGGGGTTGACTCACCGTGACACAGATGACAGGGTAGCCGGCGGGAGGGTGCAGGTTGTCTGGTGTCCTAGCAACGTCGTCGTAGTGCAGCAGGGACACCACGTGAGGCAGAGAGGGGAAGGTGACGTCAGCCATGCTGTTAGTCTCCTCTATGTAGACGATCACCTTGGTCACCTGTCATAGCAAGCGTGTCACGTGTCAAAGTCACTAATTTATTTGTCCAAAGGCCCACTCAGCAAGATATTCCAATAGTTTGAAATGAGAGCCATGTAGACTTCATAGAGCATCTTTTTGGTTCATTGTCTCCAAGAGACCTAACCAGCTAATGTTAGCTTAGCTAGCGAAACATCCTGAGATACGTCCGGTGTCGGTGCAGGCTCCGTTTATTTCACATCTGGTGGGTGCACAGTCTTTTATTCTGACACTGTGTCATATTTGTGTGTTTATTATGATCTATTAACACTTTGATTGCCTAAGGTTAAATTCATGATATACCATCCGTTGCCAGCTCTATTTAACATGGAGAAGTTCCCCTTCTTTGCAGGGCTATAACTTTTTAAATTCTATTGCTAGATTGCCATTATTAGGGCCCATTCAAGGTCCTATATGTATTGTTCATGGTGTAGCAACGTTAAACTTTTTCATTCACATATTCATACTAAAATATGGTCTAAAGTATAAGTATGTTTTCATCTCTTTCTGCAGCTTTCTCCAGAACGTGATTTATAGCCACAAATGCATTATATTGATGATGAAATACAGTTTGGTAGGAATCTGTGCGAGATAAAAAATGTCAATTGGACGTACTTCTAGAATTTACTACACGTCATCTGATGTTGACCGGATGGGCGAGGGGGCGTTTATAATTCCGTGGGCAACGTTATACCATTCATCTAATGTGGGTCATATGTTCATCATAGCAGTTAGTAAAGAACACGTTAGAATATAACGCTAAAACTCACCCCAGTCTCCTCGGGCCGTTGGGCGATCAGCGTGGAGAAGACAGTTTTCAATTATGGGATGTCGAAATACCGGATCTATTTCCAGGTTGTATAATAGTATATACCGTACTTTTCGGACTATAAGCCGCGGCTTTTTTCCCCATTTTCCGACCCTGCGGCTTATATAACGGTGCGGCTTATATGTGGACCAAACCCGAAAATATTGCTTTTTTTACTGCATTGAAATGTTATTTATCTGTTCCCTTATTTGCTAAACTTAATACAACTTGTAAATGAGTTAATTCTTGTTATTTGTCTGACAGTATTGTGACAATCCCCTCTGTGCACAAACCCTTACATATGGTAATTAAACATTAAAACACCTGCGGCTTATAGTCCAGTGCGGCTTATATATGTACACATCATTCAATTTAGCTGCTGCGGCTTATAGTCAGGTGCGGCTTATAGTGCGAAAAGTACGGTACGTCCAAATCATGTTGTTTTTTCGAGTTATTTCCACCGATCGATGTTCACTGTGTGAAGACTGAGTCTCTCTAACATTAGCGAGTGCCCGGACCACATATGGAGTGAGTCCTGCCGGGTTAAAGGTTGACATCCGGTTTTTCGATCAGCCGATCGGCCACCAGATGGCGCTCTTGAACCGCTAGAGGATTGAGAGGAGATCAGAACTGTGTGTCAAGGCTGCAGAGGGGAAATATGATTCCGATCACAGATTTTTGAAATATTGATATCAAAGACGAGTTCCGGCGTCCTCGGCAATCTCAAGGACTATAATATCCTTGACGTTTCTCAGGATGTTACACTTAGCTAAAGCTGCACTGACGTTAGTCAAGTTTGGACACTGTAATGGCTAGAAGGCATCCTGATTACAGTCGGCTACCTCTGACCACGGAAGAAGGATGTTCTGTGCAACACTGGAGAAAATATGCTTAAATGATGTCCCGGCAGCTTTATAAAACTCTGAAATTGTTTGTAGTTTGAGCAGGTCTGAGCAGGTTTAATTCCAAAACATCAAATATCTTACCTAGTGGAGCTTAAGCACTCCACACAAAGTGCTGCATAGTACACATGAGGGAACAATAAAAGGAAAACGTATCACAAATGTTATGTTTGTGTGTGTGTGTGTGTGTGTGTGTGTGTGTGTGTGTGTGTGTGTGTGTGTGTGTGTGTGTGTGTGTGTGTGTATGTGTATTTGTATGTGTGTAGGTGTGTGTGTGTGTGTGTGTGTGTATGTGTGTGCGTGCGTGCGTGCATGCGTGCGTGCGCGTGTGCGTGCGTCAGTGCATGTGAGCGGATCGGAGCGTGAGCGGCGCGGGGCGCGGCGCGGGGCGCGGAGCGGCCGGTTTTGACGTGAACGAGGAGTGGGTTTTAAAATGAGTCGGCGCGACGTCCGGAGCGAGAGTTCTCCTCCGCTCCAATCCACTCCAGGCCGCTCACAGTGGTTTAACACTGTTGATGTAATATACATGCAGTACAATGCCAAAGCAACAGATGGCGATGTACAAACATGAAGGCCATTTTCAACCAATGAGAAGGGTGAACCTGTGATATCCGGTTCAGGCTTCACTCCTCCTCCTTCACTGAGTAGGGTCGAGCTGCAGAAAAAGTATCGACGCCATTGTTGTTGTCGTTAGCTTACATGCTAACGTTAATGGCAGCGACCATAGCATTGTGGCTCGGCTAGCCTATCATCGCTTAATGGAGCTAGTGAATGGATAAACAATGTTATTTAACATTGCAGAATGGGTACAATTACAATGCGGCTCAATACAAACAATTGTTAAGGGGCCCAGGGGGTGTAGACTGTTGTAGTTTGAGCTAATTTACACCATGCTCAAAAAAAAAAAAAAAAAAACTGCCGAGCGACCTGGCGCGGGCAGCGGGGAGCGATCGATTCAAGGTGAGCGGGGAGCGAGCGGAGAGCGACTTGGGGGCGGGGTCAACATGAGCGATTAGCGGAGCGGACCAAGCTTTAAAGAGCGAAGAGCGGATTTCTCGGCCGCGCCGATCCGCTCACGTGGCCTGGCGTGCGTGCGTGTGCAATAGGGAGACTAACACTGTGTCCTCTTTTGTGCTACAAATTAGAAGTCCTTATAAAATAAAAGTGAATCCCTGCACACATGGGTCACCCGCGGGCCACGGTTATACATAAATAATGTAACGGTTACTCATTCATTCCCTTTTTCATGAAGATAAATTGATAAAAGAAAAAAAAGAAACTCATATTTTCTGGGGTGGTTGTGTAGATATGAGCGTATTTCTGACCTGAGTTTCAGCCACCATGTTGTCGTCAGGCTTGAGGTGGACAGTGAACGCTTCCCTCATCTCTCTGACGCCGTCATACAGGACCTCCACCTCCACCACATGCTCTCTCTCCCCCTGCTTGAATTCAACATCTAGACACACACACACACACACACACACACACACACACACACACACACACACACACACACACACACACACACACACACACACACACACACACACACACACACACACACACACACACACACACACACACACACACACACACACACACACACACACACACACACACACACACACACACACACACACACACACACACACACACACACACACACACACACACACACATTATGGATTCATATAAAGCATGTATTCCAATATCCATTGATCATTAGAACAGCCTGCAGTTCAAAAACACCATCAACGGAATTATACATAATTTATATCCGAGTGCTCTGAGAATTTATAGGGAGATTTGGACATCTCTTTCAGAAATGTTGGTGGCATGTCTCAAGCAAAAGCTATATTTTTCATACTCCTCCCGGTAGGTACAAACATTTTCTTGCAATGAGGGCCAGACAAACCTAAATTAATATAGGGGTGACCACAGTCATATAAGTAAACTATAAGTGCCTCATCTCTTCAAAATCATCATATAGAACACTATGTTCAAGAATATTGTCACAATCACGCCCATGTTCCAGAGATCCACATCCTCAGCCTACTAACCACTCTCACCTGTCCTCATTAGTTCCAACCACTCTCACCTGTCCTCATTAATTCCAACCACTCTCACCTGTCCTCATTAGTTCCAACCACTCTCGCCTGTCCTCATTAGTTCCAACCACTCTCACCTGTCCTCATTAGTTCCAACTACTTTAACCTGTCCCTCATTAGTTCCAACTACTCTCACCTGTCCTCATTAGTTCCAACAACTCTCACCTGTCCTCATTAGTTCTCCAATAACCTTCTGTCTTCATTCCCTTTATATTAATCTCAGGCAGTCTTGTTTTGACCACCACGGTGTGAGAATATCTCCCCCTCATGGTCCAGACTGTGTTCTTGCTACTCTGACTTTCTTGTTGGTGAACTTTTATTTTTTCTGACATCAATTTAGCTTGAAGATTTTGTACCACTGCCTGGATTTAAAAGAAATACTGTTTGCCCGCACTTGTATCCTGCCTATGGAGTAAGGTCATTACCAATATGTTGCTTTAGATCCTATTAATTTGAGTTGCCCTAGACAGCAAGGGGCTTCCTTCATACTTTGACTGCGTTGGATTTTCTTTACAGAAGAAATAAAAAGTCTGAAAACATTCAGATGGGATAGCATGAACGTGGGCTACTCATGAACATGTGATACACATGAACATGTGATACTCATGAACATGGGATACCAATAGAGTAACAGAGAAATCATGATTCTCAGATTTTCTTGAGTCTGTATGATTCAAAACATTATATTTAATTAATTTAATAATATTATAGAATAGTATACAAGTCTTGACTGAGGTGAAAGAGATGCTCCAAGCAGAGACATCTGTGCCAGATGGCGTGGGGAGAGCGGGGGGGGGGGGGGGTCACCCTGCTGACAGAGCATGAAAGTATTTAAATTCCATTAAAAATGTCATGACCTTCCCCCCAGACTACTATATAAAATACTTAACTTCTCCTTCCTCTGATTTAAATTTAAATTTAATAAAGGATGACGCTCACGCAAATATCTCCCAAGACCCAGAACAACGGCAATACGTTTTACAGCTGGTAAAGCTTCACTCATAGGTGTACATTTCTTGGAATATTTCCCCAGAATTATATCTTGGAATTCGGAAACTCATAGTGTTCATCATCATTAGAAGGTTCGGCTCTCAGAATGATATTCTCACATGTGAGCTTGTACACCTAAAACAATAAATTAGATGAATGTGCATCAGCCAAATTGTGAGCATAGTAAAGATCATGTTTGTGAACGTTACAGTACATTCACAATGCAAAGAGAAATGTTGTCTTGCTGTACTTACGTCAGTTTGACAATTGGACACACGTAAAAACGGGCGTGAGACATGGTAGTGCATTTAGTCAGTAGCATTGTTGACATCTTAAAAAAAGCATTCAAGAGCATTCATAGCAATATATTTCATATTGATTGTGAAGTGACAGTGGCTCAGGAGGTAGAACGGTAATCGGAAGGTTCCTGGGTTCGATTCCGGCTTCTCCCGGTCAAGTGTCCTTGACTCCTAACTGCTCCCAATGAGCAGCTTGGCACCTTGCAAGGTCGCCTCCGCCGTCGATGTGTGAATGTGTGAGTAAATGGGTTGTAAAGAGCTTTGGATAAAAGCGCTATATAAATGCAGTCGATTTACCATTGTGAAGCTGCCATTGTTTGCCTCTATTTCAACATACTGTTAGATCGTCTGCATCTTACCTTGAGATATAGGGTAGTAGTCCTCTCCTGAGATTGCTGAGCCATCTTTGGTGTGGACACGGACCACGGACACCTTGGACGTGTCCCCCAGTCGCACCACAGGGATCTTCACGACTGTGACGGCACCGGCCTCCTTGGGCTCGCTCACACTGAACTTGTTCGCCGCAAACCGAATGATGGATTCTGACAAGAAAAATATTGTGAGGTTATAAAAAATATGACATGAAATTCTGAAGTAACAATTTCAAACATTGTAATTTAAATAAATGTCTATTTTTACTCTTTATTGCCAATCATTTAAACACACAATAGTGATTCTATTTATACCCAGTTCATTAGTGCTTTTACTTTTGCTGTTCTTGGCTGTGGTGTGTGGTAGGACATTCCTGTCAACATCATCCGGACCGGCACACAGGAAGTTATACATTTTACGTCACCAGTTGCAACAGCAGTTTGTTTGTTGTTTAACAGACTAACTCAGTAGTTGGCGTTCATTTTCCAGATGGAAAGCAGCAAGTACGGTGGAAAAATGCTACAGCAACCACTTATCAACACCAATAGTTGTTGCCAAAATAAACAAAAATTTGGATCTTTTTGTGGATGATAATGTTATTTTGCACAATTGACCTATATCAAACCCTGCCCTCTTTTCTTCATCCTCCAATCACAACTGTTGTGATTGGACGATCAAGAAAAGAGGGTGGTGTTTGCGATAGGTCAATTACCCTTTAATGCATTTTGTATTGTATCCCCTCCCTCACTCTGTGCCTCTCATGCTCTCCGTCCTTCTAGTGTTTGTCTCTTACTGTCTGCTGTGTCCATTATGTTGATGACCGTCTCATTCAGAGCTCCCACCGATGCTCCGAAAGGTGAATCACTCTTGGGGTTCCCCAGGACCAATCGCAGCTCCTCTCCTTCCTCGTACAGCGTGTCATCAACCAGCGACAAAACACAGGGCTTCTCTCGTTCGCCTACAACACAGTGGCAAGAGAGAGGATGATGGTGGGCGCTGGTGTGAGGAGGTGAACATGGCAATGATTTATTTTAGAATTCTACTTCTGGAGAATTTGGTGTGAAAGTCAAAGAAGTGAAAAGATTACCAGGGCAAAGGTTTCATTGTTGAGCGACGGTTGGCAATAAATATTTGCAATTATGAAAACGTTTAGTTTGTTCTTTGTCACATTTTATTGCAATACATTTGTAGAAAATTGTCAACATTGCATGCTATTGGAATATTTGCTGGGAAATGTGATTCTTATGACCACAAATGACAAATTACACAATGGTGGAATGAACTTCCCACCCCAGTTAGGACAGCCGAAACCTGTCTAATCTTTGGCCGTCAACTAAAGGCGCACTTCTTCAACCATTATCTGAAATGAAAAATAAAATAAAAATACTCTAACCCTAACTAACCTTACTGTCATGCACTAATAAACTAACCTACACTGTAGCACTCAACACTTTGATGAACATTGTTACTCAGCTGAATGACTACATGTAAATGTAAATGTAATGAAGTGAGTGAATAAGTATAACGGAGTGAATACATAAAATAAAATAAGAAAAAATTCTAAATTATAATTCTAAATCTGTTTTGGTTTTCTTCAAAAGTCTCTTACAATATTATAAGTTGGAGTGATGTGTAAATGCATTGTTAAAGAGGATGTACATTCCAAATGTCACAGAAAACCTATACAACTGTAAGAACATTGGTCCTAATTCTCGAACGGACATACGTGAAATTTACCAATGAATTACAAGGAATTCCTTCGTAACTTGATTGTACGGGTTAAGTGTTCCCTGGCCAGACTCCGCCTGCTGCTCCCCCCTCACCTCCTTTACATCCTCCTCAACAGCCCCCACCCTTGCACATACTTTTCCCAGCTCATCACTCTGTACCTCCCCCTGCTGGACATTATTCTGCACTACCCCTGTTCTTCCTCATGCATACCCTCCTGCACTGGTGGCTCTTTAATGTTTACATATCTCTCTGTGCCCTTCCCCTGTTACCTTGTCTATTGTTCCCCTGTTAAATTGTTATGTTCCTGGTTTGTTAGTTCCTTGTATGGTTGTTGTTATGTTTACTCTGTCTAGTGTTCAGTCTTTTCTTGCGTGTGTTTCCTTCCTGGTTGTCTCACCCCCATGTGTGTCTCGTTTTGCTAATTGCCCTGCTGTCTCTCTAGTCTCTCCATGTTCTCTGTGCTGTACCTTGTTCTCCCATGAGCCTACTCCCTTTGTCAGTAAGTGTTTGTGTTTTTTGTTTGTTTTCCACCATCTTTGTTTTCGTGTAAAGTTTGTCTTGTTTTGTTAGTGTTATTTGTAGTCACCTTGTTCCCTTTTTTCCATTGCCTGCTTTGCAGTGTTTTTTGTTGTGCCTTTTGTACTTGCTCTCGTTATGAGTTATTCTTTGTTTTGTTTGATCCTGCCCTTTTTGAAGTAAAGCTATATTCTTTACACTTCACCCCTGGCTCCATGTCTCGTCTTCCTATCTGCCTATTCTCTCCTCGTCCTGTTCGGCAATTGGGTCCGCCACCACACTTATCCCTAACATCGATTTACGTACTTATTCTGCATTCTCGAACGGCTTCGTATTGTTATTATTATTTTTTTTATTTTTTTTTTATTTTTTTTGCGAGGCCCCCCTTCCCGCGAGGCCCTTTTTCATCACAGACCTAAAATCTAGTTTTGCTTATATGCTTATATATTTCACATTAGACACGTTCCTGGCTCTGAGGCTCTGCAGGCAGCAGAATTGGTTTCAATGAGGGGAGGGGTTACAGCCAGGAGCATCTGTTGAGTTCATTGTGTGTGTCTGTGTGCGTGGGGGGGGGGGGGGGGGGGGGGGGGGGGGCGTGAACCGACTCATTGCCAGACGTGAGCGATTCGACTCACGCTCACGGCAATGAATCGGCTCTTATGAACGAGTCGCTCATGACCGACCCATCACTAGCGTCTGACTATTTCGCGCATGCAGCATTGGAGCTTATGCCAGCCAAGATGAAGAGGACATCGTTCGGCAGATGGACTGAAGATGAAAGTTGTTGCATGTTAGACAGTTCAATCAGGCTAACCATCCCGGCTAAAGACAGGGACAGCTAGTTAGCTTTAGCTACGTTATAATATTAAGTGTGGTTCAGTCGGGATATAGCCATGATGATGTCGGCTAGTAGCTAGCTAGCGTTAGCTAACCTAGAGACAGCGCGTGCAGCCAAGATGAAGAGGATGGTCGTTCGGCAGATGAACTTCGTCAACTCCACGCGGTTGTCTCCATCCTCTTGGACGTTTGGTGAGTTTTTAATGCACTCTATTCTATTCCCGCCGTGGATCTCTCTCTCTCTCTCTCTCTCTGGAGCCAAACTGGCCGACTAGCTGTTGTAGTACTAGTAGCTAACGGTGTGTGGCCTGGTGTCAGCACCTGTATTGCTTTTCTCATGTTGTACAGTTTTTCAGTGGTAGCCGCATAGCTTGCTTCTGCGTTAGCTAATGGTTAGCGATAGCCGGGTTGAGCTAACTGTTAGCCAGTTAGCTGTTTAGCTACGACGTTAGCTGCCGGCTGCGCACGTTAGTTTGATGCTATCAGTTAGCCTAGAGTTAGCTGTTAGCTTGTGCTACGACCATTGACATTAGCCGTGAGAATAGCAGGGGGTTCTGGCACTCTGACTACGACATCATCTTTGACAGAAGATGTAGTCGGGCCTGCACCATGACAAGGCTCCGGCCATAGCTTCTTTTTGTCCCGCCAGCGAGAGGCCTTTCGTCAACGTGGAGACCTGTGTTGCGGCCTTTCGCCCTGCGTTCCTTGGTGCAGGTAAGATGAATGAAAATGTAATGACATTACCCCACTCTTCCTTCCTTCCCCTCCCGAATGTTTTGTTAATAACGATGTTTTTTTCCAGGCAAAACATATGTTACTTCACAACATTTGGAGATACGACATGTGCTGTGTGTGAATTGTCTTGGTCGTTTGTGTAGCTTGGGTAGCGTTGGGCCGTTGGCCAAAGCTGTGTGTGGCCTGGTGTCAGTGAGTACCTGGCTAGCCTATTTAGCTGATGTCGGCCATTGGCTCCTTGCTGCTTTGTTTTCTCTGGTATAGACCCTCTTCTCTTTGGATTTAAGTGTTGATCTTTGTCCTTTTGGATCTATGTATATTCATGTTGCCTTTGTGAAGTTATCTTTTCCTTCTGTTTTGTTCTTCCATTAAAAGTTGAATATCTTTGCTTATCTCTCTCATACATGCTCTCTCTCTAACACACACACACACGACAAACACACATGCTCTCTCTCTCTCTCTCTCTTTCTAACACACACAGTCTGCCTATGGCGGCCTTTCTCGATGGCTAGGCTGTGCTCGCTGAGTCTGTACCTAGTCAAGGATCTTCAGTCACAGTGCTCAGGTATTCTGCCACTGTGTACTCTCTGTTTAGGGCCAAATAGCATTTCAATTTCTTTCCAATGTCTCTCTCTCTCTCTCTCTCTCTCTCTCTCTCTCTCTCTCTCTCTCTGTACACTGTATATTGACTGTAGAACGGGAGCTCTCTCTCGCTCTCTCTCTTGCTATATGTTGACTGTATCATGCCCAGCCTCGGGCAGCGCTATTATTTAAGAATATGTTGACTGTATGAAAAAAAAAAAAATTATATATATATATATATTCTTTTTTAAATCTCGCACAGGGCCTCGCATTTCTCCCAGGCGGCCCTGGATTTATGTAGGATTTACAAACTCGAAAAGGCAGTCGTAAGTCAACACTATTTATAAATAAATACGACACTATTTGTATAATTAACTATTTACATTTATAGTCATGACTCAATGAACCATGTCCGAGAAACGGCTTGGTGATGATGCATGAGGCAGATGCACTCACACACACACACACACACACACACACACACACACACACACACACACACACACACACACACACACACACACACACACACACACACACACACACACTGTATACGCGTGCGTAATGAATCGTTACAGTAGGCTTATATTATTCTAATGACTTGTTTTATTAGGAAATATATGAAAGTGCATATTTTTTTCCCGTTGAATCATGACTATAAATGCAAAACGTAATTGGTAATGATACAAATATTGTCGTATTTATTATCATTATAATTATTTAATTCCGATGATGTCTGTAGAATTGACTTGAACGCAATCACCTTTCAGGTGATTATTTTATTTATCCCAAATTAAGCCTTTTACCAGTTTCATCACCTGTGCATTGTATGTTAATATTGCACTTTACTGTCACATTTGCACTTTGGTTGGATGTTGTATTGTATTTGTGCTGTATGATGACAATACATCTAATTGAATTGTGATCAGCTGCAAAGCGCTTCCACGCTACCTGTTGAATACAAGGGTCAGCACAGCAGAGATGCAATGCAGACCGCTTCTGTTTTGCATATGGCCCTGGCCTTATAAGGAGCTGGGGCGTGTCGGTATGCAAATTCAGGTGTACAGGAACATGCTTCCAGTTTAACCCATTCTCTGCCACCACTTTGATCATCCTAAACCATCCTCTGCCAGCGCTATTTGTCTATGGAGATGTTCACCTTCTTTGCAGGGCTATAACTTTTTAAATTGTATTGCTAAATTGACATTACTATGGCCCATTCAACATCAATTATCTATCGTTCAGGATGTAGGAACGTTTTACTTTTTCATTCACACATTCATACTAAAATACCGTCTAGAGTATAAATATGTTTTTATCGTTTTCTGCAGTATTTCATAGAATGTGAGATATAGGCATAAATGTATATATTAGATTATCAAATGCAGTTTGATACCGATCCATGCTATATTAAAAATTTCAACTGTACATGGTCCTAAACGTCATTACTGATCATCTGCGGGTGAACGGGGGGGGGGGGGGGGTCGTTTATAATTCAATGACCGACGTTAAATGATTTATGTAGTATGGGTGATATATTGATCAGAGCAGTTTGTATCGAAAATGATAAAGAAAAAAACGCTGAAACTCACGTCAGTCTCCTCGTAACGTTGGGCGATGAGAGTGGAGCAAACAGATCCCAATTATGGGATGTTGATCGATGCGATCCATTTCCGGTTTGTATATTACCAATACACATCCAAATCATGTTGATTATTGAGTTATGGCAAAGATCCATATCCACGGTGTCTGTATTGAGCCCCAGGACGATAAACAAGTGGCCGGACGAAAATAGGGGACGGACCGAGCTCCAATGGGCACTTCCAGTTTGGCAACTCGCCGATCGGCCACCAGGTGGCGGTATTGAAGTGTTGCAGAGTTGTGATGGCTCAGACAGCATCAGCCAAGACTCCGTGGGTGAAATATGAATACCATGACGAAAATATGAAATATTGATCTCAAACACGCCTTACGGCGTGATTGGCAGACAACGCATGGCGGAGAAACCCGCCTTAACACGTGATTGGCGGAGAATGGGTTAAGAATGAGTGACGTTTTTCATTCATGGGAACTCAGCTGCGTTGATTCTGGTCACTTACGAAGACAGTTTTACGTGTTCAGGAATCCGGAGGAGGATTTTTGTAAATGTGTTGGTACAACATTTTTATATATTTACAAAGTTACTTACTAATGTTCGAGAATGAGGACCATTGTCTGTTGAAAGATTTTCAAAACCGGACTTAAAGGGGAACTATCTTACTGTTTCTTTCACTATTTGGGCAATTTGACACAATTCCTGTGAGTCTATGGAACACATCTGTAAGTTTTTTTAATTTTTTTATTCATTGTTTTGTATTTCTAATCAAGTACTCTAAAGCAGCATTTTTCCACTTCAAGATTTCAAGCTGTTTGTGGCTGGGCCCCGCCCATACTCGGAATGTGATTCGAGTGACAGACCCCCACCTGTAGCTCCGCCCATACTACTCTACTATCGTCAAAGTGAACCTAATACAGAAAAAAATATGCCGCGCGCACACACACAAACACACACACACACACACACACACACAGAGACGGCTCCCGCCCCGAGAGCCCCCACCCGTGCTAGCTCAGTGTTATCTCTCTGTCTCTGACGGCTCCCTCCCCCGATAGCCCCCACCCGTGCTAGCTCAGTGTTCTCTCTCTGTCTCTCTCTGTCATCATCAGCGTGGCTATTTATCTAGCTAGCCACTAACGTTAGTTTACCATGTAAATGAATGACTAGTCTAGGATGCAAAGCACTTTCACTTTTCACTGCACATAGAAACAGCGGGAGCATTTCGGGAGCAGCACATGTCCTGCATGTTTTACTCATACTATTTACGTTAGGCTAACATTAGGCTAACTCACTGCACTTCCTTCCTTGCGGTCTGCACTAAATAAAGGTAGATTGTGAGCAGTGGCTCCAACCACAGTGTGTGCGCCTGGTGGCAACAAACATAGAGGGCGTTATTATGCAGTTGAGAATTGTTGGACGTCCAAGATACGCTAAGTTTCAGATGGCTCAGTTCAGTGAGGGAGAATATTGTGAGATGTGAATTGGAAGAATGCGCCAAAATGAGAATTAGAGACATAGACCCCATTAATATAAACTCACATAGCTAGAAAACAATGCTAAACACTGGAAAACGCCATTTATAAGATAGTTCCCCTTTAAGATGGTTATTCTTCTCAAGGGTTCAAATATTAAATAATTGTTAAATGACCTGGTAAGAAGGTGACGATGGCGGCAACTGTGTTGGGTCGTTCATCGAAGTCCGTGGCTACCTGTGCAGAACCCTGGCGGGTGTAACAGCGGACGGTGGACGTGTGGCTGATGTCACCACTGCGGTGCACGGTTGCAGAGATACTGCCATCACTCTCCTCTCCTGTGTACAGCGACTCACGGAACTGGACTTTTGGCACTGTCAGTCAAGAGAACATAAAATCATACGTAATCAACAAAGATTATGGTTTCAATAACAGCAGGCCAACTCCACGGTGTGCATAACGACATTGTTATCGAATAACTTGGAAGACAGGCGGCAAAAAAAGAAAAGCTATGTTGATCCCATTGGTGCCAAGAAAAAATCAATATGAGAAGATCTGAATCGGCAGTATGAAAAAGTTATGTAATCAACTAATAGATAGGGTGATGGCAGAGGGCACGAGGCTAATACAATTTGGTAAAATAAAAGGATTAGTTCAGTCAATTTCAATCCCATCACTTACAGTCAGAAACAGAGTCATTGATGAAGACAGTGGTCTTCCCGGGCTCTCCCAAGATGCCGTTCATCGGCATGCGGAGGACCAGCTCAAACTTCTCCGGTCCCTCTAGTTCTGGACGACCCAAGTCATCCAGGATGGTGACCTTGAACGTCTGCATACTGACCCCAGGGGCAAAGTCCAGGTTACGGCTGATTCCCACGTAGTCAACACCGGCTGGAGGAGGGTGAACGAGGGGGATGAAGAGGTGTACATGTAGGAGTCCATGAGACTTAAGAACTAGAGACATGAAACAGTAATGGAACAAAACAAAACTAGAATGGCAGAGAGATGCCTATAGGCACGAGCGGGCAGACAAAGCCTGCAAGTGCTGCTCTTACCCATCTGGGTAAAGTAAGTAACGCAGTACTGAGCACAAACACACGACAGTACAGCAACAACCACAGACAGAGCTAGCAAGGTTAAAAAGTTTTTACATTTAGTACACACCTCCAACAATAATGTCATATTGCAGCAGCAGGTATCCCCCTTAACACTATGGCGTCCGTTCACGAGTATATACGTGTTTAGATTCCATGCGTTGTGGTCCAGAGCCACGAGTATACTCGTGACGAGTTGTTATTGTTTTATTCCATATTTATAACGCTTATTAGGTACCCGATCCACTAGCAGGATCTTTCCACATATTTGATTTTCGAAACATGCAGTACCGGCCAGATCCGCTTATGGGGCGCCATCGCTCCACTGCAGTATCATTGATGGGATTAAAAAAAAAAAAAAAATGCTTTTACAGTCCTGTGGGTGGATCATAGAGCCTTGATTTCAAACGAAGCCCCTCCATCTTTGATCAGCTTGCCGAACGTTTTTTTCAGCGTGGAATAATGGGATGTATGATTGGCCAATGTGCATATCGATCTACCAGAATCCGACTGGTGAGGAAATGCTGCCGGCGATCACATGGCCTGACGGTAGGATAATATTACCCCAAATTACAGCTGGATTGGACATTGTTTTATAACCTAACGTGATAGACTACTGACATTGGCTACCGGAACGCACACTCTATTGCTAATCAATAATACTGATCGGTGTTCCCCGCCGCCCCCATTTCATCCATAGATGCTCTGTAATAGTCCGGATGCTACGCAATTTGTTTTATTTCATTCGTATATATACAGCAGAAATGGCGTTTGATATAATGGCGCCAACGTTTAGCCTTTTTTGCAGCATCCTGCAGAAAAGCCTAGACGAAAAGCGCGATATACCTTATATTCACGACGCTATAAAATGACAACCAACCGATGGATTTTTATTTTCTTTAAGCCATTATGAAGGCACGGTTTATGCACTCAAGTGACAATGAGAATGGACAGATAGCAATACTATAAATGATATATAAAGCTCTTAGAAAGTACATCGGTTTGTTTACAATCCTCTGTCCTCTGAGGCCTAAATCGCTGCGGGGCGCCGGTCGCCATAGTGTTAACCATGTGGTTCTCAAATATTGTGGTAAGGAGCAGTGCGGCCACTAGAGTTTGCACTGCATGAACTTTCCCCTGGGACTAGGGACTTTTCCAGGACGGTTGCATTGTGGGGATGGGTTGCATCAGGGTCTAAGCTGAACTTCTGGGACATTATTTTACGCCCCAAAAGACCCCTGAATAGGACTTTTCCGAAGTCCAGGAACCTTTGGGGGGGGGGGGGGGGGGTTCATGCTGTGCTGAACATTCTGAATTTACTTAAACTTTTTTTTGTTAATATTGAGCTATGCTTAAAAAATACCCCCCCCCCCCCCCAGCTTTTAGTTAGTTAGTCAATATCGTGCTTTCAGAACAGTCCTAAGTTTGTAGCTTAGGTATTTAAGGAGACATTTAATGTCCATTTCGTCATTGTCATTTCAACCATGAAATGCAAACATGAAATGCGTATTATAGTAAAGGTGATAAATCTAGTGATCTATATACACAAAAGTGAATACACATTTTTCCAGCAAATCTTAGTTACCATTAGATTGTATGAAGTAAGCAGGTGAAATATTTGCAGCTCAAGTATTTAAAGATTGTTATTACTAGGCAATTTGGGTGTGCCTCGTTTGAGAATACTGTACAAGCTGGACTCTGAGTTGCCAGTGCATTGAGCGGCCTGTTGCACGTCCCTGTTTAATGCGAGGACCAATGTATAGCAAAAGACTGTGCAGGGAACATTGGTCTGTTCATTTAAGCATGATCACGAATATCTGATCAGAGAAAATTGGCCTTCTGTGTTCTAATGAGACACTGGAATGTCTAGAGACTTTTTTCACATGTCAGCAAAATAATTTACGTAATATTCGCAGGTCTTTACACCATGGTGCAAACGCAGAGAACAGTGGGCTGTGAAATGTAGCAATTAAAGTTCCAGGTAGTTTTGGACAAAATGCGGCTAGACTGCCACTAAGAGCTGCTTACTAGGCAGGGCTAATTACTATCCCAAGACGCCCTTGCTAGCTGGCGCTAATGGGGCTAACAATAAGTAATTATGGTAGTAATACAACTTACAGTCAAAAACCCTGCTTCCCTGCTTTGAGATGAAGGCAGAACTACATAAGTCTGTTTGGAAACGTTTCGACAGCCTGTGTATTTGATGTTATAAAGTTGCAAAGTCAATCCAGATCACTTGGGAGTGTAAATGTGATGCTGACACATTGGCTGAAAAGTACTCAACCTCTACTGTATTTAACTGTAAAAACATAGCACTCTGACTTAATCCATCTTTAAATACCGGAAATTAGGTTTGGAAACAATAAATTGCATACAATATGATTGCAATTAAAAAAACACTTTGGCACAGACTCTGAAAATGACCCTGTTGTTGCTGTCAGATGGAAACCACCATTTCCAGTTTTGGTCATTTAAATTTTTCAGTGGGAATTCATGTTTACATGGCTCTATCATGTGAGCCAGTCTCATCACCCTATGACCTATGCAACACATTGAAACCCCAGTGTATGATCTTAAAAATACACCTCCAAATAAATACAGGTATAGTATAGTTGTTTTTTCATTATCCATTTTTCTAAGCATCTACAAATGTGTTACTACACATTAAACAACATTATTTAATGATGAACAAATCAAGTACAAACAATGTTGATAATGAGTTATAAATAATGTAGAACTAATTTGTAAATGTTATACAAATATAGTTATAAATGATTCAATAATAATTTACAAATGTATATAAATGGTCTGTTCATGATTAGTTCATTATCTACAAATACCTTATACAGGTCGTATAACTGAGTGTTATTATAAAGTGTTACCAAAAATAAATATATGCTATAGACGCTAAACGCTAACAGCGCTAGTTATTAGCAACACAATATGAACACATCTGTATGGGTTTAGTTGAGGACAATACATGCTATGTTATTTGGACACATCCTTGTTTAGAGCGGGATAACAGCGCTTCATTGTGAGACCAGGACCTCACCCTCGGCGGAGACAGGCTCGCTCTTGCGGGAGCGGCAGGTGACTGTGGCGGTTTTGGAAAGGTCGGTTCCTGTCCTCCACACCCTGACCTCTACATACCCATCACTCTCGTCCACGTGGTACTCCACCTCTCCGAAATAAAACACTGGAGCTGAGGATGAAAGACAGAGTGTAGAGGACAGAGACAGAGAGAGAGAGAGAGAGAGAGAGAGAGAGAGAGAGAGAGCATAATATAGGAAAGAGAGAGAGAACATAGAGGAGAGAGAGAACATAGAGGATAGAGAGATAGAACATAGAGTAAAGAGAGAGAACATAGAGTAAAGAGAGAGAGAGCATAGAGGAAATAGAGAGAGAACATAGAGTAAAGAGAGAGAGAGAGAGCATAGAGGAAAGAGAGAGAACATAGTGGAAATATAGAGAGAACATAGAGGAAAGAGAGAGAGAACATGTAGAGGAAAGAGAGAGAGAGAGCATAGAGGAAAGAGAGAGAGAACATAAGAGAACATAGAGGAAAGAGAGAGAGAACATAGAGGAAAGAGAGAGAACAGAGTAAAGAGAGAGAGAGAGAACATAGATGAAAGAGCGAGAGAACATAGAGGAAAGAGAGAGAGAACATAGAGGGAAGAGAGATAGAGAACATACAGGGAAAAGAGAGAACATAGAGGAAAAAGAGAGGGAGAACATAGAGGAAAGAGAGAGAGAACATAAAGGAAAGAGAGAGAGAACATAGAGGAAGTTGAAATGGGAATGACGTTCAAAATTTCATTTGTATTTTGTACTTGACAGGTTCTGTGTGTGTGTGTATAATGTGTGACTATGTTTGTGTGTGTGTTGACCCAATATAACAGAAGTATTTGGTGTGTGTGTCAACCTGATATATATAATAGAAGTCTTTGGTGTGTGTGTGTGTGTGTGTGTGTGTGTGTGTGTGTGTGTGTGTGTGTGTGTGTGTGTGTGTGTGTGTGTGTGTGTGTGTGTGTGTGTGTGTGTGTGTGTGTGTGTGTGTGTGTGTGTGTGTGTGTGTGCCTGTGTGTGTGTGTGTGTGTGTGTGTGTGTGTGTGTGTGTGTGTGTGTGTGTGTGTGTGTGTGTGTGTGTGTGTGTGTGTTGACCCGTCACTGGTCACCACCAGTAATCTGATATGATTCATTTGTAAAGACAGGAACTATAGCAGCAGGCTTCAAACAGCCCAGGCACATTCAGTCAGAAGATAAGCCACATGGTGGTTCTGACCCTTTGACCTCTCTTGACCTCTCACCTCATCTTGTTGTCATCATCCTCCTGACAAAAATGTAACCAAGTATTCTCATCAAAGAAATCCTGAAAAACAGAAAATAAGGCTGGTGTGTATGTGTGTGTGGGTATGTGTGTGTGGGTAATGGGAATGTGTGTGTGCGCGTGCATATGCTCATGTCAGAGTATAGTGACAGTAAGAGACAGTCACCGACCCCCTAGACGCCTCAAAGGTTTGTCAGAACTGGCAAATTGTTTCCTCAGGCAGCAAGATTGGAGTGGGTCCGATGTGACAGTGACAGTTTCATCTCATCCCCCAAATTAAAAAAATAATAACAAAGGTTGTTCTGCCTTCACTCCACAGAGTCATCCTGTTTCAAACCATTTCTTACATTCAGGAATATGTTCCAGAAATAGTAAGCAAGGATTTATTTAAATTTTCTTTTATGATCAAACACTTCAAGCAATCCAGAGAATACTTCCCAAATGTTGCGTGCATCGCTGATTTATTAAAAACACATCTATTTTTATTTAGCCAGACAAAATATACTATATAATAGGCCTGTGACGGTGTATAATTAAAGGGATCAGTGAGTTTATGTTGTGTATTTCTATCTTTGCCCTTCGGAAAATAGACGTGTGCAACGCACAATTGATTTTGAACTTGACAGACTAATGACAGACTAATGACAGGCTAAAATGACCTGAGGCAAACAAAAGAAAAAAAGAAAAACCTACAGGAAGAAATAAACGTCACTACAACCCTTCTCTCTCTTTGTCTGAAGATTCTGTCTACACTTCTATCTGTGTACCCCCCCCCAGCTAATAAATCCATACCCCCTTGTGTTCTGGAGACAATGAGGAGGTTATAGTCTGGGTGATTATTAAGTATTATGTATACACAGCATGGCGCGCCTCAACAATGCCAGTGGGAAAACACAGAATACGGTGGAGGTAAACATGTCAGTGGCCACACATTCTTTGCATCTCGAAAAGGAAACTACTATTTAGGTTCTTAATATCATAGAACTTGAAGTGATGGACAGGCCGTACCTCTTCATTCCCAAGTTGTCATTTGACTGGTTCACCTGAAGATCGTTCTTCTACGTGGAGAGTTGGACGACACTATACTCTCCACTCACGTTCCGTTCCGTCAAACATCTCTGCCCAAACAGGAAGTAAACTAACCAGTACTACCTTTATAACACATTTGAGCTCTCTCTTGGAGGCAGAGGTGTTTACCAGGCTGTGCGACTGGGTAACTTTTTTGTTTAATATCTGTAATACTGGGAAACCGGAGGGTTTGCACTCACAACTGTACCCAACTAATATGAGACATGGATATAGCACAAGGCAAGCATTAGATTCATGCTTTACTTTACCTCTACCAAAAACAAATGCTCTGAAAAAGACGGTAATGTATAGAGCAGTTGCTTATTGGAATAAAATACCCAGAAATATAACTATGATAAGGAACAAATTTATGTTTAAAAAAAAGTTAAAAATTGCGCTCATGAATAATGAGTTACATTTTGGCCATTGACTTTTAATATGGAAATATAAAGGTGATCGGTGACTTGAGAAAAGTTATGCTATAATATGAGTTCAAATCATATATATGATTTTGATCTGTTTTGTTCTTATGGACTGAATATGTAATTTGTATTTTATGGTTGAGAATTGTGATATCTAACTTATGAATATTGAGTGAGCTTTTATTCACTGTTTTGTTCGTTGTGATGTTTTCTTGTGAGTACTTCAATGTTTGTGGTTTTATATTTTTATTTAACTTTTTTTGTGTGTGTTTGTATTTTTTATGTTTGGACCCCAGGAAGAGTAGTCTCACTTTGGTGTAGACTAATGGGGATCCACAATAAAAACAATAATAATAAAACAGCGGCAGCTCTGCGTAGGAGTGTGCCTAAAGATGTCTTGACATATTAAAATCTTCTATAACAGTGTCTGGCGTGTTGCCAAAGGCATCGGTTCGACGAGTCTCCATTGTGCATTTCTCATCAGAAAGACTGGAATGGAAGAGATCAGCATCGTTAGCATGGCACCGGAGAGAACCCCGTTCATTGTCTATGTAGCGGTCGTGGGAAGGGAAGTGGTGTCACGGCTCAAGAGATGAATGGGTTCCAGTTGGAGGAGCTTGTTTGAGGATGCTGCTGCATACACGCCCCCAAAAACACACGCTCAGAATCCATCTTTCTTCTTCTCGTTACTAATTAATAAACGTATTCTCCTGTGATTCATAGTGACTCATATCCACAGTGCGCTATAGAGCCATATTCAACTAGAACAAGCTACCAGTATCCACAAGGAAAGTAAAGATTCTAAATAGTTTAAAAAATATAGTAAAAAAGTGAACTGATGTAAATGAGACTGGTGTAGTATGATGCAGATGTGATTGACAATTTAATGTATTTTTCTATTTTGATAACTTTTACCATTTCAGATATGAGCTTTTTGGGGAATGTGAATGAATACAACCATCCATTGTATTTTCAATGTTGAATATCAATTATTGATTTCCTTTATGCTTTCTGTTTATTTAATTTGTTTATCTTATTTTAATTGTATTACTAATTACATTCTGTATTTGTGTTCTGTTATATTATTTGTGTGTGAGGACCCCAGGAAGACTACCAGTCTTGGCAGCTAATGGGGGTGCTAATAAAACATAAACATAGTGTAAGATAGTACTGTGCAGTCGTTTCAGGAATCATTTTAATAGCAAGATTCCAACTTCCATGCATGCTTTGGGCTGTTTTCATTCAAACAGCACACTCCACCATCTCTGCTCTACTACTGTAGTATAAACCTATGGGATTATGGTTTTCTCACAATGATTTAATCATCTCTGATCTCTTGCTCTGTCTATGCGTGAAATGATGCTTGTTTCCATGACAACATAATAACAATAAATGTCTATACAATACAATTCTAAGGAGTTTATGATACACAGAGGCGAACAAATGGAGGCTGTGAATCAAACACAGTTCAGACTTACTTTAACTGTGTGTGTGAGATCATAACCCAGTTTCTCACAGGATTTGACAGCCGTGACCTCTCCTCTATTTAGCCTCCTTGTGATAAGCCAGGAAGGGTTTTTTTCTATCCATTCAGTTCTGTGGCTAATATACATGTATTATACCCACAGAGTCTGACAGAGCCACGTTCTATCCATTCAGTTCTGTGGCTAATATACATGTATTATACCCACAGGTTGAGACAGCGCCTGGGGACGACAGGGAGCTGAGTGATGAGTGGGGAGCGCATCCTCTTCCCCCTGTGGGTACGGTGCTAAGCCTGTGGTTTATCACTCTGCAGTTTGCCACAACTGGGGAACCTGTAAAGCTGAAATGTGATAATTACTGCGTGTGGGGTCGTGTTTGTGTGTGTGTGTGTGTGTGTGTGTGTGTGTGTGTGTGTGTGTGTGTGTGTGTGTGTGTGTGTGTGTGTGTGTGTGTGTGTGTGTGTGTGTGTGTGTGTGTGTGTGTGTGTGTGTGTGTGTGTGTGTGTGTGTGTGTGTGTGTGTGTGTGTGTGTGTGTGTGTTTGCATTTGTGGCCATTTTTGTGAGTGGACATGTGTGTGCACGCAGGATGTTTGTGTTTAGGTGTGTGTGTGTGTGTGTGTTTGGTGGGTGGTGGGTGGATACAGATGCAGCATACAGAACATTCTCAGCTGCTCCAAACAAAGTCACTGTTGCGGCCTGTTGTTTTATGAGCTCATATACCAGGCAGACAGGTGAAACCAAAGCGCCCCTGCCCCCCTGCCCCCCAGCCTAACACTACACCGCCCACGCTGCCAAACAGCCCTCCTTTTATCAGCTGCAGCAGGGATGCAGTGGAGGGTTCAGTTCAAGCAACGTTTGTGTTTTTGTGAAATAGAGTTAACTCACCTTTTTAAAAGCAGATTAAAATGTTTACGAACAAATACATTATGTCAATTATAGTAAGTAGTGTCAGATCGATGCACGTTATAAGAAAACAAAAAGGTAGTTTTGGAGGAACGGAAAGAAAGTAATATTCTGAAAATGTGTGAAAAGTACGACATGACTAGTGAAGATGACGTGAGAGGGACCAAGACTAAGGTTAACGAGTGAGAGCTACCCGAGAGGAAGCACACACACACACACACACACCCAGCGTTAGCAGGTGCATAGAGATGAATGAATAATAGATTGAAAGAGCTGCCAAGGAGTGTTTACTTTCACCACAGGTCAACAATTGGATCCATACGGACCTTTTTGAGGATCAAACGATCGAAAGAGCGAGAGGCGCCAGAGCAGGAGAACGTCACGTTGACCCGAGTCGCCTCGCATCCTGGACAAAAAAATACTTTATATACGTATTAACCCTTTCACTACCACACTACATAAGGTTAACATTTCACTACTATGGTTAACCGTCTGTATTGTGGTAGTGAAAGGGTTAACCTTATGTAGTGTGGTTGTGAAAAGGGTTAACCATTTGTTGTATGGCAGTGCAACCTTCTGTATTGTTGCAGTGAAAGGGTTAACCCTTTGGTAGTGTGGCAGTGAAAAGCTTAAACAGGCAGCATTTTGTCATGTTGCTGAAATGTTGGTTGTTTACTAAGTGCCGGTAATAAAGTATTATCGTGCCCAAGGCTAAATAAAGATTGACAGAGCATATAAACGTCATATGGAAGTTGTTTCCATAGAGACGACAGAAACCTTCACCAAAGTGACACGCCGACGGCGGAGGCAACCATGCGAGATGCCGACCTGCTCATCAGGAGCAATTAGGGGTTAAGTGTCTTGCTCAAGGACACTTCGACACGCTGCCCGGGAAGAGTGGGAATCAAACTGTTCGTTGTGTGTGACGCCTTCGTATCTCTCAGTGTCGGGTGCCCTTATAGCATAAAATAAGCTACACAACTAAGGTTTTTGAGTTTCTACTTTCCTACAACTCTCTACACCTAGTCATGATGGAGACAAGACAGCTAGAGTTTAATCTGATAAAAGCCCTAAATCTAGCAGACACCCCTGGGCTACAGGTCTTTTTTCCCCAGGATAGAAAAGCAATGAGAATGAAAGTGGCAAGAGAGAGAGAGACAGTGTGAGAAAGATAGGAGAGGAGAGAAATATATGGGAGGAGAGAGAGAGAGGAGAGAGAGAAAGACTGAACTTGACTTTGACCTGGGGGTAAGGGCTGTCCCGAATACCTTTTCTTTGGGCTTCAAAGTTTCAGGACCAATTAACATCAAATACATTTACATGTACATGTACTCATTTAGCTGACGCCAAAGCGACTTACAGTACAAATTGTGTAGTCAGCAGTAGGGGTACACCTCTGGGAGCTAGGGGTAAGTGGTATTGTTCGTCTAGCAGTGAGTGCTTGAGTGCTACACTCTGAGTGCATAGTAGTATAGACATATTAGCATAGCAGGTAGTAGTATAGGCATAGTAGCATACTGTAGTACATAGTACATTTCTTTTCAGATATTAATTTAAGAGGTTGTCTTTAGTTGACGGTGGAAAATTGGCTTTCAGCTGTCCTGACTGGTGGGAAGTCCGTTCCACCACTGTGGAGTGAGGACAGAGAATAGAGAACTATTCAAAGATTTGCGACAGCGGGGGAAGCTTCGACGTGTTCCGGTCATAAAACTGCGCATTGATCTCGTCCTCATTACTCTCGACATTGGCAGCCACTTGACTCGCCAATTAGCTGGCTGCCAATTGATGAGACAAGTGGCTCGCCCACACTGTCATTATAGTGACAGCGTGATATTTAATTAAATAACCTTGAAACTGAGGGATTCAATCTCTCCAAGTCGATAATGAGAAGAATCGATGCGAGGGGGTGGACAGTGGAGATAAGTGGAAGACGACCTGCCTTTAGATTAGAACAGATATTGTTATCTGCCCACCTGTCCCAAGATAGCATTTCCATCCACTGTCTATCATCTGTAGACTGACAGTCAAGTAAACACGTCACCTCATGTGATGTTCACACACATAACAAAAGTAGACCAGGGACAGGTATGATGTGTACAGTAGTCCCGCTGGACTCTGATGAGAGTCTCTAAGGCAATTAAAAAGATATATTACCTGAACGACGGCAAGACGGGAACCTGATTTCATGCTTTTGCATTTGGTTCAGGGTCTACTGTATGTCAGGGTGTTTCAAAGACGTTTATTCCCCATGCAGAATAAGCTCATGAATACTGTTCCAATTAAAGATTCAGTACAATGAAAAGCCTGTTTTTCAATATCATTAATCTTTTTTTTAACAGAAGGAATGTCGATGCAAACTTATCGTAAATGTTATAAATGTTGTTGTGAAAAGGATGTCTATTCCCCTGGATAACAACAGAATCAAGCCATTTCAGATATACAATCTGTTTCCTTGATGACGTTACGTAAGATACTCACGTTACTCTGATTGGCCCATCAGTCACCTCTAGCTGAGTGGTGTAAGGACACTGAGTGCTTAACAATAAAGCATATATTATAGAAGGCCATGCCCCTTCAGCCTACTGAGAGTTGGCTGTGCTCGGAAAGGGTGACCTACAACAACTTACATAACAAATCAAATGATACATCTGAAGCTGAGAAAGATTATACTCAGGACATTAACAGTCCGCAAAAAGCAATTTATAACTTATATTAAAATGATCATTCCACTGGATCTTTAATTAAAATGTCTAGATGATATGATAGACCGACTTTAAAGACAATCTTAAACATAGCAGAATTTCTAGCACTGTAAACACACATTTTAAATGCATTGACGTATGCAGTTACTACGCACTGGGGCTTGTTCCAAGAAGTCACATCAGCCTGAAAGAAGAATCAAGGACTGGACATGCACTGCTGTTTTCTGTTGTGGATGGTTCAAACTTGTCTGCATGTTATGGTGTGGATTAATAGCCAATGTACTGCCTGCCTGAAGCTTCCTGGTACGATGACATGGTGTGATAAATAACACATCACTTAAAGGTGCTATATAGATCAGGGGTTCCCAAACTTTTCAGGCCGCGACCCCCAAATAACGGTGTCAGAGAGCCGCGACCCCCACTATTATAGGAGGTAACATTTATTTAAATAAATTTTTTATTTCTTTTATTTAAATTTTTTTTAAATTTTAAATTTTTTTTATAAATGGAAATGTATGGTTGAAACATGGAAACGTTCAAACGCACACACACTAATAAGCATTGGAGGCTTTTAACCAGGGCCGGACTGGGGAAATCATTCAGGCCAGCAAATATAGTGCAAAATATAGCCCCAGTCAGGCCACTTTTTAAGCAGGGGGTCTGGGGGTCCCCCACCAGGAAATTTTTTGTTACAAAGACTTCATTTCCTGCATTCTGGTGCAGGAATTTTTCAATGTGTACCCTTTAAATGCCAGTGTTTGTGATGGCATCACAAATTATTGTTAAAAAACAGGCTAGCACAGGGGTGGTCAACCCGCGGCTCACGAGCCGCATGTGGCTCTTTGCCCGTCAATGTTTTTTTTTTTTACATTTTTTTTGTATGTCACTCATTCCACAAGGACGTAGAATAAACATTTACAGATTTTTTTTAAATGGTCCATTTGCATGTTCTTGGTATCTGAATCTAGGGACATCAATGGATTTCAGGGAATATATTCCCAGTGTCAGAAATAGTGTGTCTGTAAATTGTAATGAACCAAAGGAGAATATCAACTATATTTAAAAAGTATTTTGTATCTTTGACTGTGAATAACACCATGCTAAAATGTACCAGACCTGAAAAATCTAAGCAAATAAATAAAGGGAAGATGATTAAACAGGTTTTGTAGATACAATACTGAATTCTGCCATCTTTTTTATAATGTACATTTCTCCACCATTTTTCATCATATTGCAACACCGTTTTTTGCTAGACGTTCACAGAAAGGTAGAGAAACTAACTGCGTTCTGTTTTATGGCAATAACATTCAGGTTTGTGGGAGATAATCCAAAAAAATAAGAGAAATAAAAAAGTAAATCCAGAAGTCAGATGATTGACAGGGGCTGGCGTGAGCTGGGTAGGGTAGTTTTTTGAAATTCCAAAGCCCAGAGTCTCTTCCTTCAAAAGACTACACTCACTTTTGGCTGCTCCACTTCCTCCTGTCAATATGTGCCAGTTTCCAACTCAATGCCCTGAGATTTCTATAATCTTATATTTAAATAATTCACTGTATATTTCGGGCATAAGAGGTGAACCCTGTGAGGCCCAAATTAAAAAGACATTAGCAAGACATTAGCAACTTCAGAGGGTTGGGAACAGGACCAATTGACTATAGCCTACATGTGCTTAATTTCTTTTAAATAAACATTTACAGAATTCTTTTTTTTAAATGGCTAAACGTGATTTTGTAATTTTGCAACCGTGGGTCTCACAGGGTACTTTTAACCCTGTGAGGCCCAAATAAAAAAGACATTAGCAACTTCAGAGGCCAGAAGGTGAGACCTATAAACACATGAAGGGTGCCGTGAGTGAAAAAAAAGGTTGAGAAACGCTGATATGGTGTGGCTCTTTGTGGTACCACAGTAATTTTTGTGGCTCTTAATCTCTGACTGGTTGGCCACCCCTGGGCTAGCATATGTATGATTAGCAACAACACTTATTTTGATGGATTTTCTGTTTTTTTGTAATGTCAGATTGAAAAAAATACAATCTTTTATTCAACTTCAGCCCTGATCATAACAGCACATATTCATTTTATAATTCTAACCCTTTAAATGCCAGTGTGTGTGATGGCATATATTTGCAATATATCAAATGCAAAGTAGATTTATCTGGGGGTGATTATTACAGGCTAGCATACGTCAATGATTAGCAACAACAGTTTTTTGTAAGGGTCCCGCCTCCACCAATCACATGTGGCTACCTTTGTGTCTGTGTGAGAGCAAGAGAGAGAGAGAGAGAGATAGTTCTCCAATTGTGTAAGTTGCAGTGATCTCCTGGTTGTTCCCCACCTAGGTTATCTAACTATTGCGCTGCTGCAACTAGAAACACTGGCCTGGCCTGCTTCTAAGTTTGGGAACCCCTGCTATAGATAACATTCAGCCACCAGCATGTAATTTACCCAATCAGGTGCATTCCACGTAGGGAACTGGGAAGTAGGTAGGGGGTACATACCTGCAACATGTAAACAACAACATGCATTTTGGATCTGCAACATTTATTTTTATGATACATGCATTAATCAATCATTTATTGTGGGGAAAAGCAATACTCCACACCTTTCTAAGCTATGTGGATGTATTTATTTTTCAAATTATTACTTATGTATCTATTTTAGCTTTAGGCCTTAATGTAAAAAAGAAAAAATAATCCTAACGATCTAGCTAACTTTAACAGCAGGTAATTATTACTTCCTCCAAATTACGAGCCACCTCCTCTGTAAAAAATAGGTGACCACCCATGTTGGAAAGTACAGACTATGCATAGTTTTACAGTGATGGACTAGCCATGACAGTGCTTTAGACACTTTAGACACACTTTGGAGCTCATTGGAGTTGGATTGCAGCCAGAAGGAGCCGAGAGCTGAGCACAACATGATACTAAAATACGCAAATATAAGTGGTGTGAAACAGTAAACAGCAGGGGGTTCAGGGAGACAGGCCAACCTGAACTTTTGAAAGCGTCTTAGGCTATTAAGGTCAAAGTTTGCTCTTAACACTTTCAGCGCCAGCGTGTATCCCCATCCCTGCTGTCAATGGGCCACGCTTTAAAAGATAGGCATTTTCACAGTGCGTCACGATGTTTGCAGAGCTATATCTATCTTCTATATTATAGCTATGGAGACAATACTATGGCTCATTTGAGAGTCACTATCTCTTGTCCAACATGTAAAAAAAGAGTTAATCTTTTCATGTCGTTCGTGTGTTATCCCGTGGTGAATATTGTATAGTTTCAGAGTGATCCGAGCTAATTCCTGGAAGCAGAGTTATGGAGCGCTACAGTATGTGCATTTTGCGAAAGTCGTTTGCGATGCTCGCCTGGACACGATACTATTTCCAAATCAAAGGTATATAATAGGTATTATGTTTCATCATGAAGGCATCAAAGGGGGGGGGGGGTCGGTTTGTGATGCTCTGATCGTCAGCAACGGCATACGTTTTGGAGTATGTTACATATGATCGTTGCGATCGATGTGAAATCATTGTAGGATCAAAGTAGGATTGATGTCATATAGTCCTTACCTTTGCTAGGAGGTATTCCAAAATGAATATTCCAATTGTCTGATCACGATTTCCAGTATTGATGTCCATCGGGTCCCTGACATGAAAGGGACAAACTATGCATCAAGTGTGCTGGACACGTTCCAAGTGGCTTGAATGAAGCGTTTCACTTGCCCGGGTACCATTTCTCCCTCCGGACCATATAAAATGTAACACACAGTGTGAAATAAGGTTTCAAAGGGAAGGCAATACTGCCACCTAGCAGGATTCGGCTGGCATTGCACTCTCTGGGTCTCAGAATGAGTCCCATTGATACACCGAGGACCGTAAGACTGTATAGAATATTAAAATCGAATAAAAGAAACGATGAAAACGATCGAAAACCAGACTTTTCTTGGGTTTTGGAGCTCAACCGTTGGCGAGATAACCTGACTTTTTATGTGATTGGCACTGAAAGTGTTATGGTAATACATGCACATACACACATGCTGTAGGGCCAGTGCATGTGAGCGGATCGGAGCGTGAGCGGCGCGGGGAGCGGAGCGGGCGGTTTTGACGTGAGCGAGGCGCGACGTCCGGAGCGAGAGTTCTCCTCCGCTCCAATCCACTCCAGGCCGCTCACAGTGGTTTAACACTGATGTTAATATACATGTAGTACAATGCCAAAGCAACAGATGGCGATGTACAAACATGAAGGCCATTTTCAACCAATGAGAAGGGTGAACCTGTGATATCCTGTTCAGGCTTTGTCACTCACTCCTGTTAGAAAAAGTATCGACGCCATTGTTGTTGTCGTTAGCTTACATGCTAACGTTAATGGCAGCGACCATAGCATTGTGGCTCGGCTAGCTATCATCGCTTAATAGAGCTAGTGAATGGATAAACAACGTTATTTAACATTGCAGAATTGGTACAATTACAATGCGGCTCAATACAAACAATTGTTAAGGGGCCCAGGGGGTGTAGACTGTTGTAGTTTGAGCTAATTTACACCATGCCAAAAAAAAAAAAAAAAAATCTGCCGAGCGATCTGGCGCGGGGAGCGGGGAGCGCTCGATTCAAGGTGAGTGGTGAGCGAGCGGAGAGCGACTTGGGGGCGGGGTCAACATGAGCGATTAGCGGAGCGGACCAAGCTTTAAAGAGCGAAGAGCGGATTTCTCGGCCGCGGCGATCCGCTCACGTGGCCTGATATGCACGCATGCACATGTAGCTACAGTATGCACACACACACACACACACACACACACACACACACACACACACACACACACACACACACACACACACACACACACACACACACACACACACACACGCACGCACACACACACACACAGCAGAAAGGTTCCCAACAAACACAAAAAAACTAGAACACGCCCTTTGAACCATAAATATAACTAGCATGGAAGGAATATCTGTCTGTCTATCTGTATAACTGTCCTTCGATTTTCTCGAGAATCATTCATCCGATCGACTTCACACTTGGCGGGTGTATTGCTGAGGACCGAAGTAAGTGCAGTGTCAAGTGTGAAATTGATTGGATGCGTGGTTCTCGAGAGCTCTGCAAGCAGCAATACACGGGGGCCAAGCAATCGGCCCGTTCTGAACGGGCACTGCACTAGTTAATTAAATCCTCTCTTCTAAGACGGAAAAAATTCCTCCGCAAAGTTCACTGCCACCTTTCAAGTGTGTGATTTGGTTGCATCATATTTGGTAGGGAGCTTTTGTGCTCACTGGGTGGAAGCTAGATTTGAAAGTTTTCTTTTGTGATGCTTGATCAACTAAAGAACTGCCTATTTTATATTTTCAAAAACACTCCACAGGGTTTCCAGCCCGGGACATTTATATATTATATATAAAATGCTAGTGTGAAACTATGTTTCTGCTAGGGGTTCACAAGAATCACGGTTTGGTTCATATCGCGCTTTTGGGGTCACGGTGTCCTGTTCAGTACGGTTCAGTGGGAATAAAGAAATCTCATTTCTAATTCAAATAGTATTTGGTAAAATAAATAAATACAGTTTTGCGTTCAGTGCATTAGCTGAAAGCATAAGAAACATAATACTTGTCTATTATCAATTATTTGTTCATTATAGGTGGCTCTCATAAGTGGGCGTGTCCGAATAACTTCTCATTCCTCATCGTATAGTATGAGACTAGGAGTGTAGCCTATAATGGACGTGTTGGATAACTGACTATTCTGCCTTACGTCTGTTTGGAAATTACCTGTTGCTGAAGTGACTATGAGAGAAAATATTAACATTGTGGCTCAACGTTATGCAGTGAAATAACAAACTACCCATGACTGCATTGGGCTGCATATAGTTTACTATAAATAACAACATTAAGGATTTGATTATGGATTTTGCCCTGTCAGAATCTAAATGCAGAGGTTGTTTTGTGTAAATACTTTGGGGAGAAGGAGATGCTTTTGCCTTCCCAGATCACTGGTAATGGGCCGGGGGCGATGCAAACTGGCCCATAATGTTAAAGGTATTGATGCACACATACACCTGCCGCAGCACAATTCTCACACACTGTTTAATCCATCTCTATCATTGAATGAAATATATAATGTGCCCAGACAGCAGACTTAAACGATGCTGGAGAATATTACGTGATATAGCTCGTCTTGTCCACTTACCAGTGGTGTATACTACTACTCAGCTGTCTGCGTATACTACTACTCAGCTGTCTGCGTATACTACTACTCAGCTGTTGGTGTATACTACTCCTCAGCTGTTGGTGTATACTACTACTCAGCTGTCTGCGTATACTACTACTCAGCTGTTGGTGTATACTACTACTCAGCTGTTGGTGTATACTACTACTCAGCTGTTGGTGTATACTACTACTCAGCTGTTGGTGTATACTACTACTCAGCTGTCTGCGTATACTACTACTCACCTGTCTGTGTATACTACTACTCAGCTGTCTGCGTATACTACTACTCAGCTGTTGGTGTATACAGTACTGCTACTCAGCTGTCTGTGTATACTACTACTCATCTGTCTGTGTATACAGTACAGAGAAGCTCTCTGAAAAAGGTCCTGCACAATACCAACCTGTATAGTCAAATCCGTGCTTCCAAGAATAATTAACCTTAAGAAAATTCGTTTTGATCTTTAGAGAGGTAAAAGAACATGATCTGTTCTTAAATTTACACAATACAATTGTATGTCTTACCGTCATCCAGATCGGCCAGGATGTTGACCGTAGCTGTAGTGTAGTGCGCTCCCAGGCGGCCCCCGATTGGCATAGACACGGTGACGTTGAAGTTCTCGTCGTCCTCGTAGAGCGAGTCGTCGATGACCACCACACGACACTGCTTCTCCCTCTCGCCCTTGTCAAAGCGTAGGATGCTGCCGTGCTCCTCCGGCCGGGAGATGTAGTCGGAGTAGGACAGGACAGTGGTGGGAGTCGTCCCCATGGCAGAGCCTGAGGAGGGAGGAGGTGAGGAGGGAGGAGGTGAGGGTGACGGCGAGGAAAGAGGATGAGTGAGAGGAGTGACAATGACATGTTTGTTTATGTTTATTAGGATCTCCATTAGTCATCATCGACGTGTTGACTATTCTTCCTGGGGTCCTCACAGATATACACAAATATGAAACATTCAGTATAAATCAGTCATATATCACATACATAATCAATACAAAATAAAACAAAAGAAGGTCATACAGTAGGTGAATCCATTTCACCATACCTTTAAAATGACAACAAAGTAAACAGAAGAAGTTTGGATAACATGGCTGCAGCTACACTCAGGCCTTGTCCAGACAAAATTATTTTTGATCTTTTTCGTTTTCATTTCGTTTTCATTTAAAAAAAGGTTTCCGTAAAAAACGAAAATGTCTCAAGAAATAAGTGTGTGCCACAAATTTACAAAATAAATGTCTTTCCTGTTTTAGAGGTCGCTCTTTTATTTTGAAAACCCCCTACCGGAAGTGTTTTCGATAACTTGATCTAACGTAATGTTAGTTTTCCAAAGGAGTGGAGCGAGAGACAGAGACCGCGGCTCAAACTACCTGTGTTGTATTAAAGTAATTGATTGATGTTTAACTTGTCCCTGTGTCATTTCGACTAGCAAACGTTTGTTGTCTGTATTTAACCTTACGTCAGGATACCACTATCTATTGTATTTAGTTGGTTAGCTATTTAGTTAATGTTTTTTTTATCCACTTTTTCTCCTCCTGTTTTTCTGTGTTTTTTCTCCCATCCCAATTTAGTCGTGCCAATTCCCCCCTCCCCTTCCTGGTCGTTGCTCGCATGTGCCCCCCACTGGTCGGTCTAGGGAGGGTTGATAGATACTATCGCATGTCCCCTCCGATAAATGCGGAGTCAGCCAGCCACTTCTTTTCACCTGCCAGCGCGGACTCTCATTGGTGAGGTTTAACGTGTGGGAGGCTCACACTACCCTCACCATCTCCCTTCCTCGCTGTGCAGGCGCCCTGACCGACCTGTAGGAGTCACTGTTTACAACGACCAGATTACCACACACCGGCTTCCCTCCCGCTGACTCTGCCAATTGAGCCAGTATGACGGCCGGCCAAGCCGGAGGCAATGCTGACAGCCGGATTCAATACCAGTGTCTGTCGCGTTGGTGACGAGCGCTTAGTCCGCTGCGCCACCCAGCCGCCCTATTTAGTTAATGTTGATAGCATTTGAATAGCATCAGCGCTAGCTGGCTGGCTACAGCTCAACACCAGCCATGGGGATACTATTTACTAAATTGCTTTTGAGCTGACGCTAGTTTCCAACGGATAGGAGAGAAAGAGACCGCGGCGCAAAGGAGGAGGAAGAGCTGCGGATTTTAATCGGCAGGAGAGAGAGAGAGCTCAAAGCCGTATATAATATAATAGCCCCGTGGTGAGGTCGGAGGCAGCTCAAACTACCTGTGTTGTATTAAATTAATTGATTGATGTTTAACTTGTCCCTGTGTGTGTCCAGTCCTTTCGACTAGCAAACGTTGTCTGTATTTAACGTTACTCCAGGATACCACTGTAATTGTAGCAAAAGTTGTCTGTATTTAACGTTACCTCAGGATAACACTGTCTATTGTATTTAGTTGGTTAGCTATTTAGCTAATGTTGATAGCATAGCATCAGCGCTAGCTGGCTGGCTACAGCTCAACACCAGCCATGGGGATACTATTTACTAAATGATGGAGGCTTTTTAATCGTCAAGGTAAGAGAGGATTTGTCATGATCAACTGAAGGCGTATGCTATGGAACAGTATGTGCTTGGTTACTACTTGGGTTTTCAGAAAAAGTACATTTAGCTGTAAAAGCCCGATCAAGCTCAATAGCTTCTGTAACACTGTAAAGGAGATGTCACTCTGTTGTCGACGGTGGTTGTGATGTGGGAGTTTGCACATGCGGGTTAAGGGAGAGGTGGGCTATCGTGTCATCGGTTCAAGAGAAGACGCGTATCGCTTGTAAAGATGGTGACGCAAGGGGGGCGTCTTCAGAATTGCACACTCTGGAAGCGGGTCTCAGAAAGTAGCGTCTTCAGGCTGCCAGAACGCAGTTCCGTGTGGATGAAAGGTGCATACGATCAAATACTTTGACTGATCGGTTTTTCGTCTGGACATGGCCTCATGCATGACCTATATTGATTTCCTTCCGGATTATGGCTCTTTAAGTCTATTTTTTAAACTGTCCTTGTTTTCCGTCCGTATGATATGTAATGGGATCCTATTCCAATATGTTATGGCTCTATACATTGCAGTTTTCTTGAGAGCAATGGTTCTAGGCAGAGGTAGGGTAAAGCGCTACATGTGAGATGTAATTAAGCAATACATCACACTTGAGCTCGTACTTTATACAGGATATCAACAGAATACAACAAAGTAAGACCTACAGTAGTATGTCATTGTCAACTCAATCAGACACAATATATTATTTCATTGGATGAGATGTTCAACGTTATTTTCATCACCACAGGATCTAGTCGGAAAGCTAGGCTACAAAGTATACAAAGTACAAAGTACTGTTACAAGTAACAGTACGTTGACTACAGACCTGCCTACCAACTAATGAACTAAGAGGGGAGTAGCCCTACCCTGCTGTGTGTAGCAGACCACCATCAGCTCCTGGCTGATGTCTCCGCTACGGTGGACTGGGATGAGCAGCTCCCCTACGTCCTCCTCCACGGAGTAGCTCTGCTCCGGAATAAACACGGTTGACTCTGTAAGGAGAAGAAGAAGAAGAAGAAGAAGAAGAAGAAGAAGAAGAAGAAGAAGAAGAAGAAGAAGAAGAAGAAGAAGAAGAAGAAGAAGAAGAAGAAGAAGAAGAAGAAGAAGAAGAAGAAGAAGAAGAAGAAGAAGAAGAAGAAGAAGAAAAAGAAGAAAAAGAAGAAGGGGAATGGATGATGCAGTGAGGAGGGATGAAGGGATGATGTGGGAGGGGATGAGGGAGGATAGGTGGACATAAAGGAGAGGAGGGAGGAAGGGATGATGTGGGAGGAGAGGAGGGAGGATAGGTGGCAATAAAGGAGAGAGAGAGGAAGGGATGACATGGGAAGATAGGTGGGGATAAAGGAGAGGATGGGGGAAAGAAAAAGTTATGATTTGTCTGCATGTTTCTAAACTCCATCGGAGGTCAAGGAGTTTTGTAAGCTTCATTAACAAAACAAAACAAACGAAACAAACAAAAATACTTTGGGATTGTTTTCAGACAGTGGTCCTGTGGTGTGCTTTGTTCATCATTCCAAAAATGCATCCCTGTTGTAACACCTGGTGTGTTGTAGGCTATTATGCATCAAACTGCTCACACAGAGAGAGAAAGAGAGAGAGAGAGAGAGAGAGAGAGAGAGAGAGAGAGAGAGAGAGAGAGAGAGAGAGAGAGAGAGAGAGAGAGAGAGAGAGAGAGAGAGAGAGACCGACCTACTGGGAGAAATACAACAATGTGCAAACACAGCAGCAAGATTTGTGAGCTGCTGTGACAAGAAACGGACATCCAACGGAATACAACCACCATAAAGACTGTCACTCATACAAGAAATTCCTTCTGTAATGTACTGATTTCTTTTGATTTCTCTGTTTGATTGTTTTGTTTTGTTTGGCTTTGGCAATGTAAACGTATGTTTCCCATGTCAATAAAGCCTATTTGAATTGAATTGAGAGAGAGAGAGAGAGAGAGAGAGAGAGAGAGAGAGAGAGAGAGAGAGAGAGAGAGAGAGAGAGAGAGAGAGTTTCACACTTTATCTAAACACACAAAGGGGTCATAGTGAGTGTCAACACCCTACACATCTCTCTTTCTCTGAGCCAGAGAGAGATAGTGATTGAGGGAGAGAGTTCGAGCCAGTGAAAGCACCATCTATCACTATCTTTAAGATAGAAGAAGAAGAGCTCAGAGAGATCTAGCTGATGTTTTAGAAGCAATGTTGGGGGGCTATTTTCCACAGACGCACGGGGACCAATAAAAAACATGGACTCAGTGGACAGAGTACAATACAATCATGTCAGGCTGTGGTTCTGAAATAGGTTTGATAGAAGCAGCATCAGGTTGTGGTTCTGAAATAGGTTTGATAGAAGCAGCATCAGGTTGTGGTTCTGAAATAGGTTTGACATGCAGGTATTTTGTTTCTCTAATTTGTTTGGTGGCAAGAAAGACTGCTTTTATCTCCACTCCTTCATACATTGTAGGTACATTTTAAATCCCCATTTGTGCTTAAAATCTTTGATATGTTTTATATGGCACCACAATTTGGCATCTCCAAAGGCACACACACGTGGTGATAAATATAAGCATTTTGACTCATGATGATGAGTTAAGACAAGCTGGGCTTTTGAAACGTAGGGGAGACCTTGCTGGCCATGGAGCAGCCGAGACAGGAGAGAGAATTCCAAATTGGTGGTGGTGGTAATGTTAAGCCAATGCAGTGCTTGCAAGATTATAGGGTCAGAGTCGGTTGTAATCTTCAAGTGCATGGTGCTCATCTAACGGGTTCGAACGAATGAATGACAAAAAACGGTGAAATATGACTTCATGTATGGGGTCTAGCCGTTTCAATATCGGTTAGGATTTGGAATATCTTCTACTGCATGCCAGGCATCACCCCTGCCTTCGTTTAAGCCCATAATACACGAGCACCAGTGGGATATCATGAATATTGCCACGGCTGTGATGCGCCCGCAGGCAAGGCCAGATTAAGACTTCAGAGGCCCCTGGGCCAGATTCTTGTGGAGCCCCCCCCACACACACGTGCACGCACGCACAGTGGCGTTTTTATATGTCACTTTAAAAAATATATAGAATACCGTAATTCCTCTAATAGTAACCCCGGCTTGTATTTGTTTCAACTGTAGTGGATACCAGGCTTGTATTAGGAGGAGGCATGTATAAGAGAGAGGCCTATATTTCTAATTTTCGTATCTCTTTTATTTTTTTTACTGAATGAATGAATGAATGAATGAAAACTTTATTTAACAGATTGCAGAATGGGTACAATACAGTACGGCTCAATACACACAATTGTTAAGGCAGGGGATGCAGACCTGAGAAAGACGTTTGTCTTGTTTACATCAGGGTCCCCCATTTTCAATTAATATAGACATTTATGACATACACAACATACATGACATTTATGGCATAGGGACATATAGGTATTTAGTACTAGTACTAGTGTGTAGTGTGGAGGCCCCTAGTCGCGTTATTTCTAAACCTAGCCGCATTTCTGGCAAGACGCTCTCTGATTGGCCGATGCCTGTTTCTACACTGGTTAAGCTTAGGCACTCTTTCGAAGTTGGTTAAGGTTAGAGTTTGTCTTAGAGCGTGACGGGCTGACGGCAAGTTCTTTCGACGGTTAAGCTTAGGCACTCATTCGAAGTTGGTTAAGGTTAGAGTTTGTCTTAGAGCATGGCGATAGAACGCCAGGTAGTTTGCAGGCTGTTTGACGAGGAAATGGGCAAAGACAAAGCTCGTCACGCGATTGGGCAAACATGTCAGTGGCCAATCAGAGAGCGTCAGTCAGTGCCAATCATTCAGTGTCACCGTGAGCTTTTTAGCAAAACTCATTAAGGTAAAAGTTGCGTCTTCTCACGTTGCATATTATTTTAATTAGACATAAAACATGTAGCCTATTATTATTATTACTATTATATCATGTGGTCAGCCTTTGTTCTATCTTTCATGCGACAAATGAAAGCTAGATGGAGCAATATTGCCAAGGGTTGGTGGTGCGAGGATAGTGGCATGGGGCAGCGCTCCACTTGTGAAAATAGTTGTGGTTGTGATATTACCTACAAGCTAACCCCCACAGAATTAACCACATCATCAAAACATCACACCCCTGTCCTGCAATGCCAGGCAGTCCTATGCACACTAGCCTCACATAGCCATACCTCTCTCCACACTATGTGGCACTGTGGCAGTGGCGGGGAGATGTCTGGCTAAACCTATTATCATAAAAAATGCTCTGGCTTGTTTGTATTTCTAACCAATCACAATCCTCCTGGGCGGTGCTAAGCCCAGGGTGCAGCGACGGTGTCCTTGCAAAATAGCGTTGCGGACAGCGGAAGGGGAGGAGAATTCCGACTGAAATAGTCAGTTAATGGCGTGATTATACCCACAGTCTCATGGCGGCGATCAAGACTACATCCACACAGACGCTGGGGCGAATCCACCCTGACAATTTTACTATACCTGCCGCATGGTCGGTATATCAACCCCCCCCCCCCCCCCCCCATTACATAGAATGGCAAGGTGGAATAATGGGGTAAGATTCCCACCTTGAACGGGCAGCGTGAAAGGGGTTAGTGAGTAAGTGAGTAGGTGAGTGAGCGACCAACCATGAAAAAAGGAAAGTGACAAAGATCAAACATTGTGCAGGAGAGGCCAGATAAGGCATATGATGATTCCCCTGGAAAAAGAATAATAAGCACAGATAACACCAGACGAATCAGCGATACAAAACGAAGGGCAATCAAACTCAACACAGAAGATGTATTACAAAGAAATCCACAACGTTGTTATATATTATTTAGAGTCCTTTTCAGATGGTTTTTAAATAATGATAGTGTAGAAGTCGACTGTAGTTAGCGAGTGAGCAAGAGAGTGAGCAAGTGAGCAAGCGAGTGAGCGAAGAAGAACAAATTAGAGGCACTCCGGGCCTTTTCTTGTGAGACTAACAGAAGCGTGAAATGGGCATCGAGTGAACTAGAGCGTGAAAAAGAAGAAGTGGAGGCCTGTAATTCAATAGGATGAAACAGACATGGACACCTGGCCTAACTCTTCTATATGAAACTATCAACATACACCAATCTTGCACGCGTCAGGGGGGCGAACGCTCCTCTCTCCTCTGACAGTAATTCCCTCTAAGCGTTTCCTCTCTTCAGTTAATCTTCTTCCCTCTCCATTTTTCTTTTCTATTACCATCCACAATCTGCCATTCCCCAGGGGGTGCATATAGGGACTCACAGCAGGAGACAAGGGTCAGTCTCTGTGTGTGTGTGCACTCTCTCTTACACACACACACACACACACACACACACACACACACACACACACACACACACACACACACACACACACACACACACACACACACACACACACACACACACACACACACACACACACACACACACACACACACACACACTCACACACACACACACACAGGCATGAGAGTATACTCGCACGACGCACGCGCATACATCCTCCTCCAAACTCTCTCTGCCCCTATACCATGGGTTTTCTCATCTCTCTGTCCGTATACAGCACACCTTTCTGTACAACACCTCAATGTTTCCCCTGGTTACTTCTCTGTTACGTCTGTTCTGGATTTGGAAAAGCACATTTTCAGCCAAGTGGGTCACATTCTGAAGAACAGCCATTTTAAACATTAATGGTAATAATAGGTACAGCACAGTGTCCACTCAGCGAGGCGGGGAGAACCACACGAGGCAGGTCCCAGACATGACACCCGGCCTTGAAGGAGGCATGGCACCACGTAACCTTGTTAGTGCCATCATGTTTTATTGACCAGTCCGCATTCTGCACCCCCACCCTTCCCCTGGCTGTCCCTCCAGCCCCTGGTTCATACCCTGCATTAGAAGGCATATGTCCCCAAGTCCCCAAAAACTCTGCCCCTAAACCCTGTTCCGGTCCCAGAGTCTTTGCTCCCCACCCCAGAAGTAGGGCTGCATGATTAATCGAAAAACAAATTGCGATCTCGATTCATAGACCTATGTGATCTCATTAAAAAATTATGACGATTGGGCGCTCAGCTTCTAACGTCGCGGCACGGCCGACCCGTGGTTCGGTTCCCAGACCCGTCGTTATTTGCCGAATGTCTTCCCCCCACTCTGTCTCCCGTTCCTCCTCTCTCTCTCTCTACTGGACTGCCCAGTAGTAAAAAGCGATAAACGCTAAAAAAGAAATCGTAAAAAAAAATTATAATTATGACGATACATTTTTTTTTTTTTTTTTTTTTATAATATTTTCTTTTTTTCTTATTTTTTTACTTTTTTAAATTATGACAATTCTGACTTGAGTTATTTTGTATGAGAGACTTTTAAGTTTAAGTCAAATACAGTATGTTATGTTTAAGTTTAAGTCAAGCACTTTCAATTATGTTATATTTAAGTTTAAGTCAAGCACTTTGATATATTATGTTATGTTGTCTGTTTATGAAAGAGTGCAACAAATGATTTTATTGAAAAAAATAAGAATTGTCTGAGAGAATCGTGATCTAAATTCTTAGAGAGAAAAATCGTGATTCACATTTTATCAAGAATCTTGCAGCCCTACCCAGAAGCATGGCAGGTCATGCTTTTGACTATGGGGGACGAAATAGCAGGGGAGGAAGGGGGGCTTCGGCCAAGGTATAACCCCCGACCTCAGAGAAATGACAGGGGTACAGTATGCGGTAGAGATGAGTAGAAGGCAACACCACTCACCACTTGCTTTGTCTCTTTTGTGGTGCAGGGAATCAATTCACCCCCGAAGATCCAATTCCAAAGAAAAGAGCCACACGGAAGAGAGACACTTGTCTCATCAACTGGCAGTCAGCTGGCTGGTGAGGCACGTGGCTAATAAAGCCTGATTGATTGAGTACACCGTTTCTTTTCAGTTTCAGTTTGTTCACAAAGGACCAGGGTTTTTGTGTTCCAGTACTTTCCATGAATACGGCTTGTGTTAACGTCTCACCCTCTTGTTGATTCTCATCACACCAGAATATAAAGTGTCCTCACAATAGAGGAAAGAAAGACAGGAAATTGTAACCAAAGTTCTGGTGTGATACAGTTACCAGCAGGGCAGATAGTCACGCTGAGTGACAGCAAAATAATAGGTTTTTCGCCTCCGTCATTAGTCGGCATCGTGCTTGGATTATACATTAAGGGGTCTACAGCTTCAGCAGGAGTCCAGCTAAACTATCCCTCATAGTAACCTTGCAATTATCCAGAGATTTCTTGCTGCAGCATAATAAATAATGGAGCTAGCCGGCTATCATGACAGAGTTGTTCAAGTTCAAGTTCTTTAATAGTTGTCATACAGAAGTACAGAATACTTTCATACAAAATGCTTCTTACTGTTACGCTCCAGAGACTGTGCTAGACAAGATAGTATCAAATAACATAATAACATAATATAGCATGAATTTAGAAGAAGAATGAGGTCACAGTTGTTCGGTATAGACATATGTACAATGTTCTGAGTTACCATATAATATACAATACACAATACTATGCAGTGTACTAATGTACAGTACTATCTAGTGCAAAGCAGAAGTGGGATGAGGTACAATTTTAGGTACAATTTACAGTAAGGTGTACGAGTTGTAGTGCAATCCTTCATCCATAAATATAAAGTGTGGGGAGTGGGTGCTACAGTGTGTTTGTTTAAAGTGGGTGTGTGCTATAAAGTGTGTGTAGTGGGTGCTACAGTGTGTTTGTTTAAAGTGAGTGTGTGCGTGTGGATGTGTGTGCTATGTGTGTTTGGTGGTTGTTGTTGTGTAGTGTTCATTCATTGTTCGTTTAGCAGCCTGATGGCCTGGGGATAGAAGCTACTTCTGAGTCTTTCTGTGCTCGCCTTGAGACTCCTGTGTCGCTTGCCTGACGGCAGCAGTTCAAAGAGGCAGTTGTTCGGGTGGCTCGAGTCCTTAATAATTCTCTTAGCCTTCCCCTTGCAACGCTTGTTGTAAATGTTCTGGAGAGTGGGGAGCCCCCCTCCAATTGTGCGTTCGGCTGAACGTGTCACTCTTTGTAGTCTGCTTTGGTCTTTTGCAGTGCTATTCCCAAACCAGGAGGTGATGTTGCCGGTCAAGATGCTCTCTATTGTACATGAGTAGAAGTTCTTAAGGATCTTCTGGCTGACTTGGAACTTCCTTAGGCGCCTGAGGAAGTAGAGGCGTTGTCGTGCCTTCTTCACCACACTGTTAATGTGTATGGTCCATTTCAAGTCCTCGGATATGTGGGCTCCGAGGTACTTGAAGCTGTTGACTCTCTCAACCGGTGCCCCGTCGATGCTGAGGGGGCTGTAGTCCTTGACCCCCGACCTCCTGAAGTCCACAATCATCTCTTTTGTTTTGCTGACGTTCAGGGAGAGGCTGTTTTCCTGGCACCATCCCGCCAGGACCTTGACCTCTTCCAGGTAGGCCCTCTCGTCGTTGGCAGAGATCAGGCCCACCACCACTGTGTCGTCAGCAAATTTGACGATTGTATTGCTACTCCGCTGAGCCACACAGTCGTGTGTGTACAGGGAGTAGAGGAGGGGACTCAGAACACAGCCCTGGGGGGCCCCTATGTTGAGGGTGATGGATGAGGAGGTGCAGTTGCCTGCTCTCACCACCTGGGGTCTGCCAGTCAGGAAGTCCAAGACCCACTGGCAGAGGTCATAGCCCAGACAAACAGACAAACCATCCTCAATACAGACAAACCCCATCTCCATCAAGACTCCAAGTAGCAGTAGACGTGTGCTTGTATGGAGGTACAGTAGCATGCCCCTGTTACAATAATGAATGAAAAGAATACCAGCACAGCTCCAGGCTTCCATGTAGACAAACCAAGATTGTTCTCGTTGTTAGAGCAAACTGAGCTTGTTAAGTTTTTCCATAAAGACACTTTCTGTGAATGCGTAGAGCGCTATTTGCTCTACTCTCCTCTTAAGTTGATATTAGCCTCGCTGACCTATCCCTGGGGAGGGGACCTCCCCGGGTAACTCACAGGCCAGACACAGCCAGTTTTCATCATTAGAGAGAGAGAGAGAGAAGCTATAGCATGCAGCGTACCACACTGAGTTAAAGTTAAAGCTGCTCTGGCCCATTAGAGTACAGAGCAGCGTCTCTCTGTCACATTATGGTCGCTGGGGAGGACTGAAAACACACCAGCCCCTACCCTCAGCACACACACCATAATTAACCCACAGGGAGAGAGATTGAAGAAAGATAGGATAGAGAGAGAAAAGAAAAGAGAAAAGAAAGTCAGACAGAGAGATGAAACAATAGTAGTAGTTGTTGTTGTTGTTGTTGTGATATCGTGATAAAGCCCTAGGTGCCTCCGTCGATGTGCGCGTCTATGATTACTTAAACATTTGCACCAAGGAGGCGATGATGCATTACATTAACAGAGAGATATTTAAAGGTCACTGAGTAGTAAATACCCTGGAGGCGGAGCAGAGCAACAGGTCTGTTGCTGGCTGCTATGGGAAATAGTCTATTAACAGCAAAGGCATGCAAATAAGCATGAATATGAATGTGAGCAAGAATAATGACCAAAGTTTTGAAGAATAAGAAATGTGTGTGTGTGTGTGTGTGTGTGTGTGTGTGTGTGTGTGTGTGTGTGTGTGTGTGTGTGTGTGTGTGTGTGTGTGTGTGTGTGTGTGTGTGTGTGTGTGTGTGCATGAGAGAGAGAGAGAGAGAGAGAGAGAGAGAGAGAGAGAGAGAGAGAGAGAGAGAGAGAGAGAGAGAGAGAGAGAGAGAGAGAGAGAGAGAGAGAGAGAGAGAGAGAGATATCTGGGACAGGCGTATATTGTACTCAGTCCACCCTTATGTTTTTATTGGTCCCCGTGCGTCTGTGTAAATAGCCCCTGACATTCATTTCCACGATGTTGCTTCTAAAACACCAGACAGATCTCTCTGAGTTCTTATAGCTTTTTGAGTCCCTGCCTTAAATACAAAACTGGGAACACATTGCAGACTACAAACCAGTTGATTGGTTACAGCTTTCCAACAGGGAACAACAACACTGTCCCAACAATTGTAAAAAGGCAGATTTTCTTCGGATTAGTGTTAAGGTTATGGTTCATTTTAAGTTAAATTAAGTTCTGGCCCCATTTCATACTGACCGATCATGTTGTCAAACGCTCGAGTCCTTCCCTCTCAGCACAATCAATGCAGTTCCTCATACTGGATACACACCACTCTGGCTAGTTAGCCACAAAACCAATGCAAAGTCAATAGTGCCAGTGCTCCAGCCCTGTGAAATGAACACTGAAACCTACTTTGAATGCACGGTGGAATAGGTGTTTATTTCAGGGATTGCACAGACTGGAGCATATTGGCCCATTACTTTACATTGATTTTGTGGCTAACTTAGCCGGAGCTGCAGGCA
>NC_140172.1:50409016-50430756 GCF_963971535.1 Notolepis coatsorum | reverse complement strand
GTGTATGTTGATAACAATAAGTGGTAGTGTATGTAGATAACAGTAGGTGGTAGTGGATGTAGATAACAGTAGGTGGTAGTGTATGTTGATAACAGTAGGTGGTAGTGTATGTTGATAACAATAAGTGGTAGTGTATGTAGATAACAGTAGGTGGTAGTGTATGTAGATAACAGTAGGTGGTAGTGTATGTAGATAACAGTAGGTGGTAGTGTATGTAGATAACAGTAGGTGGTAGTGTATGTTGATAACAATAAGTGGTAGTGTATGTAGATAACAGTAGGTGGTAGTGTATGTAGATAACAGTAGGTGGTAGTGTATGTAGATAACAGTAGGTGGTAGTGTATGGGGCGACAGTGGCTCAGGAGGTAGAGCAGTCGTCTGGCAATCCGGAGGTTCCCGGTTCGATTCCCGCTCCTCCTGGGCAGCGTGTCGATGTGTCCTTGAGCCAGACACTTAACCCCTAATTGCTCCCGATGAGCAGGTTGGCACCTTGCATGGTTGCTCCCGCCGTCGGTGTGTGAATGGGTAATATGTAAGTAACTAATTGTAAAGCGCTTTGGATAAAAGCGCTATATAAAAAAGCAGCCATTATGTAGATAACAGTAGGTGGTAGTGTATGTAGATAACAATAAGTGGTAGTGTATGTAGATAACAGTAGGTGGTAGTGTATGTAGATAACAGTAGGTGGTAGTGTATGTAGATAACAATAAGTGGTAGTGTATGTAGATAACAGTAGGTGGTAGTGTATGTAGATAACAGTAGGTGGTAGTGTATGTTGATAACAATAGGTGGTAGTGTATGTTGATAACAATAGGTGGCCGTGGTAGTGTATGTAGATAACAGTAGGTGGTAGTGTATGTTGATAACAGTAGGTGGTAGTGTATGTAGATAACAGTAGGTGGTAGTGTATGTAGATACCAGTAGGTGGTAGTGTATGTAGATACCAGTAGGTGGTAGTGTATGTAGATAACAGTAGGTGGTAGTGTATGTAGATAACAGTAGGTGGTAGTGTATGTTGATAACAGTAGGTGGTAGTGTATGTAGATACCAGTAGTACTGTGTGTGGATATAACAGTAGGTGGTAGTGTATGTTAACAATTAATCGAAGATCGATTGATTGATCGTTAAGGATTTACTCGTACACATGACATTTACTCGATCAAACAATGATATGTTACAATGTTGTCTGTCTCTTATTACATTGTAGCCGTCAGTAGAATGGTGTATTTTCAAAGCATGTTTCAATGGACAGATAGAGGGCGCAGTATAACTATGACGAGGAGGCGACTACCTCTGCGTCTGGAAAAACACGAGGGGAAAAACTTTAAAAGTTAAGCAGGCTAAGAGAAGCGTTGATTTAGAAAAAAATCCAGTCTGCACATTATCGAAAACGGCATGATCAATATGGTTGACAGCGAAGGTTTTCGGCAAATGATTCACCTGCTTGAGCCAGCGTACCATATCCCGTTATATTATCATACTGGCCAATCGCGTCTCGCTCTAGCCATAATGAGATATATTTTATCTCCAGCACCTACTGTGCTCATGAACAAACAATTGCACTCTCATGCACGTGAGCAAGCCACGCCCCTGCGTCCTACTATATGACGCCGGACATGGTCACACTCCCCCTTCCTCTTTTTTTGTTTCCAACATGGACGCTGCAGTGCACTCCATGAACTAGTTGTTATGAAATGCAGAGAGAAATTACACAATGTTGGGTTTTCGCCGGGGAGTCACCAGCCCCTGGACTGTCTTTTCTAAAAGATCTTCCCTCCTCTTAACCATTCATGCTGACGGTCAATTGGTGTCTACTGTTGGGAGTTTTGACAGGGGCTTGTTTACCATTTCATGGGTGGATGGGCTGAGGCCTAGGGCTGGTGTGCTTTTTGTGAATCTATGAATTGTGTGCGGGACTGGTGTTTCTCTGGTCTGCATCCCCTTAACATTGTGTGTATGGGCTAGCCCATTATGCAGTGTGTTAGTGGAGTTTTCGTTCATTTATTCATTTACCCCTTCATGGGTGCACACCACAGTGGAGGTTGCTGCATTCCTACTAGTGAGGCAGTGCTTCACTAGTAGTAGTTTTTTGTTGCAGCCACCACTGGTGCTCCGTGCTTGTGAAGGAGGTGACATCAGTCCTTTGCCTCTGACATGGTGGAACGGTGTCCCGCCCGGCCGACGCCATGAGGCGAGTCGGCCCGGCAGGTGGCTGGTGGGCTGTTAAGCCTATACCGCCACGGTATAGAATTAGCAGCGACTAGTAACATTGTTCGAATTGCTGTTTTTTCTGTCAAAAATGTTGTCTGTGGCGGGGCCTTAGGGCCAGCCGACGTTGAAACATCGCGCGAGGTTTTGAGGTTATTAGCTTTGACCTAGCCGCAAGCTATAACCGCAGGGAGGGCTAGGATGCTGTCAACGCTTGTTTACAGACATCTTGGTTTGATCAGTCTCCCCTTGAGGAGGAGAGACGTTTTTTCCCTCCTCAGGGCTCCGCAGAGGGACTTTGGTCTTTCCGCAGGAGCGCGGGCGGTATTTGACTACTACGTGCTGTCAAGCGGCTCCCACGCCACACGTTCTGCGTCTGTGTTTGGTGAGCCTGGTGTTGTGTCTGTCAACAATAAAGGTTGTCAGCGGGGGAGCTCGAGGCCCTTGGGGTCGCAGCGCGAGTTCCCCTGCCCCGCCCTTGCCAGGCCGGGTATCACATTAGTGCCTCCCATGGCCGGAAGACCGGCGGTGGTCTAGCAGGCGCGCGTGATTTGTGTGGTAGTAATATCACTGCAGGGCTACGGTGTGTAGGAACCCACCCTATTGCATGTCCAGCTGTAGAACAGTTCCTCAGCAATCCATGCTGGGGAGGTGTTCAGTAGGGGAGCTTTTTGTCACCCAGTGTGATGTCAGCTTCCCCCATATCAAATCGGCCCTTTCTGTCAGGGTCCCCCTTTGGGTGCGATTGCCTCGTTGGTAGTGTCAGGGTCCGATATCCCGACTCCGCGAGACACCCTGCTCGCGTGTTTGGCGGGTCCAGGGTTGGCAACGCACAGCGGGTGGGACCGGGCCGCCTATCTACGGTTCCTGGCGGACCAGCGCCAAGTGGCGGCGGGTGCGCTTGGGATTGTCATCACATATGGCTACAGCAGTGCCATATGTCGAGGTGGATGGAGAGACTTGTGTTTACACAACCCCACCCGTTTTCAGGTTTGGTACAGACCCTATTGTCGGGGTCAACAGCAGTGACAGCTCTGGCCAACGAGATCCAATCTCTGTGGGCGAGGCAAGCCATCTGCGTGGTCCCAAAGGAGGACGCGATGCGTGGCGTTTCCTCCCGGTATTCTCTGGTGCCCGAGTAATCGGGGGAAGGGGGGAGGGGGGGGGGGGTGTCAGACCCATACTGGACCTGTCTCATGGAAGGTTCCGAATGTTGACCGTCTCCCACCTGTTAGACGCTGTCAGGTGGGGGCCTGGTTCTCCTCCATAGACCTGTAGGATGCATGTTCGCATCCCGATCTTCCATCCTAGGGCTTACCTATGCTTCCTTTGCAGGGCTTAGCGTACGAGTACCAGAGGCTGCCGTTCGGCTATACTCTGGCTCCCCGCATCTTCACCAAGTGCGTGTAGACCGCACTGGGGCCTCTGCGTCGTCGGGGATTAAAAAGTGTATTCTGCCCTGGGCAACGTTCTGGTCCTTGGCCGGTCAGGGTAGATCCCCAGGTCTCATACCAGGCAGGTGGTGTCTCACCAGCCTGGGTTTCGCTGTAGACTGGAAGTAGAGTTCTCCTCTTCCCAGTCAACGGGTGGAGTACTTGGGCTTTTTCTAAGCTCAAGGTCTATATGGGCATTCCTCTCGGAGCGGCAGCGAGTGATTCGGTTCTCGGCGCGCTCGGGAGGTTCCGTCCTAGGACGGTTACAGCGCTGTCCGTGATGCGCCTGCTGCTGGGGTCCCTCTTGGCCTCCTCTTCATGGGGAGGATGCAGAGGTGGTTTTTTCCAGTATGGAAATGGACCCGGTGTGAGACATATGGAAGCAGCTGAAGGTTCCCATGTCAGTACTGGGGGACCTCGTCTTCTGGGGAGGGTCTGGTGCCCTCACCTGCAGGGTCCCCTTGGACAGCAGGCTGTCACACGTCACGGTATTGACCGACGCCTCCCTCATGGGATGGGGGGGGGGGACGTGTCGGACCAACGCAGTAGGGGGCAGCTGCCATGCTGCCCGGTCGCGTCTATACTTTCCACAACAAATTTGTGTTTCCGTGTTTGAGTTTTGCGCTCTGATTGGCCAGGTCATGTGACATGTCCGCCAATCGTGGGATGGCAAGTTCTGCGCCTATTTCCGGGTCGAACAGCCTGCAAACTACCTAAAGCCTAGTTTATCACTGGTTAAGCTTAGGCGACTCTTTCGCAGTTGGTTAAGGTTAGAGTTTGGAATCAGGGCAGGCGTTCTATCGCGTGCATGAGAGTGCAATTGTTTGTTCATGAGCACAGTAGGTGCTGGAGATAAAAGATATCTCATTATGGCTAGAGCGAGACGCTCAGCCAGTATTCATATAACTAGGTTATAGGATAACCTTTCGTTACAGGTGCTCGCAAGGTTGCATTGACGACAGACAGCTGGACTGCCCTGACGACCGTCACTTGCTACTACTGTACATCATGAGGACTGGCGAGTCACCACTGCTGTGTTGCTAACTAGAAGTTTACCGGGTCGGCACATTGTAGACCACCTCGCTAACAGTTAAAAGAAAGCCATTCCCCATCCCTGGATAAAGACTGACTGGTGTCAATGTGGGGAGATTCGCCAGGCTGGAATTGGGACCATGCATGTGAGTCAGTCTGAGACAGGCTATTTATGTTCTATGTAGGCTATCTTGTTGCAAAATAATAATAATAATAATAATAATAATAATAATAATAATAATAATAATAATAATAATAATAATAATAATAATAATAATAATAATAATAATAATAATAATAATAATAATAATAATAATAATAATAATAATAATAATAATAATAATAATAATAATAATAATAATAATAATAATAATAATAATAATAATAATAATAATAATAATAATAATAATAATAATAATAATAATAATAATAATAATAATAATAATAATAATAATAATAATAATAATAATAATAATAATAATAATAATAATAATAATAATAATAATAATAATAATAATAGCCTCATTAAAAATACTATTGTTGCTTCGTTAGGTTGTTTTCAGCGTTTTATGCGTGTCATCTGGTATTTAGTTAGGCCTATTGGAAATGTCCTCGACATAAGTAGATTTTTCGTTTTTGTGAAGTTAATATAAAGTCGTGTTTAGAACATTGTTGAGTTTGTTAAATACATGCTTTTGATTTCTTTAACCACTTAACGTTCCGACGGCCCGCCCTTGTTTTGACGGCGTCCCGTTCTTCGTTAGTACAGTTGGTTGTTTTATGCGTTTTATGCGCGTAATCTGTTATTTATTTAGGCCTATTGGACATAAGTCGATTTTTAATTTTTGTTTATTTATTACGTTAATATAAAACCGTGTATAGAAAGTCTTTGAATTTGTTAAATACATGCTTTTGATATTTTTTAAGTGGCGATAAGTGACATGATATTTTTTTTTGCCACATACTGTATGCAGCTTGCCCGCTTAAAGTCGACACAGCAGCTTAATATGTCTAGGCCTACATTTCTATGTTTCATATGCCATGTAATGTTGTGAGAATGCAATATGTCACTGATGCAGAAATAAAGCTTTTTAATTGAGGAAACAAATTAATTAGTTATTGTTTGGTAAATTGGGTAGTTTTGGTTACAATTAATCGATTGATTGATCGTTAACGTTATCAATGATCGAGTAAGGAACGTGCTTACAATTTGCAACCCTAGTAGGTGGTCGTTTATGTAGATAACAATAAGTGGTAGTGTACTGTATGTAGAGATAACACAGTTACCTGCACTGGAGCACGTTTCATCTGTATAAGTCAGTGGAAATACATGTGCATGCATATCAACACACACACACACCCAAACACACAGACACGCACACATACAGTACACATACACATACTGTACACATACACATACACATACGCGTACACGTACACGTACACGTACACATACACATACACATCACATACACATGCACATACACGTACACAGGGCCGCCTCAGGGGGTGTGCGAGCAGTGCGGTCGCACAGGGCCTCGCGGGAAGGGGGGCCTCGCAAAAAAATAATAAAAACAAAAATAAAAAAAAAAAAAAATTTTAATTTTTTTTATTTTTTTTGCGAGGCCCCCCTTCCCGCGAGGCCCTTTTTCATCACAGACCTAAAATCTAGTTTTGCTTATATGCTTATATATTTCACATTAGACACGTTTGTAGAATGTGTCTGACTTGTTCCTGGGTCTGCAGTCCTGCAGACATACTCACTATTGGAGCTCAGCCTCTGGGGTTCTGCAGCAGACATACTATTGGTTTCAACGAAGGGAGTGGTTTTACTTACATCATGTGTAGTACGCCGGCGTGAGTCAGCTGCGTTTGACTATTTCGCGCGTGCAGCTTTTGACTATTATGCTTAGTTATGCCAGCCAAGACGAAGAAAGAGGTCGGTCATTATCAGTCGGTCGGTCACCAAGGAACGTTGACGAAAGGCCTCTCGCTAGCGGGACAAATGGCCGGAGCCTTGTCATGGTATAGCCATGATGATGTCGGCTAGTAGCTAGCTTAGCTAAAGGCTAACTAGCGTTAGCTAACCTATTCAGAGGAGCGAGGCGAGGCGAGTGGATGTCTTTTCAAAAGAAGGAGAAGAGAACTTGTGAGCAGATAAATCTGTTAGGCAGCAATACGCTGAAAGGTGTCCAGTCTGCCGGAAAGTACTCGAAGAAGAAGAAGAAGAAATTACACTGTGGGCCAAGAAAGTCTCCTTCCAACTTTACCATTGGCGCCGCGTTGATACTGCGTTATGGTGAGTCAACCTATGATTATATTCCCGCCGTGGACCTGACCTATCTCTCTTTCTCTCTCTCTGGAGCCAAACTGGTCGACTAGCTAATATAGTACTACTAGTAGCTAACGGTGTGTGCCTGGTGAGAGCACCTGGCTGTATGTAGCCGCATAGCTTGCAGAACGCAGAAGCAAGCTATGCGGCTACATACAGCCAGGTGCCTGATTGAGCTAACTGTTAGCCAGTTAGCTGTTTAGCGTCAGCTGGGAACGTTCGTTTGATGCTATCAGTTAGCCTTGAGAATAGCAGGCCCTGGCACTCTGACTACGACATCATCTTTGACAGAAGATGTAGTCGGGCCTGCACCATGACAAGGCTCTGGCCATAGCTTATTTGTCCCGACAGCGAGAGGCCTTTCGTCAACGTGGAGACCTGTGTTGCGGCCTTTCGCCCTGCGTTCCTTTTATGCAGGTAAGATTAATGAAAATGTCATGACATTACCCCACTCTTCCTTCCTTCCCCTCCCGAATGTTTTGTTAATAACGATGTTTTTTTCCAGGCAAAACATATGCTACTTCACAACATTTGGAGATACGACATGTGCTGTGTGTGAATGGTCGTTTGTGTAGCTTGGGTAGCGTTGGGCCGTTGGCCAAAGCTGTGTGTGGCCTGGTGTCACAGTACCTGGCTAGCCTATTTAGCTGATGTTGGCCATTGGCTCCTTGCTGCTTTGGTTTCTCTGGTATAGACCCTCTTCTTGTTGGATTTAAGTGTTGATCTTTGTCCTTTTGGATCTCTCATACATGCTCTAGTCTCTCTCTAACACACACACACATGACAAACACACATGTTCTCTCTCTCTCTCTCTCTCTTTCTAACACACACAGTCTGCCTATGGCGGCCTTTCTCGATGGCTAGGCTGTGCTCAAGGATCTTCAGTCACAGTGCTCAGGTATTCTGCCACTGTGTACTCTCTGTTTAGGGCCAAATAGCATTTCAATTTATTTCCAATGTGTGTCTCTCTCTCTCTCTCTCTCTCTCTCTCTCTCTCTCTCTCTCTTGGATTTAAGTGTTGATCTTTGTCCTTTTGAATCTCTCATACATGCTCTAGTCTCTCTCTAACACACACACACACATGACAAACACATGTTCTCTCTCTCTCTCTCTCTCTTTCTAACACACACAGTCTGCCTATGGCGGCCTTTCTCGATGGCTAGGCTGTGCTCAAGGATCTTCAGTCACAGTGCTCAGGTATTCTGCCACTGTGTACTCTCTGTTTAGGGCCAAATAGCATTTCAATTTCTTTCCAATGTGTGTCTCTCTCTCTCTCTCTCTCTGTACACTGTATATTGACTGTAGAACGGGAGCTCTCTCTCGCTCTCTCTTTTGCTATATGTTGACTGTATCATGCCCCGCCTCGGGCAGCGCTATTATTTAAGAATATGTTGACTGTATAAAAAAAAATAAAAAAAAATATATATATATATATATATATATTTTTTTTTTTTTTTACCTTTTGGGGGGGGGGGGGGGGGGGGGGGCTCGCGTTAAATCTCGCACAGGGCCTCGCATTTCTCCCAGGCGGCCCTGCACGTACACATACACATACAGTACATGTACACATACACACACTTTCACCACTGCAAGAAAGCTGTGGAAAGCTACAGTTCATTTATCCTCTCTTTTCTTTCTCTGTCAGAGACGAAGATATTGCTCACCCCCCTCACCTATACACTCTACTGACTGAAAGCCACAATAAGGTCTTTATGTCTACAGGCCTTAAACAGGTAGGCTACCTGTGGGTGTGTGGGTGGGTGTGGGTGGGTGTGTGTGTGTGTGTGTGTGTGTGTGTGTGTGTGTGTGTGTGTGTGTGTGTGTGTGTGTGTGTGTGTGTGTGTGTGTGTGTGTGTGTGTGTGTGTGTGTGTGTGTGTGTGTGTGTGTGTGTGCGTGTGCGTGCGTGTGTGTGTGTGCGTGTGCGTGCGTGTGTGTGTGTGTGCGTGTGCGTGCGTGTGTGTGTGTGTGTGTGGTCCAAGATAGCCAGGTGTTCCTACACCGACAGTGTGGAGAGATGAGAGCTGAGGCGCAGGCTTTCATGTATGCCCTAGAGATATACTCAAAACCTTCCCAAGTGGGAACACACATGAAACATGTGCACAAACACATGCACACACAGACACAAAAACACAGACGCACAAACACAGACGCACAAACACAGACACACAAACACAGACACACAAATACAGACACATAAACACGGACACACATGCGCACACACACTGATGCACATGTACCTATGTGCATATAAAGACACAGACACATACTGGCACACAGACATAAACACACACAGATACACACACACACACACACACACACACACACACACACACACACACACACACACACACACACACACACACACACACACACACACACACACACACACACACACACACACACACACACACACACACACACACACACACACACACACACACACACACACACACACACACACACACACACACACACACACACACACACACACACACACACACACACACACACACACACACATGCACACTTGAACCTGACACATCCATCTCCCGCTCCTGTGACTCAGTAAAATACATCTTCCCATCTTGCCATCTAGTTACAAAAATGACTCCTGTCCCGGTAGGGGGTAGGCTTCTCATCACACAATGCAATGATTTTGCATTGGAAACAACAGAGAATGGCCACAGTTTCATTCAGAATCGAGAAAACGTTGCATATTCATAAGAAATATATATATAAACTTTTATAAATGTATTTTTCCCAATACTGTCCATTCCACACTGTTTAATAGGGATTATCATGTTAATGAAACGCTGAGAACACGATGCACAACACTGCTAACGCCTGAGAGCACGATGCACAACACTGCTAACGCCTGAGAGCACGATGCACAACACTGCTAACACCTGAGAGCACGATGCACAACACTGCTAACACCTGAGAACACGATGCACAACACTGCTAACGCCTGAGAGCACGATGCACAACACTGCTAACGCCTGAGAGCACGATTCACAACACTGCTAACGCCTGAGAGCACGATGCACAACACTGCTAACGCCTGAGAGCACGATGCACAACACTGCTAACGCCTGAGAGCACGATGCACAACACTGCTAACGCCTGAGAGCACGATGCACAACACTGCTAACACCTGAGAGCACGATGCACAACACTGCTAACGCCTGAGAACACGATGCACAACACTGCTAACGCCTGAGAGCACGATGCACAACACTGCTAACACCTGCTGCATAACCGTCAGCATTCTGCTCTTGGCTCATCGCGGGATCATCCCTATGTTCCCCGGGTCCTATGTTCCCCGGGTTCTATGTTCCCCGCTTGATTGATTAATAGATTGAACATTTTATGAATTTTTATTATTTTATTAATTATTAATGTCCGCCTTGTTTCGAACTGGTTAAGCTTAGGCCCTCTTTCGAACTGGTTAAGGTTAGAGTTTGCAATCAGGGCTGGTGGTCTAAAATGTTCAATCAATCAAAGCGGGGAACATAGGACCCGGGGAACATAGACATGCTCCCCTCATCGCGAGGTACATTGGTAACACTGTGTAAACTCCAAAACGCAGAAAGGATGAATGTCTGCTCCCGTTTACATCACATACTGTACAGCTTGAGTCTTGAACAGTGAGGAGTCTATGGCAGTGAGGAGTCTTGAGCAGTGAGGAATCTTGAGCAGTGAGGAGTCTTGAGCAGTGAGGAGTCTTGAGCAGTGAGGAGTCTTGCACAGTGAGGAGTCTTGAGCAGTGAGGAGTCTTGAGCGTTGTCAACACCAAGAATGGCCCTGCCGCGTTAGAGTTGAGCACAGAGCTGCTTTGCCTACATCATGTGTAGGCAGTTTTAAAGCCATCGCATCTTCCATCTACTCACTACTGCCTGCTACTACGGCTTGTCATTGGCTCAAAAGGTTCTTACTTAACAGATTCTTAGTCATTGGACTTTGTCAACTAACTTAACTAATCGTTAAGTTGATTTCATTGAAAGATCTATAAAATAGAATGTCCCTGGTGTAAGCATGCAGATATACCTCTTTAAATGGAGTGTCTATCAGAGAGGTGTTCATAGATTTTTCAGAATATATCTCATTCAGCACAGAAAAAAAGCATAAAAGAATACCGATCAAATTCGACTGACCAATTGATTGATTAAGAAGGGGCAGCCAAAATCCAGAGAAGACAGACAAGATGGACAAATGGATGGACAGAAAGACAAATGGACTGACAGAAAGACAGACAGACAAACAAACAAACAAACAAACAAACAAACAAACAAACAAACAAACAAACAAACAAACAAACAGATGGACAGATGGAAAAACAGCCAGCCAGCCAGACTCACCTATGAAGGAGGTCTCTCCCAGGTACCCTCTGCGTTGGAGCACCACCTCCAGGAACTTGTCGTCCTCATCCACCACGTAATACTCCTTCTCCAGCGAGATCCAGGCCCAGTCCAGACGGAACTGCTGTCCCTTTAGCTTGTTCCCACCTAGACACAATACACAGGAGCACCCGTTATGAACATCAGTACCAACATGAGTGCTGTTTATAATGTTATATAAAAGCATAATGCTGCTCTGCATCATTTTCTCTCTTACAGGCAGGTGTATCCCTATGGGAACAACTATGGGGTCATTTTACTGTATTATCTAAATTTGTATTTTGTAATTGTATACTTTTTTAAATTAATTTGTATTTGTATTCTTTAGGAAAGCTATCTGTGCAGCATTGTTTATTCACTGTATCCATGGAAACAATGATGCACGCAGCCATACAGGTATGGTACTTTTTTGATAACTACATCACTGCATAATTAAAAAGTTCAGACAAGCTTAATTTTCTGTTATTTGTAATACTCTGTATACACCCAATTCAAAGTTAACTATTTTGGTGACAGATGTCCGGATTTAGTAAATATTTTGTCTCTCTTGGGTAGAGCTGTTTAACAGGCTGTGATGTACTGTCCAGACAGCTCTGCGTAGGCTTCTGTGTCTCTTGCTGGGAGCTACCAGACACACTGCAGCAGCAGACCCATCTCTCATCGTCCTCCAAACCTGCACTAGCGTAGTTATTTTACGTGTAGTGAATTCATGTTATTCATATAATTATTGTGCCTTCAACGCATCAAATTGATTTAATATTGGTATATAATTATCTTTTTATAATTAGCATATGTATTGTGCTCTCTCTCTCTCTCTCTATCTCTCTCTCTCTCTCTCTCTCTCTCTCTCTCTCTCTCTCTCTCTCTCTCTCTCTCTCGCTCTCTCTCTCTATTTTCATTTTTAACAACCGGTAAGCTAGGTTTTATGAACTGTCTGAACCGTTCTTTTTACGCCACCTGTAATATGTAGATTAGTTACATAAGATGAACATAAAATACAATTTTGTTGTTCTCTGACAATAACGTTTAATCTAATCTAATATTTGTGTGATGTGTGACACCAGCTTTATAGATAAAACATCTAAGCATGATACATATTATGCTTGTCAGTCGTCACTAATCCCCCCCCCCCCCCCCCCCCCCCCAAAAAAGCTCACGTCTTTCCTACAAATTCAAATTGGCCCATGTGTAAGGTTTTGTTTGTTATTATTATTATCTAATACATTCTCCATACATAAGATGATAAATATTCTAAACATGAAATGCATGGGTTGTTTGTGCTTTTGCATAATTGAGGAATGAGGAGTGGATACTGCCTTGAGTAGTTTCCCTGTGTCTGGTCATTAAACTGCCATGACCATCATGTTCGCCATAAAAAGAAAAAAAAACCTAAGGTCATTCATTTATTCTTGATTGGAGTAGTGATCGTAGTGAAGCCGCGATTTGTGTTTTTCTTCAATATCTCTGCAAGCACCTGCAAGTTACCAGTAAGTGCATTTTATATGTGTCATACAATTTCAACCCAACTTTTGAACAGATAAATAATCTATAAATCATATTCCTGGAATTGGTGCATCAGTGAAGGCATGCTCTCAGGGCAGGAACGGAGGAATGGAGAGGAGAGGCGGGAGGTGGTTTACACATTCCTGCATCACAGTATGTATTGTTACTATATATCCACAAACAATGTGCAAACCTTTTGTTCAAGGGACAAATGACACAAAGTATTTTTTTATAATACAAATCAGTGCTGAACTTGAACCTGAACATCACTCTGCTGTCACTTGAACTTGTTACTGTCTGTTTAAATAACCATGAAGAACTGTTAGTAGTCAAAATTCCATGAAACATACAGTATGATGGCTTTACATCTTAAATGAATGAATATTGACTAGAGATACGAGGTATGAGCAACTGCCACAGAAGGCTTCGGTCTGCCTTACTGTAGCTCCTCCTACTGTATGTCTCTCTGCTCCTCCATGAGAGACTGTGGGCTAGATCCACAAAGAATGGATTGCACGGAGCAAGTTGCACCCTTACTTACAATTCATTATGAATTGAAAATGGGGGACCCTGATGTAAACAAGTCCTCAGTAACAAGTAATCTAACGGATTACTCTTCCAATCTTAATAACGCCGTTACCGTTACTGCCAAAAAATGCGGCGCGTTACTATGATTGAAGCTGTTTTTTTCATCAGACAGATCTCTGCGCAGAGAGGCAATACTGTTCTTCCTTGGTTAGTGGGCAGTGCGCGAGACAAGCGCATACATGCTGACGATTGGCTGAGGTTGAGTAAAATGTCATGGTAAGCCAATCAGAGGTAGAGGTGGGCGGGTGTTCGAAAGCATGCAGTGTCTGACACACAGCGACAACACAAGCGACTCACAGTCAACGAGAGACCGCGGTCCGTGTACGTTTTGATAGTTTGTTTGGCGAGCCCAAATAATCCAAAACAAATCTAACGAACAACACAAGCGAGCAGTCAACGACAAACTCTTGTGTTAGTTGTGTTGCAGCGCAGGGCACTATACAGTAGTGGAGGGTCTACTGCCAGTGCTGACAGCCTTATCAACATAGTGCTGCACTTCCTGGTTTAATAGCACAGTCTTCAGGTGCTCAGAGATATATATATATCTGTATGTCATGCATGTCTTAAATGTCATGATTAGATTAGTTTAGATGATTAGATTAGATTCTTATATCTGTATGTTGTGTATGTCATAAATGGCATGAATTGAAAATGAGGGACCCTGATGTAAACAATACGAAAGTCTTTCTCTGGTCTGCATCCCCTTAACACATTCGGGGCCATTTGGGGCCGTCTAATATCACTCTAGGCGGCCAGCATTTCTAAACAGACTTGCATAGTTTGTGAGGCTGTTTGTAGAGCTAAATCTATACTTTATAGTATTGCTATCTGTCCATTCTCATTGTCAATTGAGACCATAAACCGTCCCTTCAAAATGGCTTAAAGAAATAATTTTTTCATCAATTCGTTCTCATTTTATAGCATCTTGAATATAAGCGTTATAAGGGATTTGGACTAGTATATTTCCTGGAAGGCGAGATACAGGGCGCTAAGCTAGTAACGTCCAATGGTATTTCGGCTATACAGAAGCTAAAGCTAAAAATAAAACTGCATATGATCGATATGATGGTCCACCATGAATGCATGAAATGGGGGGGGGGGGGGGACGTCGTTTCTGATTATTGATTACCAATAACCGCGTTAGCCTCAGTAGCCACATTCGCTGATCGGGTGGATAGCTATCATAACAAGGCCTGATCAGCGTGTAATTTACGTGAAAAAGATCTTACCGTGGGCCGGTTGGATCCCCAAAATGATTTCCCAGTTATCGATCGCCATCTGGTAGATCGATATGTCCATTGGCTGATCATATATTCCTTTACTGCACACTGAAATCCGCGTCCCAAAACGTATTCCGTGCTACATGCTACAGGCATAGCTTCATGTTAGCAGAAAACTACATTGAAGATCCAGAAAAAACAAGACAACTTCTGCCACAGGGAACACTGCATTATCGAGATAGCGCCCCTAAGAGGATCTGGCCGGTAATGCAATTTTTCGAATTCAAAGAGTGACATTGAGTAGCATATTAAAATGGAATAAAAGCCAAAACAACCTTGCCACGGACATGTCCGTGGATGGCCCTCTAGCGTTGGATCCGAAACAAGGACCTCTCCGTGGTTGGCCGGGAAACGGTTAACAATTGTGTGTATTGAGCTGTACTGTACTGTACCCATTCTGCAATCTGTTAATAAAAATGTTCAATCAATCAGTATATATTTGTTATTTATTTTTGGTATAGTGCTTAACACATACCCGCCCGACCACGGACATGTCCATGTTTCGGCGCCATGCTTAAAGGGCCAACCACGGACATGTCCGTGGCAAGGTTGTTTTGGCTTTTATTCCATTTTAATAACCTACTCAATGTCACAGAGCGGCACTGCAGATTTACCCCACTCTTGGAATTCTGAAAAGTGCATTACCGGCCAGATCCTCGTAGGGGCGCTGTCTCGATAATGCAGTGTTCCCTGTGGCAGAACGGTGCCTTCTTTTTTTTTTTACTTTCAAGTTTCCAGTTAGCTGGATTCTATATGTGTAGCCTGTAGCTTGGAATACATTTTGCGACGCGGAATTCACTATGCAGTAAAGGAATATATCATCAGCCAATGGACAGATGGCGATCGATAACTGGGAAATCATTTTGGGGATCCAACCGGCCCACGGTAAGATATTTTTCACGTAAATTACACGCTGATCAGGCCTTGCTTTGTTAGCCAACCAGCCGATCAGCGAATGTGGCTACTGAGGCTAACGCGGTTATTGGGAATCAATAATCAGAAACAACGTCCCCCGCCCCCCCCCCCCCCCCCCTTTCATGCATTCATGGTGGACCATGAATACCGACAATATGCATTTTGCGTTTTAGCTCTAGCTTCTGTAATGCCGAAACGCTTTTTGATTTGATGTTATTAGCTTAGCGCCCTATATCTCGCCTTCCAGGAAATATACTAGCCCAAATCCCATATAACGCTTATATTCACGAGGCTATAAAATGAGAACGTATTGATGACATTTTTTTTTCTTTAAGCCATTTTGAAGGGACGGTTTATGGTCTCAATTGACAATGAGAATGGACAGATAGCAATACTATAACATAGGTGTCAAACTCACGGCCCGCGGGCCAAATGCGGCCCGCCACATCATTTGATGTGGCCCCCCAAGAGCTCTAGTAAAAAAAATAATAAAAAAAAATTGTTTACATTAATCTTGGGTTAAAAAATAGCGGTGTTAAAATAATTGTGGGTTAATGCGTTAATAAAGCTTTGACAGCCTTAGTTATTACACATTCTTACACATACATGTGTGTTGAACATCTGAGGTATTGATGAAGTAACAAAGGAAAAAAGCCAAAAGCACTTACTCCTCAGACATTCTTTGACAATTTTACAGCCCAAAATACAAAAAAGATCCAGGCGGAATAGGTAACAAAGGGTTGAAGAAATATTGTCTGAACTGTCAGATGCAAGCTGGCTGTGTGACATAACCGAGCATCTCGCTCAATTGAATAAGAAGCTGTAGGGACGCAAACAAGTCCCACCCAAAACTTGACCAATATAGTTGTGAACTGAGACAACCCTTATTTTGTTATTTTTGAGTACAGTTACAGTTGTGTGTTCATGCAGACACATAATAGCAATTTCATTACGAATTGAAAATGGGGGACCCTGATGTAAACAAGTCGAAAGTCTTTCTCTGGTCTGCATCCCCTTAACAATTGTGTGTATTGAGCTGTACTGTACTGTACCCATTCTGCAATCTGTTAATTAAAGTTAATTAAACTATCTTCCATTAGTTGGATGTATGGCCTCTGCAAGGTTGTGTGCAGCCATTTGTTTTTGTAACATCTGCTACATCTGTCCCACGCGTTCTTTGCAGCTCACAGGTGTTAGTTCTGCCCCTCTTGACTGTGACAAAAAGGTTTTGAACAAACTTAATGTCATAGCTTGTATTTGATGATATTCTTCTTTGTTATTTACTTGAATGGTTTGATCATTGATTGATGGAGTAATATGGGGTTCTGATAAACTAAAATTATTTGTTAAAATAACATAAGCTAACATATATTTTTACATCTATGCAAATGCATATGCAATATGTATAACTTGAATAAGTAATAAATACAGAAACAACATGTTTAACAATATGTAAATGAGTAGCTACATTTATTTTACATTACATTAACATTTATACGGTCTTTGGCCCTTTGAGGGCAACCATAATGCTGATGTAGCCCTCTGTGAAAATGAGTTTGACACCCCTAGTATAAAGTATAGATTTAGCTCTACATACAGCCCCACGCACAATGAATACGTGTTATGATAAGGTGGCTGTGTACAGTGGGTCCGTGGCCGGCAATGTGTTAACAAGCATAATTTAATGTTGCCCAGTTGTGGCCTGTTGAGGGGCAATACATATCAAAAGTTCCAAAACATCTATTGTGTTTGTATTTGTATGATCCACTATATAAACATAGTAATAATATCTACATATACATGGCATTTGATTGGAGGCTAGTCTCACTTTGTCCCACAGCAACATTCAAATAGTTTAGATTTGTGTATGTTGTTTATGTAAAACATTTACTTGAAAGTAACGCAATAGTTACTTTCTGAAGTAACTAGTTACTTTTATAATTTGTAACTGAGTAAGTAATTTAGTTACTTTTTGGAAGAAGTAACTAGTAACTGTAACTAGTTACTTTTTAAAAGTAACTTGCCCAACACTGGTGATAGCCAATGTGAGTTAGTGATAGGCAATGTGAGTTAATGATAGCCAATGTGAGTTAGTGATAGCCTTTAGTTCTTCCCTTTCCCTCCCCACAGAGTCTATTTTACGTACTCAAAAACATACTCAATGTCCTGTTAGATGATATTGTGGCAACCCCAAGCCACCACTGGGCTTAGTGATTGAAGGACGCTATGTAACGGCCCAATGGCTGGGCGCTGCCCATATTTGGGCGTCCGCTTCCAGACGCACCTGTCGCTAGAGGGCCATCAAGATCAACTAGCAAATCACAGCACGGTGCGCCTGTTGAGGAGGGGGAACGTAATGGGGCCCAAGAGCACACTCTCATTCTCTCGTATCAGGGGCAGGGAGACAGACCGCTAAACAGAGAAGCCGCCCGGCAGACAGTGTTAATATAAAGTCAGAGAGAGAGTGAGGAGAGGAGTGAAACGTTTGTTTGTTTTATTAGAGAATAAAGAAAAGTATTATTTTGGGAAACACAACCCGTCTGTTTGTTGTTTATTTTGCCACCCCTACACCTGGAATTGCCACAAATTATGTCCTAGGTAATGCCATTTGCCAAAATGATAAAGGATTATTATATTTTTGGAAAAAGTACTAGCGAAAACATTGAACGCTTCACTTTGAACATTCTCATACAGATCATGACCCCTGTCCACATATTGGGCTAGAGACCCCCCAAAACAATTCAACTGCAGACGGGGTGCTATTATTAAAGGTCAAAACTGAAAAAAATGTGCACACAGTGAGACAAACCAACACAAAATGTAGTATACATATCCTTGCTTTCGTGTCCCATGCACACATACAGTATGTTACATCATGGCTGCTATTAATCACTTAACGGATAACTCCCACATACATGGATCCACCTCTGCATTGATACTGTATATTTAACACTAGCAGAGCCGACAAGGGGTCAAATGACCCCTAGGCATTTTCAATAAATGTATCCTCGTCACTCGGTCGAGCTCCAGCTCTGTCACTCAATGACTTTTCCTCAAAGTACCCGTTTTATCTGGCACGGTTTCTGAAATTTCAAAATGACTTCAGGAAAATGTAATTAGAACGTTATTCCACATTATGGGCCGTTGGAACAGACAAAAGTCACAGCACTTTGCGAGCGTCTAGCGCAGGGGTGGCCAACCCGTAGCTCGCGGGCCGCATGTGGCTCTTTGCCCGTCAATGTGTGGCTCTTCCATCCAAAAAAGAAAAGAAACAAATTATTATATATATATTTTTTTTTATGTCACTCAAACCTACATTTCATTGTGGTAAACCTCATATTTCTTATATTCATATTATATAGTTTACACTGTTTATTTTTCTCATATTTCTCATATAAGCTGTCGGGTCATCTGACCCATTCCTGGCGGGAATTAGTGGCATTTTCTCCATGGCTGTGCTAGTGTTAAATAAAGTGCCAATGTTTCGGACCCAAGACCTTTCTCAAGCCATTGCTATTAACTAGGGATGTCCGATATTATCGGCCTACCGATATTGGCATTAAAATGTGATATCGGAAATTATCGGTATCGGTTTTCAAAAAAAGATTAAATATTTTTTATTTATTTTTTACATTTATTTAACCTTTATTTACCCAGGCAAGCGAGTAAGAACAAATTCTGATTTTATTTATTGTCAAAAGTATGCATAATGTTGTGTTAATTCCACAACAAGAGATAATGTAAGGGATAATGTATAGCTGCGAGGTCATTGTCGCAAAATAATTGACCGACACAGAGTTTAAAATACCGAGGCACCTCGCCGAGGTGTTTTAAACGTCAGTGAAGGTCAATTATTTTGCGACAATGATCGAGTATAGCTATACATTATCCCGCTTATTACATGGCTAACTTACTAACAATATACCTAATTCATTTTACATCGACAAGACGAGATCAAATGCAGACGCAGTTCTGTTCTGTCGCTCCCGCTGTCATCGTCACACACACTCCGCTGTCAGTGCAGCCGGCAGGTGTGTCTGATTGGCTGCACTGATGCAGTGTGTCAGTGGGCTTGATTGCGAACAGCTGCGCACAGCGGTCATTATTGTTCGGCAGAGGTCCGTTATGTAAGGGATAATGTATGGCTACGAGGTCATTGTCGCAAAATAATTGACCGACACGTAGTTTAAAATACCGAGGCGCCGCGCCGAGGTGTTTTAAACGTCAGTGAAGGTCAATTATTTTGCGACAATGACCGAGTAGGCTATACATTATCCCGCTTATTACATGGCTAACTTACTAACAATATACCTAATTCATTTGACAAATCGCAGTTGTTCTGTGGCTCTGTCAGCCCAAATAAAGTGATTATTATTATCGCGGGCAGCCGCTGTTCTGGCTCCGCTGACACTCCGCTGTCAGTGCAGCGCGGCAGGTGTGTCTGATTTGCTGCACTGATGTGGGCTTGATTGCCAACAGCTGCGCACTGCGGTCATTATTGAAAAAACAGCGGCCATTATTGAAAAATAATGACCGCTGTCGGGGGGCTATTGACCAATCACAAGCAAGCATTTCGGCGAATGTGAAAACGCCATGTAATAACGAGTAATAACGGACCTCTGACGAGCGCTATTGACCAATCACAAGCAAGCATTTCGGCGAATGTGAAAACGCCATGTAATAAGTAATGTTAATTACCTGAAATTAGTCAGTTTTTTGGGGGGGGGGGGGGGGGGGACCCTGCATATATCGGTATCGGTTGATATCGGTATCGGAAATTAAGAGTTGGACAATATCGGTATTGGTAAAAAAGCCAATATCGAACATCCCTACTATTAACCATTACCTTGCATGACAGCTGGAAAAATCCATCCATAATCAAGACCACAGTGGTCCGGACCAACCAGGGTCATTTGAGGAACTACTGGCAGCTACGGGCAAAGATACTCTGCCAAGTGCCGGCCCTGTTCCAAACTGTTTCAAAGGACAACTTCCCAGATGGTTCTATGTAACAGACCATCTGGCACTTCAACACGCAATAATACATGTGCTCATGATAGATTGTCCAAATCATCATGAAAACTTGGTCAGAAAGGCCACAGTGCTCCAAGAACTATGTTCAAATCGATCCATAGGTGTCACACGAAATGCAAAAATATTACTTTTCTGAATCTGGTGTACAAAGTGTGGGTGTTAGTGAAACTTGCCGTTGTTCATCTCTTCTGTTAATGTAAACACACCTCTAAGAATACAATAGCCTCGCTTAACCCTTTCACTGCCGCACAACCAAAACGGTTAACCCTTTCACTGCGACAATTCACAGAAGGTTAACCCTTTCACTGCCACACGACAGCCGGTTAACCCTTTCACTGCCACATGACAGAAGGTTAACCCTTTACTATCACACTACCGACGGTCGCCAGTCAAAGGGTTAACATATTCATCCTGTGCATCCTGTGCCCCCCCTGAGAGCCGGAGCCTGGCAGAGGAGGAGGATTATTATGGGTGATTTCGCTAAACAATGTTAGAGTTGGTATGTAGGATGTTGACGCTCCGTGGGGCTAAATTACCCTCTCAAGAGAAAAGGATGGAGTGATGCTGCGAAGGCCAGAGAGCAGGAAACAAAGAGAGAGAAAACATTTGAGATGAGAACAGGAGGAGGGTGTTTGTGTTTTGCTGCTGCTTTTGTGGGGATGAACAAATACAGTACACTGCTATGTCTGGAGAACCTCTGAGTGTGTGTGTGTGTGTGTGTGTGTGTGTGTGTGTGTGTGTGTGTGTGTGTGTGTGTGTGTGTGTGTGTGTGTGTGTGTGTGTGGTGTGTGTGTGTGTGCGTGCGTGCGAGCGAAGCGGCGAGCGCGATCGAGTGATGTGAGTGAAGTGAGTGAGTGAGTGAGTGAGGTGAGTGAGTGAGTGAGTGAGTGAAGTGAGTGAGTGAGTGGAGTGAGTGAGTGAGGTGAGTGAGTGTGCGTGTGTAGTGTGTGTTTGCTGGTGCATTTTGCCACGATGATGGAGGAAAATACAAAGCCGAGAATGTTTGTGCAAGTGTGA
>NC_140172.1:50401516-50406516 GCF_963971535.1 Notolepis coatsorum | reverse complement strand
GCACGCACACACACACACACACACACACACACACACACACACACACACACACACACACACACACACACACACACACACACACACACACACACACACACACACACACACACACACACACACACACACACACATACACAGCTACATAAAACGGATGCACACAAAATGAAAACAAAATCCCTTTTGAAATCTTCATGTATGTGTGTGTTTGCATGTGTGTGTCTTCTTTGTAAGTGTGTGTGTTTGTGCATTTGTGTGTGTATCTTTTTATAAACATATGTATGTGTATGTGTGTTGTGGGTGATGTGGGGTGATGTGGTCTCTTAAACAGGTACTGATGAGTAGGTCATGAAGGACTGGGGTGATGTGGTCTCTTAAACCAGTGATTCTCAACTGGTGGGTCGTGACCCAAAAGTGGGTCGCTGGGCCATTTTGAGTGGGTCGCGGATGTGCGCGGAACGCACAAAGTCACGGCACTTTGCGAGCGTCTAGTGGCTCTGGGCTGCATTTTTCACCAAACATATACATGACAGAATGAAAAATCTATGTGTTGTTGTTCGAACGCCACTTCACTCCACCAAAGCCGTGCCTCTGTTCTCGAGTTACATGACGATATGTCAGGTGAGCGTCTTTTTACGTGCATGCTTGGATGACCACTCCGGACTCCCAGCGCTCTCGGAACTGCCAATCATCCGCTGATGGCGAAAATTATTGGTCAGCGTTGTAGCCAATGAGCTTTCCAATGATACCCCACGTTGGGGGGGGGGGTGCGAATAAGGGATCTAGGTGAAAGTTGACGAGCGAAAAACACATTTTGAATGAATGGCCGTGGACAAGGAAATGGAGTTGCACGGTTCACCCAGATCTACTGTTCGTTGCTATGGATAAAAGTGTCTGCTAAGAGACATATATATTTTTTTTTTATTATTATTATTGGGATTTTAGCCCTAGTTGCACCTTTGTTGCACTTATTTTTGTTTATTTCATGTTTTTATAATTTTTTTATTATCTTTTCCCCCCTCCTTTTTCCATTTTTCTCCCATCCCAATGTTAGTCGTTATGCCAATTCCCAATCCCCTTCCTGGTGAAGGGCGGAGACTATCACATGCTTCCTCCGACCCATGTGCAGCCAGCCCACCGCTTCTTTTCACCTGGCAGCGCGGACTCTCACTGGGGGAGTGTAACGTGTGGAAGGGTCACACTACCTTCTCTAGATCATTCCCTTGCTGTGCAGGCGTGCCGACTGAACTGTAGGAGTCGCTGTTTACAACGACCAGGACCCACCCCACCGGCTTTCCCACCCGCTGACACTGCCAATTGTGTCAGTATGGACGGCCGACCAAGCCGGAGGTACCGCAGCTGGATTTGATCCCACTGTCTCTGCGGTGGTAGACAGACGCTTAGTCCGCTGCGCTACCCGGCCGCCTATTTCATGTTTTTAACAGTGCATTAAGGATTGTGTATTACTGCACAACAACAAAACAAAAATGTGGGTCCTGAGGCTAGACCAGTTGAGAACCACTACCCTTTGTTGTCTGTTAACCAAGTAACTATTCATTAATTTAATAGAACATTCATTGAACATATATGCTAATAGCTTCCCGAGTAGGAGGATAGTTGACAGTCAATAGGAACAACAGAATCCAAAAGAAATGTATCAAACAAACTAGATTGAAATCAATTCTAAATTCAATCAGATGGAGAAGCGACGATCCTCTCGCGTCCTCGCTTAAATTGGAAGCAACAGTTGTGATTGGAGGATCAAGAAAATAGGGCGGAGCTTGATATTCCAGAGCACACAGTCAATTCACCAATTCTATTGGTGCGAACAGGCAGTTCAAACTCTAGTTAGTCTGGATCGGCGCCATGAGACTCTTAGTATAAGCATGCCATTGGCCGACTATGTCATGTCAGAATTCTCCTCTCCTTCCGCTATCTGTGGCACTATTTTGCAAGGGCACTGTCGCTACATCCTGGCTACACCCAACTGTTCAATCAACATGTACACACATACATGTAAACCTGTAAGCAATCATTCATCTGTTATGTGTGCGCGACTGCACATTATGTGCATGTGTGTAGTATAGGTGTGTGGCACACGTGTGGTTATGGAGTAAGTGAAGGGTGGCGAGGAGTGAAAACGAAGCCTCCCTCTGCCCTTTCCTTCTGCCCTTGCTCCATTTTTGCTGGACATGGTGGCTCACTCTTGCTCAGCTCTCTGAAATTGCCTACCCCACCTTTAACCTGTGCTAGCAGGTGATATATGTAAGGGATAATGTATAGCTACGAGGTCATTGTCGCAAAATAATTGACCGACACAGTGTTCTAAACGCAGTGAAGGTCAATTATTTTGCGACAATGACAGAGTATAGCTATACATTATCCCGCTTATTACAGGGCTAACTTAGTAACAATATACGTAATACATTTTACACCATCGACAAGACGAGATCAAATGCAGACGCAGTTGTTCTGTTGCTCCTCTGTCATCGCCGGCAGGTGTGTGGACTTGATTGCACCTGATGTAGTGCAGCTGTGCATAATGGTAAAGCTTAGCTTTCGTGACTGCAATCAAAATGCTTGATTGTGATTGGTCAATAGCGCTCCGTTGCCCCTAACATCGGTCATTATTGCGCGTTGCCCGTAGCAGCAGTGAATTATCGAGAAATAATTGACCGCTGTTAGGGGCAACCGAGCGTTATTGACCAATCACAATCAAGCATTTTGCCGAATGTTAAAACGCCATGTAATAAACACCTTTAACCTGTGCTAGCAGGTGATATATACATTAACCTGTGCTAGCAGGTGATATATACATTAACCTGTGCTAGCAGGTGATATATACAGGTGCCTACCCCACCTTTAACCTGTGCTAGCAGGTGATATATACAGGTGCCTACCCCACCTTTAACCTGTGCTAGCAGGTGATATATACAGGTGCCTACCCCACCTTTAACCTGTGCTAGCAGGTGATATATACAGGTGCCTACCCCACCTTTAACCTGTGCTAGCAGGTGATATATACAGGTGCCTACCCCACCTTTAACCTGTGCTAGCAGGTGATATATACAGGTGCCTACCCCACCTTTAACCTGTGCTAGCAGGTGATATACATTAACCTGTGCTAGCAGGTGATATATACATTGTGATGGTAGCTGTGGATGTTTCTGAACCACAATAATGAACTGAATTGTAGCAAACTAGTTTCTTTTTCGTGTTTCCAATCCCCCCCCCCCCCCCCCCATATCTTGAACGTTGCTCGACTATGCCCCCCACTGGCCGGTTGTAGGGAGGATAGAAGCCTTGCATCATGTGTCCCCTCCGGTACACGAGGAGGCAGCCTGTCACATCTTTTCACCTGCCAGCGCGGACTCTCATTGGCGAGGTGTAACGTGTGGGAGGCTCACACTACCCCCGCCATTTCCTGTCTCTGCTGTGCAGGCGTCCCCCAACCGACCTGTAGGAGTCGCTGTCCACAACGTCCAGATTACCACCCATCGACTTCCACCCGCTAACCCTGCCAATTGAGCCAGTATGATGGCTGGCCCAAGCCAGAGGCAATGCTGACACCCGGATTCGAGACCGGAGTCTCTTGCATTGGTGACGAGCACAATCTCCGCTGCGCCACCCAGCCGGCTGTAGCAAACTAGTTTCATTACTTGATTGCCCCCTATAGCTAGATGATATATGGTCCTCCCACGTAGAATACTACTTCCTCATAAATACAAATAATTGTGGGATACATAGCAGCTGTTCATCTCATTCTAATGGTACTTCTACACACACACACACACACACACACACACACACATTATGTGCATGTGTGTAGGAGTGTAGGTGTGTGGCACACGTGTGGTTATGGAGTAAGTGAAGGGTGGTGAGGAGTGAAAACAAAGCCTCCCTCTGCCCTTTCCTTCACCTCTAGCCCTCTCTCTGTGTGAGCTGTTTAACCCTTTTTTCCAGGGTTACTAGTGCATCTAGCAATTACACCCACTCATGCACGTCACACGCACACACACACACTGCAAATATGTAGAGTATGTGTAATATCCCTGAATTCACCCTGCTGATGGCTCACCGCCCCAGATCTTCCATGTTCAGTGTTGACAACTGGAATATTATAATTTTTTTATCTTTTTGAATTTGCTGTAAAGATTGATGACTCCTAGAGGAAGAACCCTGTTGATTTTGCTGACCTCGTTATCTTTCTATCTTTCCAAGCCAAAGGTTAAATTTGTTCTAATGAGTGCGTCTCCTGACACCGTTAAGTCGCACAGTCGAACCTATGAAGTCCGCCGTATTGGATTTTCTGCTCGGCTAGGCTGTTAATGTGATGATCATGAAACTTGTTGTGGTGCATCTTGGGATAAATGTCTTTAAACCTAGCCTATGATTTGGATAGTTAATAGGCCCGCCCCTATGACTGCTGGATCCAATCAAATTTCAGGGGGAAAGTATAGGAAGAAGGTAAAACAGGAAGTGATGTGTTACTGATTTCCACCAAACTTCACAAATTAGTTTGACCTACTGTAGCAAGAAAACATAATAGAGTATGTACAATCAATTAAAACAACTGCAGTTTATGCTGGTATGGTTGGTGATTAAGGGTTGAAAGTGACCAAAGGATACCAAAATATTGAGTTTTAGAGTTTGAAGTATAATGTTCCACATGTCAGGAGCACAGAAGCTAAAAGTAGATTTCCCAAGTTCAGTACAAACTACAGTATATGTGCTTTGAGTGTAAGAGCCAATAATTGGATTGTGTACCATAGGGTTCAGATGTCCACTCCAATAGCAAAGTGAGATCGTTTGGACAATTTCCAATCATGGCTTTATTAAAACACTACGAAGTCGCTGATATCGCAGGCGCGATCTATGGGGAGCGGCCGGGGATTCAGGTCCTATTTGTCGAGTTTTGTCCGGAAGGACACCATCTTTTCAGGCCTTATATGGAAGACCTACCACCACCAGCACACCAAGTATTAGTCCACAGGACTCAGAGG
>NC_140172.1:50361516-50396516 GCF_963971535.1 Notolepis coatsorum | reverse complement strand
CCACAGTATTACCAGTGGTATCATAGTCCAAATTGGATCCTATCATGGTATTATGTAAGTACAAAAGTTGTACCATGGTGACACATGACTTTAACCATGGCAGTACCATGGTAAATAATTTATACAATGGCCAGTATCTTGGTAAAACTGAAATGACCATTAAACCATTAAACTACCATGATACATTTTATACATTTTTATTAAGGGAAACAACATAATAAAACTGAGGAGTCAAACTGAGGATGGATTTGGATTATGACAAATACATTTTTAGTAGGGGTGTAACGGTACAAAAAAAACACGGTCCGGTACATAACTCGGTTTTGAAGTCACGGACTCACGGTTCAGTACGGGTTTTCGGTACAGTGGGGGAAAGTTTGGCTTTCCATGTTCCACTCAGGGGTGACAGGCACCCAGAAAAGTGGGAAACATTTTTACTTGAACTTGAGGACTGCATACTTATTTTGCAAAGCTTAGCTTTATATTGTATACGTATAGCACATGCATGAGCCTGGTCTCTTTTGAAAGATAACCATCTGAAGTTACTAATGCAAAAAAGGAAAATCACTTTAGTGCAAATGAAATAGAGTAACAGAGGTCTGAACTTGAGTTGAACTTGAACTTGTGTACTAAAAATTTTCTGTAGTGGTTGCAAGATTCCATATTCCAATATTCCAGCATAAGCTGGAAAGCACTGCGGTTCCATAGCCTGAAGTCTTATATAGTACAGGTCCAGATTTTTTAAAGATCCATTCAGAAATGGGTCTTTGAGAGACGTCCGAGCAAAACCGACGGAAAATAAAAAGCTCTCCAGAATGTCCTCATCCACCGCCGTTCATTCTCTTTTTTTGTATCTACTTTTTTTATCTATGATTTTCCTCCCATACCAATTTACCTCTCGTGCCAATTATCCCTCCCCTGTCCTGATCGTTGCTCGCATGTGCCCCCCACTGGCCGGTCGTAGGGAGGATAGAAGCCCATCACATGTCCCCTCCGATACATGTGGAGGCAGCCAGTCACATCTTTTCACCTGCCAGCGCGGACTCTCATTGGCGAGGAGTAACGTGTAGGAGGCTCACACTGCCCCCACCATTTTCCTGTCTTTTCTGTGCAGGCACCCTGACCGACCTGTAGGAGTCGCTGTTTACAACGACCAGACTACCACCCATCGACTCTCCTCCCGCTGACTCTGCCAATTGAGTCAGTATGACGGCCGGCCCAAGCCGAAGGCCATGCTGACAGCCGGATTCGATACTGGTGTCTCTTGCATTGGTGACGAGCACAATGTCCATTGCACCACCCAGCCGCCCTCACCGCCGTTCATTCTGAAGTGTGATTCACTTCTCGTTTTCGCTCGTCAACTTTCACCTACTCCCTGTATTTGGGAGATTGGAAACTTACATCTGTTGGCTACAACGTTGACCAATCATTTTCGCCATCAGCGGATGATTGGCAGTTTCTGGAGTGTCTGGAGTCCGGGGGGGTCATCTGACGCGCAGCACGTAAAAAGACGTTTGCCTGACATGTCATCATGTAACTTGAGAACCGAGGCACGGATTTGGTAGAGTGAGTTGGCATTCGAACAGCAACAAATAGATCTTTCTAACAGAATATTATATGTTTGTCGAAAAATGCAGCCCCTAGATGCCGTGACTTTCGTGCAAGTGCAAAATGGGACGTATATGTGCCGCCACCTGTTAAGAGGGTAAGTAGGGCTGTCAATTAATATTCTATATTAATAATCATTAATCATTCATCAAATTAATAATCGGATTGTTAACATTTAAAAATAAATTTGTTATTATATTAGATTGTGAAGAAAACAGCCCCTGGGCCCCGTTCCCCGTACCTGGTTCAACTAAGTCGATCAAGATGTCATTATCCAGATTCAGTTAACCCGATGTTTGAAGCCGGGATTTTCCTGTTCCTCGAAGGTGGATTCAGTCTCGTTAACTCAAGCCAGACTTGAGACCCAGGATAAGTGCGCGTGCCCGCCTCAGCCGAGAAGGCAGCAAGTGTCGAGAGCAGAGATCCTGATTCTCTAGCGGCATTGATTGATTAATTGATTTAAAACTTTAGTAACATATTGCAGTACGGCTCAATCGCCTCGCCGACAAGTTAAATGCGTTATCTATACAGGCTAATTTTAAGTCCCTCATTACCTCAATCAATCAGATTATATTTCTTTAAACTTGCCTGCTGGATTGAATAATCAAATGAGATCTTGCTAGCGAAAATAATTAGTTAAACTGTTATACAAAATAACGATACGGCTCTCTTCCCATTGATTGATGTATAGTCGATCTTTTACTTATCTCCACTGTGGTGTAACGGGTTCTTCTTTTGACTTTCACGCAGACGACTGGGGTTCGAAACCTAGTCTCCCCCTTCTTTTTGCGATGTAGGAATAATTCAATTTGGTGCACGTTGAGAGCTATATAAAGAATGACATCCTCAATGCATGTAGATTTATAATATTTTAACTTGAAACTAGGCTACTTTGGCGTATAATCATTAATATTATATTCCAAAAAATTATATTGGAAGCACGGGGTTTCGAACACCGGTCGCTGGGTTGCCAGGATTGAGCACTACCGCTGAGCCACTGTGCCAGATGGGATAAATTCATTGTTTATACATTAATGAACGAGACAAGATCCACAATCCACGCATAGACACTTCAATTTTATGCTTGAATGAAACACAATCCAGGCGCTCCATTAAACATCCACAGCGGAGAATATGAAAGGAATCAGAGCCAAACGAGCGATAGGTTTCAATCATTAAAAATATCCCCGCGGGATTCACATTTGCAATGCTGCGCGTTGTTAGAATAACCACATAATGTGTACATCGCACCGAGCGAGCGCCACGGTATATATAACATGCATTATTTAGGACAAAGTGAATTTAGTATCAGCATTTTGGGTCTATTTTACATTTCAAAAGCCCCCTCTGGAAGAATGGAGCACAAAAAAACGTAATTCAGAATGGTATAAAGCAGATCCTAGACTGTGGGAATAATTTCAGGAAACGCGCTGTCACTTTCTTTGCGGGGACGTGGCTGTGCTTCATCCGGCTAACTTGAACTTAAACCCTGCTTTCGACCAGGCTCAAACTTTTGGATCTGTTGTCATGGTGATTTGGACAATCCAGGTACGGGGAGCCGGAAAGTCTGGCTTAAGTCAGACTTAACCGAAAGTTATCTGGCTAACTCAGTTATCCAGGTACGGGGAACGGGGCCCTGGTGGGCATGGCCTGAATGTGCTCTGCATGACGGATGGGAGACACGCAACGTCATTGAGTTGAACAACGTGCAAGTAGTAATGAACAACTGCGACCATCGGTTGCAAAGACAGTGATTTGCACTCAAGCCCCTGTTGGAAATACTTCGGGACAGTTTTAAGATAAGATAAGACAAGATATTCCTTTATTGATCCCTTTGGGGAAATTAATTTTATGCAAGCTATGTAAACTACAGCTGGCCTACCTTCGTTTTTATGCTGACGCTGTTTTGGGAGTTCTAGCGTCAAGAATGTAAGTAGCCATAAACCATGTTAACGAACTACAGCGTCTGCCTCTCGGTTGATCCCGATGTTCACCTGCTCTTTTTTTGTTTGTTAGTGCTGTCAATAGAAAAATGAATTAATCTCACAATTTTCTGTAATTCATCTAGATTAAAAATTGCATTTTTCTACTTAAAACCAATTTTGTAACAGATATTTACTTGAGTAAAATCATGGAATTAATGTAAAATCAACACAAATAAAGTATATTTTAGATTCAAAGACTATTTTAATAACTTTCTTTGAATACAGTTTCTCTCCTGTGAAATACAAATGTTCAACAAAACCATAAACATTGACTCAGCTAGACCTCGTTCTTATATCCGTGGCGCTAACAGAAATAAAATAAAAAAACCCAGGCCTATGTTAAAGTGCAGATTGGCTTAGAGGACGATAATGTCTTGTATGAACTAACAGTAATATAAATCATATTAACAACAAAAATGTGTTCCATCTTCATGTCAGATGATTTTCAAAAAGGTGCATGAGTCAATGCAAAAAAGAACGAGCAAATATACTGCTGAAAGTTCAGAACGTTGAAGATTTTTCACTCCATAGATTAATCTAGATACATTTATTTTAATGCTTTAAATAATTAAAATTAATCTCCAAAGTTAAAGCATTAACACATTGACCGCCAATCACGTTGTACGACGGGTTTCAAGGTCATGCGAATTCCGCCAATCCACGGCATACGACGTTATTGATGTCATATTTCATTTTTTCGCCATGGTATTCATAATTCCCTCACACAGCCTTGGCTGATACAGTGGGAGCCTGCACAACTCTGCAACGCTTCAATACTGCCGCCTGGTGGATGATCGGCGAGTTACAACCGGAAATGGATCTCTGGTGATCTCCGTGCATCTGGCAAATGCGTCCGGCACTCAGATATTGTTGCGGGACTCTAGACACAACGATAAAAACATATTTATATTCTAGACGGTATTTTTGTATGAATCTATGAATGAAAAAGTATAACGTTCCTACATCCTGAACGATAGATAATCGATGTTGAATGGGCCATAGTAATGTCAATTTAGCAATACAATTTTAAAAGTTATAGCCCTGCAAAGAAGGTAAACATCTCCATAGGCTTAGAGTGGTGGCAGAGAGTGGTATGAGAGGGGCACAATGCCCGGCGGTCAATGTGTTAACTTTGACAGCCCTAATTTTTGTTGTTGTTGTTGTTATTGTTTTTTATTCATGTTTCGGTGTCTGTCTTTCAATTTCAATTTCAAAATCTTCTTTTTGTCTTTTTGTGGTTTGTGTAAAAAGAGGGAAAAAAACAATAAAAATGTATTCAAAAATAAATAAAAATGTAAGTAGCCTACTTTTCTGTTTTAGCACTTAATGTCAATCATCCCTCATGTTTATCACACCTTGTTCAGAGGCGCGTTGCTGTGTATGAATGTCCGTTCTATATGCCGTAAACTATCATTAATTTGATCTCCGAGAGACAGCCCCTTCTCAATCTAGCACCAATTCCACCTCACGCACTGAGAGAGGGTGTGTGTGTGTGTTCGCCATACTCTGAGGCTATGCTAAATTACAGGTAATCTCTCAGTGTTGTGCGTGGGCTAAACGAACAACATCCGGCCCTTTGCACAAGTTATATTTTTAAGGGGTGAACTTGGAGTTTTGAATTAAATTCTGCACAAATAAAAAAAAGTTCTGCATGCGCGTTCCGTTACCGATGCATTCGTTCGGTACACAGCGCATACTGAACCGAAGGTCCAGTAATGAAACGGTTATCAATTATTTACTCAAATAATATTTTCATGTCCAGGGTTCAAAGCAACCAACAACATAAAAACAAAGTAAACAGGTTGCCAGGGTGGCGCACCAAGTACAGTGCCGCGGTGCAACACGGCCCCGGCGACCTTTGCCGAATGTCTTCCCCCGTCTATCTCCCATTCTTCCTCTCTCTCTCTCTATACCGGACTTCCCGGTAGCAAAAAAACAATAAAAGATCTACCAAAAACATAATAAAGAAAATATTTCAAATAAAAAAGTAAACAGACAAAACCACACGACTAAAACAAACAAACAAATAATACAGCATTTAGAAAAGAAAACCACACCTTCACCTATCCTTCTTTAAAGAGAAACTTTGGTATTCTTAAACCTGGACCATATTTTTCCATCATCTAAAGGAATAATAAAGACTTATTTTTGTAATTGGTCCAGTATTGAGGGAGATCGCTTCAGCCAGCAGCCACTAAACGGGGTGCAATGTAATCACACGGGGCAAACGTGCACGTCAAAGTACAGCACGTCCACTAAAAGAGCTTATTTTTGCCATCATATCAATTTGCATAATATTCTAGAAGAGTTCAACCTACAAACAGAAAACAAGGTACCAGAACCCATTCAACCCTTTCAGAACATTGACCTGTTCACAGACACCGCCCACGCTAAAAGAAGTTCAGCAATCACAATTTAGACATTTCCATTTTCCATTTGTAGTGGTAGTGGTAGTGGAGCTGTCCATTAAATCACTGATTCAAAACAAATAGGTTCCATCTCTATCCCATGTATCGGGTAGTCCCCACCTCCCCTCCCCCACACCAACACACCTCCCCTGAGCTCTAGTTGTGCTGCATCAAGCAAGGTATGTGGTCAGCCATTCTTTCAATGCAATGCTATGGAGTGGTTTCTATCTGCAGGCAGACATTATTTTAGCTGCCAGGAGGAATATTTTGTCATTCCTGGAGCTGTGAGAGTGAAGTGTCATTAAGAAGCATACGCATTTGTGAGTTTGGTATAATTTTGCTTACTATGATAGAGAGAAAGCCTCCCCCAAAGTTCCAGAGACTCCCGGGCATTCACCACACCATGTGTAGTCAGATTTGATTATCTGAGCATAATAAACAATTAGGTGTTCATCCTTGTTGCATATGAAATAGTTTGTGCGAGGTGAAATACGTTCTGTGAATAAAGTTTATTTCTAGAAGAGAGGGAAACATTGTTCCAGATCGTTTGCAATTTGATATTCCAAAGTTTTTTACAAAGAGTGTAAATTGGTAAATGTCTACATGACGCCTTCAGAGTTAATTTATATTGTTCTGAAACGATGCCTCCTGATATTACTGTACCTTGTCACAGAACAATTTCTGCAGTGAGTGATTCTCAGGTATGTGGTACTCCATAATAATGGATGGCAGATTATGATTATGGCAGACCTCAATTGAGGATGAAAATAAAAACAATTGTCACAAAGCTTGTTTTTATGTCCTGGAATTAACATATACCTCTTTGAGCTATGCTGTCTGAAAATGAGTTAATCCCCTTGCTGTTCCATTTGAGGAAATGTATAGGCTTCCTGCTTTATCAAAAGATTATGATTATTAAATATGGGAGATTCGGAGTGCCAACTATGATTAGCTTTACAAAATGTCTCAGCTGATCGCCATGTTATGATAAGATGGGTTATTATTATCAGTGGCAGCTGCTGAGTCATTCGAATGGTGGGGCTGCGCAAGCAACAAGTGTCGCACTGGAAGCAAAATCTGGACAAGATTGGCAGTTGGCATGAATGTCTGTCTCTCATAGCCTAGACTAGCTTGTCACAGCCACATCTATGACATATCAATCAAATGCATTACATGGGCTCAGGATATGCGCTTTATCACTTATTATACAACGGCATGCAAATTTCTCGATTCTGATTGGCCATTTACACGTCTTTATTGGCAACAATCCACGGTCCTGGGCTCAGGACCCGCCCACAACCGAATCACATATCACTCCCCGGCTCACTCCGGGAGAAAACAAGATCGCGGACAACAAATGGATATGTTGATAGCACCATAACGACTAAATATGAAGCGATTCTGTCAAGGGGGATGTGTTAGTCCTTTAAACAATGTTGGATGATGTAATTGATGGGTCTTGAGTCAATCTAGAACAAAAGAAAAATCGCGGATTGATTGATTGATTAATTGATTGATTTAAATTTCTACTTCCTTCCCACTGACTGCAGCGTTCACTCTCACACTGTCCGACGCTGGCGTACCCACAAACACACACACACACATACACACACACACACACACACACACACACACACACATACACACACACACACACACACACACACACACACACACACACACGCACACACACACACACACTCCTGTCTGCAACAGCGGGGGAGTCAGACTGAGAGAGAAGCAGCGCTGTTTTAAGTGAGCATGGTCTATTGAATTGATTGATTGGTTGATTGCTAATTTTATTACTGTACCCCTGGTTTCCAACTGGTTAAGTTTAGGCTAAAAGAAATAAATAAAAAAATAGGGCGAAGAAAACGTTTTTTTCCTATAGGGCAAAGAAAACGTTTTAATTTGTTTTACCTACTTTATATAGAAGCATCTAAGAATGAAGTTCTATGGAAAGTAGGTCTGCATTCCCTTAACAATTGTGTGTATTGAGCCGTACTGTATTGTACCCATTCTGCATCTGGTAATAAAATGTTCAATCAATCATTCCAATAATACACAGTTGGATGTGTTAGTTGGTTGAATGCACTTCAAGCTGCTTCCACATGAGGCAACTTCTCTCAATCATTCCAATAATACACAGTTGGATGTGTTAGTTTGGTTGGATGCACTTCAAGCTGCTTCCACATGGAGGCAACTTGTCTTTTTTGTAGTTGTGGGAACTACTTTTTCTGGCGGATGGTTTTTTCAATAAATCTTCGATTAATGTGTGTTTATTGTATAGAAATAAGGTTGGATGAATCTGGCAGTTGTATAAAAGCTTTACACCACTTGTAGTCGTGATTTGTGACCAATAAACCATGCCTAGGGGGGTCTAACGACCACCCCTAGGCATGGTTTATTGGTCACAAACCACTCCTGCGCGTGATGTAATGCTTAAATATAACCTATGGTCAAAAGCATAACAAGATGCCTTACAGCTGGAGACACCAGCAGAGGCACTTGTGAGTTGCTTAAAACGATCAATAACTCATAGGCTGACCAATAGAGAAGTCGGCACTCCAACAAGAAGCGTACTTACATGTTCTTTATTTATCAAGATGATTATGCCACCCCAACCGCAGGCACAATTAGCCTGAAGACCAACACTTGCAATAAAATGCACTGACCTTATCATGTATTATGGCGGATGCAGGTTATGACAAAATATGCAATATTAACTTTATCATAGCAGGTGAAAAAAAAGGCAAGCTTACATTGAGTCAAGTTTGTCTCCATTTATCTTCCAATCACTCACTCACGCACTCATCTCTCTCCTCAGCATCTGTCATATGCCAGTGGGGACCTGCTGGTGGACGCCTCCTTCATGCAGACACTGTGGACCATGAACCCTGTGATGTCTGGCTGTGAGCTCGCTGAAGGTCTGAGCTGACTTTGGTTTATTTTATATAAAAAAAAAGATTTCAGATGCAAAGCTCCTCTTTAACAGGTGTCACTAACACACACGCACACACACACACACACACACACATGCACACGCACACGCACACACACACACACACACACACACACACACACACACACACACACACACACACACACACACACACACACACACACACACACACACACACACACACACACACACACACACACACACACACACACACACACACACACCTAGCAAGCTAGCTACTTAACTCCAGCCTTGTTTCAGTGGCCTGAGGGCTGAATGAATTTAGCCCAAATGATCAACAACTCAAGGGGGCGTGCCATGATGCCTGTCACCCACAACACTAGAAGATGAGTGGAAGCTGATGCTACTGTGTTTGGGCTGTAAAAGATTTAATAAAGATTTTAAATATTTAGATATATCCTGTGTTTTGCTTGTGATTGTGTGGTGCAGTTTTGCTGCTCTATGTTCCACCAAAATCTAAAACAATCTGTTTAATCTGTTTTATAACAATAATGTTCTCACCTTAATTGTAAAAGATAGGGAGGGCTTAGTCCTCCAAATTATACTTATTATTAAATAAACAATTTTTTTACAAAATGACATCCTGCAATCTATATGGCTAATTGTCTTTTCTTCAATGGAACGCCAAGCAAGATTCCCCTCTGGATCAAACCATACTGACAGAGGTCTTAGGAGGATGAAGCACCAGGAGAAACCTTCAAAATTCAAAATAATTCATAAAAATGGTATTGTTAAAGTTTGCAGCTTTGTCCAGAATCCCCTGGTTAGAGGGGGATCAGAGAACCTAAAAAGTGTTTGCGTGGGAGAATGTTTTTTTGCTTGCAAAAGAAATTGGAGGTTTCTTGTCATTTGTTTAAGGTAACTGGGGTCTAAGCCTCTGGTCCCCCGATTGATATTGATGAGATAGTATTAGCATGTTGTTCACTTTCCCTTCATTTCAAGAGCAAGTGAATGACGCTATGTAGTATTTATGTCTTGTTCTATGGATATTAAATTCAGCCTTGTATCCCAGCAGCTCATTGACTTCTCTTCTCAGCCCATCATGTTCTTTAACCATAGTTGATGTAAAACTCGACACCATTCAGTGTTCAAGTACAGCGATTTGTGTCTCTATAGAAGGTATCTGACTTTGCCGTGATTTATTTATGTTGGAGGGAAAATAAATAGATTTATTCCTAATGAAGCCTTTGACTGTGTCCCACAAAATACATGGGTCATCAGTAGAGGGTTCATTGACGCTATTGTATTGCTGACTCTGTACAACTACTCCATTGAGAATTTGCAACTGAATTGAATGCTTTGCGAGATGTGCTTATTGACCTTAAAAGAACATGCCAACATTTTGGGAAATAAATAAATAAGGCTTATCGTCTTCTCCAGAGAGAGACAAGAAGATATATACCAGTTTTCTCTCTGTACTTTCAGTAGAAAGCTATCTGGCTGCACGTTAGCCTAGCTTAGCACAATGAATGGAAGCGGACATGGCCGGTTAGCCTAGGCATTGTCCAACTAACACCTCTCCCGAAGGCTAACCGGCCATGAACGCTTTTTCTAGTGAACGCATAGAGAGGAAACTGGTATCTATCTTCTTGTCTCTAAGCTTGTGAATTCATGATGTTCTCTATGCATATATTGACTGTGAATGGGTAGATAGATAGATAGATAGATAGATAGATATATAGATATAGATATAGATATATAGATATAGATATAGACACCATATAGACAATCTTGCCAGTTTCTTGTACAGGAATAGAACCAGCATTGATTAGCATTGATTATCATAAAGAGGGCCATTGAAGCAGTTTTTTGGAATATGGAGATGTGATTTATAGAAATGCTGCTCCTTTCACTCTTAAACCTCTAGACATATATCATTCTGCTGTCAGATATGGCCACCAGTGTTGTTATCTGGGACATTTAATCCTTGTGTTAATTACAGCTCAATGAAATGATAAGATAGCAGTCCCTATACGACAAGGTATTGCTATTCTTCATCTACATAATTTCATGGAGCTATAATTAACACAACACAAGGATTCAATGTCCCCAATGACATCACTGCTGGCCATATTCAAACTAATTTACTCTCAATAACTGTCAAACTAAATGAATGTGTGCAAAACGTAATGTGTGCCAACTGTTTTTGGATGTTTGTTCGGTATATTGGCGTTCGGAACTCAATTCAGGATTTGGATGATTTGTTTCTTTTTTAAATTATTATTTTTACTATGTATAGATCATTGGCTAAATTATGTTCCTATTAGTTAATTACGAGCCACCGTACCTGTGTGTGTGTTTATGGCTAGGCCAATCAGCATGCTCTAGTGCAGTAGACACCAGGATGTAGACTCGAGGGCTAGATCCACAAAGAATGGATTGCACGGAGCAAGTTGCACCCTTACTTACAATTCATTATGAATTGAAAATGGGGGACCCTGATGTAAACAAGACGAAAGTCTTTCTCTGGTCTGCATCCCCTTAACACTTTGATTGCCTAAGGCTAAATTCATGATATACCATCCCTTGCCAGCTCTATTAGTCTATGAAGAAGTTCCCCTTCTTTGCAGGGCTATAACTTTTTAAATTCTATTGCTAAATTGCCATTATTAGGGCCCATTTAAGGTCCTATATGTATTGTTCATTGTGTAGCAACGTTAAACTTTTTCATTCACATATTCATAGTAAAATATGGTCTAAAGTATAAGTATGTTTTCATCTCTTTCTGCAGCTTTCTCCAGAACGTGATTTATAGCCCCAAATGCATTATATTGATGATGAAATACAGTTTGGTAGGAATCTGTGCGAGATCAAAAATTTCAATTGGACGTACTTCTAGAAGTTTCTACGTATCATCTGATGATGACCGGATGGGCGGGGGATCGTTTATAATTCCGTGGGCAGCGTTATATCATTCATCTAGTGTGGGTGATATGATCATTAGAGCAGTTTATATCGAACACGTTCAAAAATAACGCTGAATCTTACCGTATCTTCCTCGCGCCATTGGACGATGAGCGTGGAACTGAAATATTCCTATTATGGGATGTAGAAATACGCGATCTATTTCCAGGTTGTATAATAGTATATACGTCCAAATAATGTTGTTTATCAAGTTATTGGCAACGGATCGCTATGTATTGTGTCGAGATCGAGTCCCGGGACCTATAGAGAGTGCCCGGAAGTAATATGGACGATCACCACTTCATCCATATGACTTCCTGTTTGGCGCTTCTGCCGATCGGCCACCAGATGGCGCTCTTGAACCGCTAGAGGTTTGAGAGGAGGCCAGCACTGTGTCTCAGGGCTGCGGAGGAAAAATATGATTTCGATCACAGATTTTTGAAATATTGATATTAAAGACGAGTTACAGCGTCCTCGGCAACTTGAGCATGGCGGGGAAGGATGCCTAAACACGTTTTCGGCACTTAAAGTGTTAACAATTGTGTGTATTGAGCCGTACTGTATTGTACCCATTCTGCAATTTGTTAATAAAATGTTCATTCAATCAATCACCGTGCAGATTGATTGATTGAATTAAAAATGTATTAGATTGCAGAATGGGTACAATACAGTACGGCTCAATACACACAATTGTTAAGGGGATGCAGACCAGAGAAAGACTTTCATCTTGTTTACATCAGGGTCCCCCATTTTCAATTCATAATGAATTGTAAGTAAGGGTGCAACTTGCTCCGTGGAATCCATTCTTTGTGGATCTAGCCCGCAATGTCTGCTTTGCTCACAGTGTATATTATTAATAAACCAGCGGTTTGTTCCAAGTCAGTGTGATCATTGACTCACACACAAATTAATTCATTTCTACACTATGGAAGCAGAGGACAACAATTAAAAAACGTAGCCAACTAAGTTCTAGCTGCTGTCAAAAGAGAGAGCAGTTTATGTCTAGTTTGGTGTTTAATTGATTCTGTGTTTTGGCCTGGCCTTGCCAGGTGTTGCTCATTATAATTAGTGTTTGTATTTAAGTGTGGGTCTGTCCTCACTTCCTCCAGTACCTCGGTGTTCCCCTGCTCGTCGTGTCTCCCTTGCCTTGCTGTGTTGTCTTGAGTGTTGTAAGTAGTTTAGTATTCCGGTTTTTGTTCCTCTTTGTTTCTCGTGACTTCAGTTTTCGTTTTGTATTAGAGCCAGCTCGGCTGAGCCATTTATGTTCCGTTTTGTAACGTGTCGTCTTCCAAGTAAAGCCTATATATATCCACGTTACCCTGCCGTCTCTGCCTCCTCTCTTCCTGGTCTGCAACTGGGTTCTCACCATCACCCAACCCCAATCGTAACAGAATATAATGACCCTCACTTACCAAGAGGCTGACAACACTAGGTGACTTTTCTAACACTATTAGACATGTTGTCCGTCTCTCATCAACATGGTCAAATTTGCATAATAATTCCAAGGTGATGAACGTAAGGTACATTCATGTATTCATTTATTTATTTTGCATTTTTTTTTTTTTTTTATGTGGACCTTATGGTGTTCTTGTTTTGTTCTTGACTTATTGTGATGTTTCTTCTTGACTTGTTTAAAGAAGACGTGTACGGACCATGGGGACATTAACGTGTGTTGTCGGGCCTTACAAATAAATTTGATTTGATTTGATTTGATTCAATAGCTTTATATTTGCTTATATCGTACATGCCAGAGTTAAATGGTGAGTTAAAAGCAGAAGCAGTGAGCAGCGCTGCTATTGTGATTCACATTACGATAGAGCGTTTTAACCTCGCTGCCTACGGTATTCCTAATTTATTTACAGGTTTTTGTTCAGAACACCAATGAATGTGCAAAGCCTAAATAACGGCATTCAGGCCAGCCCTAGTCCAGACTGAGCCTGGCAAGTCAGCATTTTGTTTTAATGCCCTAGCTTCTTGGAATGATCTTCAACGCTAAATCAATATTCCACTATTGTATGGAATATAAATGGAATTTTGTAATAAAAAAAGAAACATGACTACAAATCTCCCTGCCTCATTTTGTAACTGTTTTTAATTGAGTTTCTGTCCTATTTATTCAACGTTGAATAATTATTGAATAATTATTGACATTTTCTTCTCCTTTATCTTTATTTTGTGTTTTCTTTTACCTATTTTAATATGTAATCTCAATGTCTTTTCAAGAATAAATGCAGGTTTGGAACAAATTAATTAATGTTCTGGCTTCTTCTTGGCCCTCCAATCGCTACTGTTGCTTTCCTCTATCAAGCTAAGAGAGGGAGCTTGGGATCGGTCAGTTATGAGAGAGGGGGAAAGAAGAGAGAGATGAAGAGGGTAAAGACAAGAGTGTGGTGGTGGTGGGGGGGGGGGGGGGGGCTCCAGTGAACAACTGAGTGACATTAAATTCCTGACTGCAGACAGATAAAGAGAACACTCTCTAAAGCGTGTGTGTGTGTGTGTGTGTGTGTGTGTGTGTGTGTGTGTGTGTGTGTGTGTGTGTGTGTGTGTGTGTGTGTGTGTGTGTGTGTGTGTGTGTGTGTGTGTGTGTGTGTGTGTGTGTGTGTGTGTGTGAGAGAGAGTGAGTGTGCGTGTGCCTTCAAGCGTGCGTGTGTGTGTGTGTTTGTGTGTGCATGTATTGTTTAACCTGTCGGCTTTGCTCTTACAGGTAAACTTAGCTGGACAGGTTAACAAAAAGAGGTTGCGGGGTTAACCTGCCTATTGGTAACCATGGTAACAGCAAGTTTAGACTTGTGAGTGCCTTTTAGGGTCTGTCTAAACTCAAGCAGGTGAGATATAACAAATAGAGGAAACGATGACCTATAGTACTAATGCCGATGTGTTGCATGATGGGGGAGGCTCCAACCTGTTCCTGACATTCCATAAGGTCAGGACATCTGTTTTCGGACGTTCCTATTAAGAATTATCCAATGTAAAGTAGATTTGACAGTAGAGTGTGTGCATGAATTCAAATTTCTCCACTGACAGAAAATGTACAGGTAACATGCACGCCAAAACACTCGCAAAATGTTGCTAGTATAATTATAATTATAGTATAATCTCTGATGCTTCTTCAATGTCTTTGTTTGTGGATGAATACACAATATTTTTTTCGCATTTCCCTAACCTGACCCTAACTCAGCTGCTGTTGAAGGCCACAGCAACCTTCTATGTCAAAATAAATTGAAAGCTGTTGATAGTTTGAAAAGAGCTATTCTTCACCAGAGAGACTTCATCTAAGAGCCACTTCTCAGAGGAGGGCAGAGGGCGATGCTGAAAAGTGCCAGTTGTTATCCGTTATACAGACAAAAAACCTGTCATCTTGCTGGATGGTATTGATTGTTGAAACTAAGCGCTTCACATTCTGCCAGGAACCCACTGTTCAGGAAAAGGGCAGAAGTTGACAGTTAAAAGGTTACCTCCGTCCAGTGCCCCAAAAATAGGATGTACGTACATCTATTTTCACATCTACTAGTATTTCACATCAAAGACGCTTCTTTTCAAGAACCACTTTTCAGAAGGGGGCAGAGGTTGTTGGTGAAAAGGTTTGGGCGCTAATCCCCCAATGCCATACTGAATCTCTGAATGCCTTAGGTCTCTAGTTTGTGGTTGTAAAGTTCCATGAGGCTAGCTCGCTTTTATATAGTGAGGTCAAATAAAAGAAAATTGAGCAGTCGTCTGGTAATCCAGAGATTCCCGGTTCGATTCCCGCTCCTCCCGGACGGTATGTCAAAGATTCCTTGAGCAAGACACTTAACCCCTAACTGCTCCCGATGAGCAGGTTGGCACCTTGCATGGTTGCCTCTGCCGTCGGTGTGTGAGTGAATGGGTAAAGATGTGAGGAACAAATTGTAAAGCGCCTTGGATAAAAGCACCATTTACATTTTAACCCACTTTTATTCGAATATCTTATGGTGAGAGGTCAAGGGACCCCTTTGCAAATGGCCATGGTAGTTTTTTGCTTGCCAAAATGTGGCCTAATTCTGGAGAATTATTTAGTCCCATTATTAAGCTAGCATAACATGATTGTTACCAATGGATATTAGGTTGGTTAGTACCAGTATCTTCACTCTAACTTTAAAACAGAGCCCGCCTGGGGGCGCTCCAGTAGCACACCGTATAGCGCGCTGAGTCGCGAAGCGGTCGTCCCAGGTTCGCTTCCCACACCCGGTGACCATTTGCCGCATGTCTTCCCTACTTCTCCTCCCGTTCTCCCTCTCTCCTCTGTCGGTCCTGCGTGGCCAGAAAAAGCTGTAAAAATGCTAAAAAATAAATCTTTAAAAACAGAGCCCGCCAGAGCCTCTGAAAGCGAGTCCCGCCGGCAATCCCGCAGGTCTCAGAGGGTTAATAAATCATTGAGATATATGTGTGTCACCCTTTTTCCACACTCATCATCTAAAAGAGAGGAGCATAATTCGAGGTCCCCTCGGCTGAAGGGTTGGCACTGCTTTGGTGCAAAGAGCCTTCTGAAGGCAGAAGAGCCACCGCACTGACAGTCTGACACACAAACACAATTTTTATCATTTGAACTGATTTCCATGATGCACGCATAACGCTTTATCCCAGTTCTTGTGTACCTGCCTGTCAACCTCCACTATGCAGCACACACCTTGCTACACCACGTCCGCTATGCAGCAGTCCTGACCAGTCATTAACCTGTTCAGTCCCTCACAGCCAGTCATTAACCTGTTCAGTCCCTCACAGTCACTCATTAACCTGTTCAGTCCCTCACAGTCAGTCATTAACCTGTTCAGTCCCTCACAGTCAGTCATTAACCTGTTCAGTCCCTCACAGTCACTCATTAACCTGTTCAGTCCCTCACAGTCAGTCATTAACCTGTTCAGTCCCTCACAGCCAGTCATTAACCTGTTCAGTCCCTCACAGTCAGTCATTAACCTGTTCAGTCCCTCACAGTCAGTCATTAACCTGTTCAGTCCCTCACAGTCAGTCATTAACCTGTTCAGTCCCTCACAGCCAGTCATTAACCTGTTCAGTCCCTCACAGTCAGTCATTAACCTGTTCAGTCCCTCACAGTCAGTCATTAACCTGTTCAGTCCCTCACAGTCAGTCATTAACCTGTTCAGTCCCTCACAGTCAGTCATTAACCTGTTCAGTCCCTCACAGTCAGTCATTAACCTGTTCAGTCCCTCACAGCCAGTCATTAACCTGTTCAGTCCCTCACAGTCACTCATTAACCTGTTCAGTCCCTCACAGCCCGGCATTAACCTGTTCAGTCCCTCACAGTCAGTCATTAACCTGTTCAGTCCCTCACAGTCAGTCATTAACCTGTTCAGTCCCTCACAGCCCGGCATTAACCTGTTCAGTCCCTCACAGTCAGTCATTAACCTGTTCAGTCCCTCACAGCCAGTCATTAACGAAGTGTTATGTATATAACCCAGTTCTGTGAGTTATGGTGCGCTCAGCACCTGTCTGCACTGTACTTCACTTCGTGCACGAGCACTGAATAAAAAATTCCACCATGTACCTTTACATCCCAACATCCGTCTGACCACACCCCCTTCCGCTTACCTTCATAAGCAGGTGTGTGGTCACCTACTCGCCTCCTTCCCAAACTTTCACCACAAGGCGAGATCAAGGGCCGCAGCGGCGTCCAGGTGCTGAGCGCACCATAACTCACAGAACTGGGTTATATACATAACCCTTCGTTCTGTGTCGTTATGGCTTGCTCAGCACCTGTCTGCAACAGGGGCTGAGCGGGAGCCATAGCCCGACAAATGTACCCCGCTGAGGCCCCCCACAACCATCAGACCGGGGAGGGCCGAGCCCCCCCGACCCTCCCTAATGGAGGATACCCCCCCTATTGGAGGTTCACGGGAGGGCGACGGATCCGACCGTGCGAAGAGGCACTCAAGCAACCCAACGCACAGGGTGAGCAGACCGTGGCTTGACCCCACGACTACACACACGCACAACCCGCATGCCACCCAGGAACGAACGAAGGAACAACCTCGTTACTGCCCCCAAAATCACGGGGTCAACCGTAAGCCAACCGCCTCGTCGATTTCCCTTGAGGAACCGGCTTGCATAACGGCTCCCACACCACCTCCGGACAGAGGAGCGCGGCCATCGGCCTATCAAGCCGTGGCACGCCCTCTCTCATACCTTCGACCAAACCCGCCACCTGCGTAACTTGTACGTAGGCGGGGGTGAGGCCAATGATGTGGGACACCACATGGCCCCGACGAACATAGGCCCCCATTGAGGGGAAAAATGGGTAGACAACGTCCACCCCTCTCACCGGGCGACGTTGCCAGAGATGACCTATTAGATCATCAGGGACAGGAACAGGCAGTGGCTGCGGCAGCGGCACGCCGTTTGCGACTGCCGCCACCGCCATAAGCTCGGGAAACAAAGCCTGCAGTTCCCCCTGCAGACTTTCCTCCACCGAGCCCGCATCCCTCACATACAGCAGGCTTCTACTGGTCAAGGAGCCACACTCCGATGTGGCTGATAGTAGGGCATCCTGCCGACGAGTCAGAGGTTCTTCTCCAACATCTTCAAACAAGGCGCCCCAAGGAGACATTTCACCCCCCTCCAGTGTTACCTGGACAGGCGGGATACATGTCTCCACCGGGCCTTCAAATAAGAACCCGTCCGCCTCTACCATGTAATCCTCTGTTTCCATCGGGCAGGTAGAGACCGACGCATCCTCACTGGGCTCCAGCAACTCACCAAACCCAGGCCGTTCGCGTCTGCAAGCCACCATCTTGCGACGGGAGCGAGCAGACGCAAAAAGTTTGCGTCTCAAATCCTCTGGAACCAAAGGAACCGGCCGCTCAACAGCGGACGATTCCCCGGAAGCAGAGGAACCAGAGCCAGGACCAGGCCATCGCAGAGGCGACGGCACCGGTGCACCAGCTCCTTGGAGAGGCAAACTACCCATCGGACGCCTACCGGGCGTGGCTGCCAACCACGAGAGAGGCAACAGCCCTGCACCAGGACGCACGACAGAGGCGGAAAAGGAGAACCGCTGGTGGAGAGTGGCTCTGCGACTCTCCGAAGTAGACATTATGACTTAGATTTTTCTATCGAATATTTATGAGAAGAAGAAAATAAGCACAATGTAAACACGTCTCAACTTTCTTCAGCTAACAACCTCGTCAAGTGGGGATCTACCGAAGGCACTTCCTTGTGGTGAAAGTGAAGAAGGAGGCAAGTAGGTGACCACACACCTGCTTATGAAGGTAAGCGGAAGGGGGTGTGGTCAGACGGATGTTGGGATGTAAAGGTACATGGTGGAATTTTTTATTCAGTGCTCGTGCACGAAGTGAAGTACAGTGCAGACAGGTGCTGAGCGCACCATAACTAACAGAACCTGTTCAGTCCCTCACAGCCAGTCATTAACCTGTTCAGTCCCTCACAGCCAGTCATTAACCTGTTCAGTCCCTCACAGCCAGTCATTAACCTGTTCAGTCCCTCACAGTCCGTCATTAACCTGTTCAGTCCCTCACAGTCCGTCATTAACCTGTTCAGTCCCTCACAGCCAGTCATTAACCTGTTCAGTCCCTCACAGCCAGTCATTAACCTGTTCAGTCCCTCACAGTCCGTCATTAACCTGTTCAGTCCCTCACAGCCAGTCATTAACCTGTTCAGTCCCTCACAGCCAGTCATTAACCTGTTCAGTCCCTCACAGCCAGTCATTAACCTGTTCAGTCCCTCACAGCCAGTCGAGATTTCAAGCTATCCGTATTCCATTCATGTTTTATCTTACAGGTGTATATTTACCCATTGCTATCTGTCATCATTATTATCACCATGATTATCATTAAGCTATCAACTTCATGCAACTCACCCATCGCTTGTCTGCCATCGTCGTTACCTGTGATTGCCATCAAAGCTATCACTGACCATTTAGCATGCATATTCTTACCATAGTACTCCTGTCATTGCCAGATACTTCTGTATCATCTGGCTTTGCATTGTGCCATTACAGTGCTGTTCTGCAATATTAAATTACCATATAGCACCATTTACAAGGGGAGACGGGACACGGTAAGTATAGCCTATTGTACATTTCAGGAGGATTCCACGAGACAGGGGGAAATACAATTCTACACACTTCTGCAGATACTAATGTATGTCGAGTAAGTTCAGTGGATTGGGAAATAGGAGTGTTTTAAAGGACTACTTTGGAGATATTCAACCCTATTCAACCCTATCTCTGCCACCAAGGACTTCAGCAGTCGTTTGCCAGAGGTGATTTGAATAACAAGAAAGGGCACTTATCTTTGGCGGTGCTGCCTGGCCCATGACATGGCGTCATCAGGAGTAGGAGTTGGAATAGTGAATAAAGCCCACTCCTGAGATACAAAGAGGACTGCTGACAGGGTGGTGTGGAACCGATGACCCAGGGGGACTAAAAGTTTTGTTTTAAAAGTTAGAAAACGTGTGTTTGAAATTTTCCTTTTATGACAGTGTTTTAAATAATGGGCAATTTGTGAAGACGTGTAATGACAGTGCTGCCCTTATTTCCTCTATGGATGTGCCTGTGTATTCGTTAAGTCAATTAATGAGTTAGATTGTATGGAGGTGTGTGCAATTTGCATATTTGGGCCTTGAACTTCATTTCAAAGTTTCAGTACAAAACAGAACATTAAAATGTTTGGCAGAGATTACCATGGCAGCTGGATATGGTTGAAAACTGGCCAATTATTCCTCTTAAAGGTGAATCTTTTTGCAACCTTTGGTTCAAAGTGGTATATCAGGCGGGTCTCCGTCCAGACAAGGAGGGAGGAGGGGAATATTGATTTAACTTCTGAAGAAGGAGAAAGAAAGAGGGAGGGAGGGACACCGAGAGGAGGCGGCCTCATTCAGCAGGGACTTTTCAAAGCAGATCTAAATGTGTGGTACTGTCCTTAAAGCAAGGAGCACATGACAACCCTCACGACTCCTTCCTCTATAGCTATTACTCTCTCTCTCTCTCTCTTTTGTGTAACATCAGAGGTTCAACTCTGTGTCTTGTAGCCATGCCCTTGTCTCTGGTCCCATGTCAAAGAGGCTGGCTTCCGAGGGTGGTCTGTATAGCTATAGCTTATCACAGTGATATGCTACACAATGGACCTATCTCAAACCCACCATGTTCTCTTGACGAGCAACAGTTGTGATTGGAGGATGGAGAAAAGAGGGCAGGTTTGAGATAGGTCCGTTGAATCCTTGAGACAAAGAACCATATGCTGTAAGTATGTGTTAAGATTATCTGGACAGCTCCATGTGCAGTTGTAATGTACTGTATACACACATCACTTGAGTGTTAGTGTAATACACCCAAAAGTATGCAACTTCCAGAAGTCATTGTTTTGCAAGTGCCAAGTAAGTCTCAAGTCTTTACACTCAAGTCCAGTCGAGTCCCAAGTCAAGACTGTCAATACCCAAGTCAAATCCCAAATCAATACAGGCAAGTCTCAAGCAAGTCACAAGTCTGAAACTTTGGGTTTCAAGTCCTAAACAAGTCCTAATGCGTTCTTTACAAATGTAATGCCATTTCAAGATTTTAAAGCCAACAGAGCTAAGTTAGTAGTATATTATATTTAGATGATTCTGCACTGACAACTTCCTTCAACTTGATTGGCAGCTGGTGGATTGGTCCAAAGTGGAACTGTAATCAGGGATATTAAGTTGATTAGCTTTACACTTTTTATGACATCATAAAAATGGCATGTTGGCCTTTCATTTGGGTCTTTCAAATCATAAGGCTCAAGTTCGAGTGAAGTCACAAGTCATTGGTGTTAAAGTCAAAGTCGAATTGGAAGTCTTTTGTGATATTGTCAAGTCGAGTCTGAAGTCTGAGTCTGACTCGTGTCCGAGTCATGTGACTCGGGTCCACACCTCTGGCAACTTCTACTGGTTTTAACTAGGAATGTACACACAACACTCAAACCTACCATCTACAAGTCATTTTGTTTGATAACGCTGTTCCATCTTAAAACTGACCTCGCTATGTGGTTCTTTGTATGAAGGAGTCCTTATGGTTCCCATATAGTGTGTTTTAATCTCTAACCCACAAAGCTACAGTGAGTTCAGAAGAAATTACAGCACATAATAGTTCAACCTATTTTTGAAAACTCACACTGTTTAGCCCTTCAATATATTGTAACCATTTCACCTTTCCCACCATAAAAAACACATCCACACGAGTAAATGCTAGGTGCTGGACAGACAAACACTTGGGGGCGTAAGGGGGGGTGAAAGAGAGTCTGCACACTAGGCTACGCTCCCATGAACATTTATTTGTCAGGTTACCACCCCGTGTGACACTTCGAGACATGTCTGAGGAAGATCCTACGTGCTCGAACCTTCACATGTGGCAGTAACCTTACCCATTAATGCTCAGGGGAGCATAGCGACGTACGGACTCTACCATTCATCCTCTCCCGTCACAGCCACCCGAACCTTGCACGCCCCAAGAAGAAACCTGGGAAAAGCACTGCTGATTCACCTGTGACAGGAGAGTCCTTTCTGACACTCTTCCCCCTACAGATGAGTCTGTAATGGGGCCATGTGATTACCAGTGGCTGACTCAGTGCTCTGCCCAGCGTTGGAGCCCCAGGCTCTCATTACCAACAGCTCTGCCTGGGCTCTTAAATATCAAACGCTTCTTTGTGCCGGAGGTCCAATGGCCCCTTAGCCTGCGGCTACCTTTCTATGCTCCACTGTGTGTGTGTGTGTGTGTGTGTGTGTGTGTGTGTGTGTGTGTGTGTGTGTGTGTGTGTGTGTGTGTGTGTGTGTGTGTGTGTGTGTGTGTGTGTGTGTGTGTGTGTGTGTGTGTGTGTGTGTGTGTGTGTGTGTGTGTGTGTGTGTGTGTGTGTGTGTGTGTGTGTGTGTGTGTGTGTGTGTGTGTGTGTGTGTGTGTGTGTGTGTGTGTGTGTGTGTGTGTGTGTGTGTGTGTGTGTGTGTGTGTGTGTGTGTGTGTGTGTGTGTGTGTGTGTGTGTGTGTGTGTGTGTGTGTGTGTGTGTGTGTGTGTGTGTGTGTGTGTGTGTGTGTGTGTGTGTGTGTGTGTGTGTGTGTGTGTGTGTGTGTGTGTGTGTGTGTGTGTGTGTGTGTGTGTGTGTGTGTGTGTGTGTGTGTGTGTGTGTGTGTGTGTGTGTGTGTGTGTGTGTGTGTGTGTGTGTGTGTGTGTGTGTGTGTGTGTGTGTGTGTGTGTGTGTGTGTGTGTGTGTGTGTGTGTGTGTGTGTGTGTGTGTGTGTGTGTGTGTGTGTGTGTGTGTGTGTGTGTGTGTGTGTGTGTGTGTGTGTGTGTGTGTGTGTGTGTGTGTGTGTGTGTGTGTGTGTGTGTGTGTGTGTGTGTGTGTGCGTGCGTGCATTAATTACCATTAGTACTCACTTCCTGGTGAAAAAAAGGCTTCCATACACAGGTTAAATTGTGGAAAAATAGGACATTGTCTCTTTTCTTTTAGAATATTCATGTGTAAGTGTGTTTTATGTATTACAAAGTCTGCTGTTACAACACATTTACAATATGCAACACAGCTCTCTCTCTAGCTGCAGTGAGTGTATCCATCTATTAGTCTTCATTTAGTAATTTACCCCTCCATAGTATACACTTGTGCCCATGGCCACCGCGAAGACCATTTTCCTCTGACATGCTAGTGTTCACGTGCCAAAGCACCAATAGCAGAGTAAGTCATTCAAAAAAACACAGAAACTATGGCTTCAGGCCACTACTGTTTAACAAGTCAATTCTGTTGTTTTCTACTGCACTGTAGACTTTGTTTTCCTCTGACCTGCTAGTGTTCAAGTGAAGGAGGAAATGTTGCACCAATTAATGATGTTATTTTCTACTGCACTGTACAATAGGTCAGACAGCAGGGCAGACAGTCAGATGTGCTGTGCTGTCACCCTCCCTGTTCAACCTTGATTGATTGATTGATTGGTTGATTGATTTATTGATTTATTGATTTGATTGATTGATTGATTTATTGATTGATTGATTGATTGATTGATTGATTGATTGATTGATTGATTGATTGATTGATTGATTGATTGATTGATTGAAAACTGTATTAACAGATTGCAGAATGGGTACAATACAGTACAGCTCAATACATCGGGGTTCACCCTCTACTCTACACCTCCCACTTCCGCTTCAACTCAGGGATGTGCCACCTACAGAAGTTCTCCAATGACTCATCCAGTGTCAGTTATATCATGGACGACAATGAGGAGGAGTACAGAGCCCTATCCTGGAGAACCTATCACACACCCCCTATGATAAGATAGCAAGGATGAGGAGAACGTTCAGCCCCCACCCATGGCTGGACTTGGTTAACTGCTGGGGAACTGGAGAACCGTTGGAATTGATAGACTCTCAATACTGAACCCTGCACAGACTCTGGTGCACTTTGCACATGGACTCATATGAATTCACATTCATGAATACATTCACATTTTAAATGATATTTGTATGTACATTTAACGTTATATCTATTGATAAGACCGATATTGATAGGCTGAGACTAGTTGTGCTCTGTTTATACCGGGATAGACTAAGACTTAGTATGGAGTATTGTATAGTTGTACAGGGTGGACTTACAATACAGGGGTAGGCTATATACTGTACTGTATTTGTACCTGGGTTAGACTTAGGATAGACTCTGTATATTATACCAGGGTGGGCTGTACATACAGTACGTACATCTTGGTTTGTTTGGATACTTATTATTCCTACCTGTACCTCTCCTCTCCTTCTCTCTATACTGCCATTGCCGTTCCTGCTATGACACCTGAAGTATGAATAAAGGTTGATCTCATTGTAACTTAAAACATTATGTGATTCTCTCCGCTTTTGGTTTTAATTACGGCTAGACTAAATGACGGTGGCACCAGTCATCGGGTATCAAGACGTTTTTTTTTACTTTACAACATCATTTCCGATTTGGTAGGCTGTTCACGTGCTGTTTTCAGGTCGTTCATGCGATATACAGCACCCGACACTGCATGAATGCAGCCATACATACAGCAGGAACCTCGTTTAGAAGTGTGAGAGAGAGAGAGTGAAAGAGAGAAAGAAATAGAGAGGGGGGTGGGATCAAATTCTCTATCTGTCATTGATTTATAGTAGCAGCAAGCCATGTACTCTTGAGGATCAAGTAAGCCTGTGTAGATTAGGTAAACACTTGTATTGATCAAATTACCTCATGTACAAGTGTTACTTTTACTCAACAACACTATACACTTCGACCAATGGTTTGGGGTCAGTGGACAAAATTGATTGAGATATCATCCATTTGTCAAAATGCAGGAAATCACAAGTCCCTTTAATTTGATTTCTGACATCTGACACACTGCTCTTCTTATCAGATTTTAGTATTGGGTAAATTGTTCCAATACAAAAAAACAATTTGAGCCTTGTATGGGCCCAATACCCGCCAGATACCAGAACCGGTATTAGTAGATCCCTAATTGACTATACGGCAACTACACAAGTCCCTGGCCTTTTCAAAGAACACCGTTCCACCAGCCAAACTAAAAGAGAACCAACATCAACAAAGAACTGCTTTTCCTTTCACAAAAAGATACATTCAAGTAAGTTTTGTTTTCAGGAAAGAGAAATAAGTAATCATGTAACACGCCGACATCATGGGAAGTCAGACCGTTATTTCTAGGGGTGCACGATATTGATTTTTTTTAGCCCGATATCGATACTGATAACTTTCTGCTCCTCAAGGTCGATACCGATACCGATAACCGATATATATATATATTTATTGTATTATAATTATTTTTTTATGTATATTTGACATAACCAGATTTATCATGACATGAGCGTTACTACTATGAACAAAACAAAGCCAAGACACAGTTTTGACTCTTCAAATAAAGTGACTATATTTATTTTTCCAAATAAATATAATTTGAGTCAATCACAAAATTCACAATCCGTCAATGTCATTAACAATGTGTTTCCCTGAACAATGAGTGAACTAAAAACCAACAGGTATTGTGCTATGTCAGTAGGGATGGGTACCGTTCACATTTGAACCGATTCGGTACCGGTACCTGTGAATCAATACCGGTACCCAACGGTACCTTTTTTCGGTACTTTAGTCTCTAAAAATGTAATCTACCTACCTCAGTTGTAAAAAAAAGAAAAAAATCCAAACTTCAAATAACCACATTTTCGACCGTTTTCAGCTTGCCATTGCCCCGACTGCTTTGTTGTTGAATCAAGTCAAATCCTAAGTAAGCATATATTGTGCGTGTGAACGTTGACATGAAAAGAAAAAAGTTTAAAGTTTAAAGTGTAAAAAATGTAAAAGAAAAAGAAAATATTATCGGAGCTATCAATACTTTTATCGGGTTTATCGGGATGACGTCATAATTGCTGATATCGGCCCGATAATTATCTACCCGATAATTATCGTGCATCCCTAGTTATTTCCTGTTTTTACAGCGAAGATCTGGTGTAAATGTTTTTCAAGAAGGCTCTTTTGTAAGGCTCCGAGGACTTGAGCGAGAGAAGCTGTTCGTGTTCAGACTTTTTTGCTTTATCTCTGAACTTATGCTTCCTGAAGCAACTGTGATTGAAGGGTCAAGAAAATAGGGCAGGGTTTGAGGTTTGAGGTAAATTGTGAAGAGTTGGCAGATTTATTTCAGCTGTCAGATGTCAAGCGTCAAGATAGCAATACGGATAGCTATTGCCTGGAAAATAGGCCTAGTATTGCCCAATGATGAGGGAAATGTTGTCATGTATGACAATGGAAAATATAACATACCGGTACATGGTTAGGGGTAAACGTTTGACACTTTTGAGAAGGTTTGAGGCCCATTTCTGAATTTAATTGAGCAAAATGATGTAGGGGAAATATTGGCAGCTGAGGGAAGTACTGGGTAGTGGGCTTTGTATGGAAGTGGGATGGTAGGGAGAGATGATTGATTAATGTGTATTTGTCAGATTCAATGGAACATTTAAACATATTGTTAAAGAAAAAGACAAAACACTTCCTTTCATCCATGTGTGTGTGTGTGTGTGTGTCTGTGTGTGTGTGTGTGTGTGTGTGTGTGTGCGTGTGTGTGTGTGTGTGTGTGTGTGTGTGTGTGTGTGTGTGTGTGTGTGTGTGTGTGTGTGTGTGTGTGTGTGTGTGTGTGTGTGTGTGTGTGTGTGTGTGTGTGTGTGTGTGTGTGTGTGTGTGTGTGTGTGCCAAACAAAGCCAAACAAATTGCCAAATATTGCTCTGTCTCAGCTATTATTGGCAGCTTAGCCACGTGGAGAAGGAGGTGCTATGTGTACCCTTAAGTGTTCAGTGCTGCTTGGCCCTGATACATTTGATTCCCTGTTTATGTAATATAATTTGTGGAACCAAATAAAGTATTAAAATGTGTGTGTGTGTGTGTGTGTGTGTGTGTGTGTGTGTGTGTGTGTGTGTGTGTGTGTGTGTGTGTGTGTGTGTGTGTGTGTGTGTGTGTGTGTGTGTGTGTGTGTGTGTGCGTGCGTGCGTGCGTGCGTGCGTGCGTGCGTGCGTGCGTGCGTGCGTGCGTGCGTGCGTGCGTGCGTGCGTGCGTGCGTGCGTGCGTGCGTGTGTGTGTGTGTGTTTCAAAGTTTTCATAATCAACCTATGCCTTCAATATGACATTGACTAGAAAATGGGTCAATATGCAGCGCAAGTCCCCTAAAGCAGGGACTAGTATTAAAACATGTGAAATACATAGGAATAAGACAGGTGATGAACACATCTCAGGTCCTGCTCTGGGCTGTGAGTATTCTTGGTCACAGTCAGAATCTGGACTGCGTGTGTCGTGTAGAATGTGTAGAAGAACAGATGAAAAAGTGTCCTCTTACCGTTATCCTCGACAGAAAAGTGAAAAACATCAGTCGTAGCATTTTCTTCCTTCCGCAGCACATAGCAGATCTTCATGTCATCAACGTCAGCTGAAGTAGGACAAACATCAAAACATCACCAGAATGCAAATGAGGGTACCACGCTATCACTTTTCATCATGACCTGTCATCTCATTCTATCAAACAAAACCATGAAACATTAGCCATCAACATGCCCCGAACACCAAACAGAGATTTGCCCTTGTCAAGATTAAATTAACATTCATGAAATTATTCCTTCATTTATTTTAGATAGAAAAAAGGAGTTTTACACCAGTTACAGAAATATCCTCAAACACACTTTGAAGTTGGGTGTTTCAGGCTTGTTCAGACTCTCCGTTGAGTAATAGTTCAAACATGGTAGCTGTCCCACTTCAGCACGCTATCAGCTCCTGTAAGAGCAGACCCTCTAATATCACACCAACTCAATTTCTTATCAGGACTCTGCACAAGTCATTTTCTACCAGAGGAAGAATTGACCGAGCTGCGCATCTAGAAAGATTAGGCGACATTCTGAAATCCTAAACTGCCTAACCAAAACCAGCAGAAACCGCTTAAACCCCCCCCCCCCCCCCCAAAATAAACCCAACTGACAAGGTTTCTGTGTCAATAGCTGTTAAAACCAGGTGACAGCAGATCTTTTAATGACAGACAGGGCCAAGGAATGTTAAAAACAGGATCCCGCCATCCACCTACCGCTCCCCTGCAGATGTGTTTCCTAAGTTATTTGAATTATAGGGCTGGCACTGCCTGCATTTTCCCACTACATGCTAGAAATGTCTATTACAGTGTCGAAAAATCATCAACAGTGAGAAAAGGCCCTGCCCTCTCTGAACCATAAGTTCAATAATAGATGCCGGAGACGAAGGGGGCTCATAAAAGTATAACGTTAACCCCCTGGTTATCCTCGTCAGAGAGACAGCATCTTAAGCCTCTTTCACGGCCTCCTCCTCTCGTCGCCTTCTCCTTCATCTGCGAGAGACCCTGACCGATTGCGTAGGAAATACAGGACGATATACTTGGGATAGAGAGGCTTTCACCGCTCCCGTCCCACTTGAACAATATCTCATCACAGTGCACATGAGTCTGGCTACGAGAGACGGGAAGAGGAATCTTCTTTAGACGGTTGTGACGCAGCCCCAGTACAAGGCAAGAAGGCCAAGCACATATAAAGTCAACGGCGTGAACCAGGGGCCCTGTGGTCATCAAATATTTAGAAAGGAGCCCTCTGGGGAGGTGCCCTGGAAATAGGAGGGGTAAATAAAGACAGAGAGATTGTCTCTTTCATCTGACTACCTCCTCTGATGAGCCTGTTTCTTTTTCTGTCTCCCCCCACCTCTCTCCCCCAACCTCTCCCCCCCCACCTCTCGCTCTCCCATTCATTATTTCTCTCGTGTTTCATGCTCCCATCTCATTCTAACTATATGTTATTTGTGTATGTTATGTTGTTTGTGTATGTTATATGTTATTTGTGTATGTTATGTTGTTTGTGTATGTTATATGTTATTTGTGTATGTTATGTTATTTGTGCATGTTATATGTTATTTGTGTATGTTATGTTATTTGTGCATGTTATATGTTATTTGTGTATGTTATGTTATTTGTGCATGTTATATGTTATTTGTGTATGTTATGTTATTTGTGCATGTTATATGTTATTTGTGTATGTTATGTTATTTGTGCATGTTATATGTTATTTGTGTATGTCTTTTGGTCAGAACATCGGGGACCATGCTGAAAATAAGTGTTGTCACTTTTGCATGTCATCCCTTCAATCAATCAATCAATCAATCAATCAATCAATCAATACTTCTCCTCCTTTTCCCCAATTTCCCTACATTTCTCCTCCGCTTTGCTTGCTGTCTTTGCACCCCCCCCCCCCCCCCCCTGCACCCCCCCCCCCCTATCACACCCTTTGGGGGCACAACAGGTGCACAGCCACACCTTCTCCTGGACCCAATTAACTAGTCCCTAGACAGGTATGGCTTGTTTAAATCACACCACACTGTTGTATTGATTAACCCCTCTCTAACACTCAATAAATCACCACACGTCAAGTGTACTCATCAAAATGTGCTGCAACTCAAATGCCAACCTTTCACTAAACAGACTACACACTGACCTTCTGGGAATGATCCTCTACTCTGTGTCCTGCCTCATTTGACAAACCACTGTAGAGAACGTCAGATGTCAACATCTCCCCAGAGACAGCCAAACAATACATTATTCATCCTCAAGTGTCTTACAAGATATTTGCATGAAACGTCAGCATCTACTTTGCTCTGCTGATTGTGGCTTGATGAGCAGGGCACATCTAAATCAGGCCTACAAATCAACTATTCAAATTCTCAAGCCAGCAGTTGTCACACGTTCAAACAATTACCTGCCCATAAATTAAAGGGTGTTCATATTATGCAGTGTAACAAAGTAATTAAAACATGTGGCATTCTGGTGCTCTAAAGGATCTTCCCATTCTGAAACCCATCTAACATGGTGTAAACAAATTACATACAAAATAAAAGGTTATTACTTGTTTAATTACCACATAATATGTTGTAATTAAACAAGTAATAACCTTTTATTTTGTATGTAATTTGTTTACACCATGTTAGATGGGTTTCAGAATGGGAAGATCCTTTAGAGCACCAGAATGCCACATGTTTTAATTACTTTGTTACACTGCATAATTATTGCATATATTATATATTTAGCTGCAAACAGCTAGATTGGCCTGCCTGGCCTATCTGAATATGCTGTTTGACACAACATGGTACGACATTATATTTGGCAACATTATATACATTGGTGTGCAAATGCATCACAACAGATATTACCACAATCAGACAGATGGTGCTATGATTAAAGTTTGACCGTTCAAACTTTGCAAGGAAATAACACCTGTGAGATTGACTTAAAACATGCCAGTATATCAAGCTGTCCCCATTCTACAACTCTCCCTCTTGAACCACCCATGTAAAATGGTAGATGTTCTGCCATCAAAGTTTTGGGCTGCAATATAAGAACTTGGGAGGGCATGATTTAGCAGATGCCAAATGCCCAGACAGACCACAACCAATCATGTTGGTCATCTCCTCCTATCCAATTATGACCAAATTGTCAACTAATAAACACTGTTGGTGGATTTGTACTTTTAAAGTGTAATTAATATATAATGAATGTATCTTTCTCATCTTCTCATCTATGTTTAACACGCATGCAACATTGCAATGTTGGTGTTACAGTAATACTAATTTAAATCAATTAACCACTCAGGGTTGTTGAGGTCCTTACCTTGGCTGAACGTGTTGACTGAGTCATTCCCTTGTCCCAGGTTGATGATGTATCCATGGTTGGGCTGGGCGGTGATGTGGAACACCAGGGAGGCTGAACTGCTATCTCTGTCCTCCGCTCTCAGCGCCTTGTAGCTGATTGGGTACCCCAGGTGACCTGTCGTCAGGATCTTCAATGTCGGTGCACCTTTATTGACCACAATCTGGGGGATTCCATTGTCACTGGCAACAATGGTGATCATCATGGTTTGAGGACGGCGGGTCTCATACACAGTGTCAGGGAAAACATAAAAGTCAGTGTGTGTACCATCGGTGATGGTGAAAGAGAAGGAGTCCTCTGACGATTCAGTGCCGTCGTGTTTGTAACTGATGAGGTTTTCATTGAGGTCTTGTTTGGTGAAGCCGGTGACCGGCGTGGACTGGTTGTAGAGTAGTTTACCGTGAACTGGCAGCTGGGTGACTGTGAACTTCAGCTGTTTCTCTGGTGTATCCTGATCTTCAGCGGTAAGCTCAAATGGTGTGATCAACTTATTCTGCCCCTCTGTGACCACTAGACCGTTAACGGTCAAAACTGGTTTCTTGTTATCAACATCCACAATGGAGACCCTGAAAGTTCTGAAAACAGGGTTGAAGCCGTCAGTGACCTCAAATTCAAAGCTGTCCATCTTGACTTCGTCGTCGGAGGTGTGGAGGTAGTAGACTTTGCTTCCGGCGAGTTCAAGCTGACTGAAGGAGGCGATGGGCATGCCCGGGGTGTCCGTACACTCCAGGTGGCCTCTGACGGGCGCCCTGGTGATGGTGAAGACCAGGTTCTCGTCTGGGCTGTTGAGGTCACTGGTGCTGAGAAGGTCAGTGGTCAAAGTCACTCTGCCTCCTTCTTTCAGGGACACACCTTTACTGACAACATCAGGGAAAACCATGTCAATGCTGCCCACGGTGATGTAGAAATAACGGTCAATGAGTGGGTTCGATCCATCTGTGACGTCGAATTTGACCAGGTCTCGGATGCCCTCCTGGCCATTATGCGTGTAGAGGAGCAGCCCCGCGTCGACCTCAGCCTGCGTGAAGTTCATGCCCAGTGTTATGTTCTCCAGAGAACCAGATGGGGTTTTCCTTTGTAGGAGACCCTGACCGGGTCCGTGTCGGATGACAAAAGTGAGCGTGCTATCGTCTGAATCTATGTCTGTTGCTTTTAGCACTTTATTGTTGATCTCTTTGGCCTCTCCTATCTCAACTTCCAGACCGTCGTTGACCATCATTCTTGGAGTCTCGTCGTCGACAGCAAGGATCATAACCATGGCCGTTTTCTCCACAGAATACTTTCCGTCTGTGAGAATGACATCAAAGCTATCCTCTCTTGTCTCTGAATCGTCATGTTCATAGATGATACTTGAGCCTTCTCTAATCTGCTCTAAGGTAAAGTTAGTCACGACAACTGAGCCTGTAGGTAACTGGTTCAGAATGGCCCCATGTTTGGGTGGTTTGGAAATGATGAACATCAACTCCTCAGGTGGGATGTCAGCATCGGCTCCATTCAGTATAGGAGTGTCAATTACAATATTCGTTCCTTCCATCAACACTATCTCCCTCATGTAGATTTCTGGCTTCTCGTCATTTGTGGGGATGATAACAATAGGAAAGAACAGCCTATCAGAGAAATTGATACCATCAGAACATCTAAAGTTGAAAATGTCCTCTACTGGCTCTACCCCTTTGTGAATACTCTGCACATAGTGGATACTGCCCTCCCTGATGTCTCTGATAGTAAAAGCACTGATAGCTGTCCCTGCTCTGGACTTTTCTGACCCTGGGGCAGGGGAGGCGTTCTCCACATAGCCAGCACTGGGCTGAACAATGATGGTGCAAAGAATATCCTCAGTAGGCGTGTCATTATCGTCGGCATCCAAGTGCTGAGGCCCAATAGCATATTTCTCTCCCTCAAGAACACTGAACTGAACCCCGACTCCTACCTCAGGGGCCTGACTGTCAACTGGGAGGATAGTTATTTTAACACGAACCCCATTGACCTTGTTGCCCCCAACGGTCCATTCATCAGACATGTCTGTGAGAGTCAAATTGAAACCATCTTCCTCAGATTCAAGGCCTATCTCGCCGCTCGTGTGTGCATACAGCACTACACCATTGATAATGTCAGCCTGTGTGAAGCTAGTAGCAGGAACCCCATTAACCAGGATCTCTCCCATAACTGGGGGATCTTCTACAATGAAGGTCAGCTGGAGGTCGTCTGTATCATCGTCATGGCCTTGAATGACACTGGTCGTGATTTCTGTGGCTCCGTTCTCCAGCACATCCACATGGGACCCTATTGTTCCCGCAGGTAGGCTGACGGTTGGAGTTTCGTCATCGACTGGCTTCACTACGACCCTGACTGTTACTGGTACAACATGGATGCCATCACTGACATCTAATTGGAGTTCATCACTCACTGTCTCATCCCCATTGTGAATATATGATATCTTCCCCTCTGAGATATCCTCCAGGTTGAAAACACCCCCCTTCTCTAGGTCAGCGAATGTCAGCTGTATCTGACCATGCTGAGGAGCCTTGCTGAGAGTGAATGTAATCTGTTTACTATCTGTATCGGGGTCTGTGGCGTCTAGTTCAGCCATGGAGATGACGTGGATTCCACGTTCAAACACCGTAAAGCCAGTGTTGGTCATCTGAGGGGGTTTATTGTTGACGGGCTTGAGGAAGACGGTGAACACTCCCTCCACACTGTTCCCCGCCGTGTCCTCCACGGTGTAGCGGAACTGCACCACATGGGCCGTGATTCCGAGCTCCAGGTCAGGGGGGCTGTAGGAGATCTTGTGATGATTGATTTGGGCCTGAGTGAATTCTGTGACCTCGGAGCCGGGGCTGTCCGTCACAATTAAGGACCCAAACACGACCGGGTGGTTTTCATCCGTGTCCGTGGGGGGTTGGACGACTGTGTATTTCAGATCGCGGTCCTCCGAGTCCAAGTCAGTGTAGCGAAGGACTTCTTTGCTGAAGTGCGTCAGCTGGAACTCGTGAACAGTCAACTGCAGGCTGGTGCCGGGGAAGAGCTCGGGCGGAACGTCATCTATAGGTAAAACCCTAACGATAAATACACTCTCTCCCGACTCGTTAGGGGGATCATTGTCATCCTGAGCCGTGAACACAAACTGATCCATGACGGTATCCTTGTGGTGAGGGCCTGTATGCTTGTAAAACAATTTCCCGTCTGTGATATCTTTCTGAAGCCACTCTGTCACCTCCTTCTCATACACTTCGTCCTCTGCGTTGAACTTCCATGAAGAGGGGTCCTCAGGAGCGTCCGACTGCCTCAGCAGCACGACGCCGATCGTGGAAAAAGGAGAGAAGATGGTAAATTGAATAGTTGAATCTTCAGAGTCTATATCGGCCGCGCTGAGCATGAAGGGAGAGATTGCCATCATCTGATTTTTGAACAGCACCAGGCCAGTGTTGGCGTTTATGATCGGTGGCTCGTCATCGGTGGGAACGACCGTTATGGGAAAGAGGAACTCCACCTCGTTCTTTCCATCCGTCATCTTGAAGATGATGTTGTCGCTGTAGGTGTCACTCCCGTCGTGCTGGTACACGACCGCGCTCGAGGAGAGGTCAGTGGGGGTGAAGAATTTCCTGTGAGAACCCAGGACCGTGAGGACGCCGTGGCGCAGCCCGTCGACGACCGTCACCCTCACACTCTCCAGGTTGTCCTCGTCACTGATCTCCAGGTTTCGGGAGGTGAAAAGTGGACGGGACTGGCCCTCGTACAGCAATTGCCCAGTGTTACGCGTAATGACCGGTGCCATAGTGTTCATGGGCTTCACCACAATCATGAATGCAAAGGGGTCGGATGTAGCCCCTTCTGTGTCCACCACCTCAAACTCAAGCTGAAAAATCCTTTCGGTGTCTGAGTCTATAGAAGGTGGCTTGTAAGCTATTTT
>NC_140172.1:50324016-50356516 GCF_963971535.1 Notolepis coatsorum | reverse complement strand
ACATCTTGGGAGTTAGTCTAGCACTGAAGTGCCCCTTTAAGTTATTTTTCTCACATTTGACTAAAGCTCTGTCCGGGCTTTTCACAACCTTTACAGTATGTCCTATTAATCAATTCCGTACATACAGTAGATGTAGTGTGGTTGATAACACTTTACAATGACCTTATTCCTGTGTATAAAATTGAGTACAGTGATTTGAACAGCTCTATTGCATGCAAAACAGCTGATTTTACTACACTGTAACCTGCAATTACCTATAGGGCCTGGGTCTGCTGAAAGTCACACACACTCACACACTCTCACATCTGTTCTGTCTTTGTTCCCGTCTTGTGTCGTGAAGTTTGAGCATTCAGAGAAACACCGGGAACTCGTCTCCAAATACAGGCATTTGTAAGAAGCCTCAAGTCTGTAATCACTGACACAATGACCGTGAGAGAGTTTACAAAAAGTGCCACTTTGGTTTAACATCCACTGTCTGGTCAATCGGTCTCTGTGTCCCACACTCATTAAAACAATGCTCCTGTGCAGGTTCACCTTTCATTTCAAGACCAAAAAGGTTATTATCAGAAGAAGAGGAGAATTGGGTAAGTATAGAGGTCTTCTCATAAGCCACTAATGTGTAAACTGTGTAAATGTGTCATTATTATACAAACTCATTTGCTCATGAAATTGAGAGAAATTGAGAGAATTCAGTTTCAAATAACAGTACTTTAATGTTTGTTGTGTCCAGAAAATGTACTGATCTAGATTACGGCTGCCCCCCTCTGGGTTGATTAGTCTGAGTTGACAGAGCCTGAGAGTGGCAGAGGGGAAGTGCAAAAAGTCTACTTATCAGGACCTCTTGTCAGCATTCTCCAAAAACATTACTACTGCCAAAGCCTTTTTCTTTCACAAGATTGAGGCCTCAGCTAAGAACCTCCACAACCTGCAGCATGTCCTCCCTCCTCACCCCCCCCCCCACTCTCTCTGTGGAGGACTTTGCCACCTTCTTTAAGTAAAGGAAGAGAACATCCGTAGCTGTTTCTCCCGACCCTCACCCACTCCAAGTTTTGTACAACAGGTCAGCAGGAAGGGTACAACTCTGGCTGCTGCTAAGTAACAATGTTCATCAAACAGTATTGAAATCAGGTGCAGTCTTGAGTGCATAGTTAGTATAGACATATTAGCATAGTAGGTAGTATAGGCAAGGAAGATTATTTTGTAGCAAAGTGCATGATGTAAAATAAAATAAATTATCTATTATTTTTTTATTTCAGATATTGATTGAAGAAGTGTGTTTCTAGTCGACGGCGGAAAATTGGTCGGGTTTCCACTGTCCTGACTGTGGTGGGAAGTTTGTTCCACCATTGTGGAGCGAGAACTGCATAGCCGGTGTCTCTTTGATGACCCCCGCAGAGCTCGGATAGGAGTGGGTTTGAGGTGGCCAGAAGATCAGCGGAGGGGTCTTGAGGGTGTGTAGTTAGAGATCTTAAGCGGATTTGTGCAATGGAAAGCCAATGCAGCTCTCTGAGAAAATTGGCTGACTTTGGTAGGTTGGAGATCAGGCAGGCGACTGCATTATGTATGAGTTGAAGTGGCTTGGTGGCGGTAGTCGGGTGTTTGATGAGTGGTGTGACTCAGCTTGTTTTACGGAGGTGGGAACCACCCCGGAGTTGAGAGAGGAATTGATGGTTGCAGTTAGGAATGGGATGATGTCTGGTGCTATGGTCTGGAAGAGTGGGGAAGGTATCGGGTCCAGCTGGAATGTAGTGGGAAGGTTTGACGTTACCATAGTCAACGCTTTGGCATCTGTAATGGGAGAGAAGAATGACAGAGTAAAAGATGAGGCTGTTGATTAAGCATTTCAGAATGGGTGGGGGTTGGGAGAAGCAGCAGCAGATGTTCTATACCTTTTTCTCAAATAATATGGTTAAGTCTTCGGCAGAGAGAGAGAGGAGGGGGAGTGAGGAGGGAGGACATGGTGGTCTGCAGTTTGCAGAGGTTCTTAGCTGAGGCCTCAATCTTATGGTGAAAGAATGAAGCTTTGGCAGTAGTAATGTTTTTGGAGAATGCTAACAAGAGGTTAGGATAGGTAGTGATGTCACCAGTGAGGTGTGTCTCTTTATACTTCCTCTCGGCGGCTGATCTCAGGGTCTGTATTTCTTCTCTCACTTTGACAGCCATGGTCTGGGTGGGGAACGGTGGGCAGGCTTCTTGGCGAGGGGACAGACCTTGTTGAAGGAGGTTGAGAGAACAGAGAGGAGGGTGGATGTTTCCGTTTCTGGGGGAGAGCAGAGAAAGTCTCACTCAAAGGTAGAGTGGACAGGATGTCGGAGGAGAGGGTGGAGGGGGATAGGGAGCATACACTGTAAGAAAAAAAGCTGCAAGAAAACGGTAAATGTCTGGTATAAATGGTTGCCAATACTTACTGTCAAATTACAGTAAAATCAAATACATTTCAAGTTTCTTTAATAGTTGTCATACAGAAGTACAGAATACTTTTATACAAAATGCTTCTTACTGTTACGCTCCAGAGACTGTGCAAGACAAGATAAGTATGAAATAAAATAACATAGTATAGCATGTAAATTAGAAGTAAAAAAAAAGGTCACAGTGTTCAGTATAGACATATGTACAATGTTCGATGCAGAATAGACGTAACTGAGTTACCATATAATATACAATATACTATGCAGTGTACTAATATACAATACTATATAGTGCAAGGCAGAAATGGGATGAGGTGCAATTTAGGTACAATTTACAGTAGGAGTACGAGTTGTAGTGCAAATCCTTTATCAATAAATATAAAGTGTGTTTGTGTGATCTAAAGTGTGGAGAGTGGGTGCTGCAGTGTGTTGTTTGTTTAAGTGAGTGTGTGTGTGTGGGTGTGTGTGCTGTGTGCATTTGATGGTTGTTGCATAGTGTTTATTGTTCGTTTAGCAGCCTGATGGCCTGGGGATAGAAGCTTCTTCTGAGTCTTTCTGTGCTCGCCTTAAGACTCCGGTATCGCTTGCCTGACCGCAGCAGATTACAACCTTTATTTAATGATTAATATTTTGATAAAAAAGTAATTTACTGTATTTTTATGGCATTTACACTTAAAATAGAAAAAACAAAAGTAATCTGTAAAATAATACAGTGAATTTCCCCGTGAAAAAACATGTATTTTTTACAGTGTAGGCTGCGTCTGAATGAGACAGTTTGAGTGGGGTTTGGTAGGGTAGTTACCGTGGTGTTAATTATGCTGGAGTCACAGGAGATTATGAGATCCAGGGAGCTGCTAGCTTTGTGGGTGGGAGGCATGAAAGGTGGATTCAGGTCAAAGGATTATAAGAGACAGACCACTGTGTCTGACTGGGACGAGTCAGGCAGGTTGAAAACAGAAAAACCAGGAAGGGTTCATGGTACAGTTACGTACAGTAGGTAGCTCAGTTGTCACCAGTACTAAATCAGTGTTGTATCTGTACTTTAGACAACACACTCTCAGGGAAAAGCATGTCTAAAGAGGTAATAGTCCAAGTTAACCACAAAATAAAATGTCTTAGTCCTGCAGCTCCCCACTCATACACATTTAGACCAGCCCCACTTCAACAGCCTATAGGGTGGCTCACGGTGGACAAAAGAGTATCAATGGTGAAATGATGCCTAGTCTATAGGATTTATAAAGGGGAGGTGCCAAGTTACAATTACTTCCAATCATATCCATATTATTCCATATTATGTTAAAAATAATCACAGCCATGAAACCAGAGGTAGAGACACAAACATAGTCCCTTTCATATTTAAACTTATTTCATACGGCCAGCAGACCTTCCTTTATTCAGCTGCAGTACTGTGGAACAGCCTGCCCAGCAGCATTAAACAGGCCCCTAGGTTAACTGGCTTCAAAAAGTCTGTACGAACATGGCTATCGGGATAGGAAAGAGAGGGTAGCATATTTATTATTATTTTATCTTCTATATTATGCATAGTTCAAGTTCTTTAATAGTTGTCATACAGAAGTACAGAATACTTTCATACAAAATGCTTCTTACTGTTACGCTCCAGAGACTGTGCTAGACAAGATAGTATCAAATAACATAATAACATAATATAGCATGAATTTAGAAGAAGAAAATGAGGTCACAGTGTTCGGTATAGACATATGTACAATGTTCTGAGTTACCATATAATATACAATACACAATACTATGCAGTGTACTAATGTACAGTACTATCTAGTGCAAAGCAGAAATGGGATGAGGTACAATTTTAGGTACAATTTACAGTAAGGTGTACGAGTTGTAGTGCAATCCTTCATCCATAAATATAAAGTGTGGGGAGTGGGTGCTACAGTGTGTTTGTTTAAAGTGGGTGTGTGCTATAAAGTGTGTGGAGTGGGTGCTACAGTGTGTTTGTTTAAAGTGAGTGTGTGCGTGTGGATGTGTGTGCTATGTGTGTTTGGTGGTTGTTGTTGTGTAGTGTTCATTCATTGTTCGTTTAGCAGCCTGATGGCCTGGGGATAGAAGCTACTTCTGAGTCTTTCTGTGCTCGCCTTGAGACTCCTGTATCGCTTGCCTGACGGCAGCAGTTCAAAGAGGCAGTTGTTCGGGTGGCTCGAGTCCTTAATAATTCTCTTAGCCTTCCCCTTGCAACGCTTGTAGTAAATGTTCTGGAGGGTGGGGAGCCCCCCTCCAATTGTGCGTTCGGCTGAACGTGTCACTCTTTGTAGTCTGCTTTGGTCTTTTGCAGTGCTATTCCCAAACCAGGAGGTGATGTTGCCGGTCAAGATGCTCTCTATTGTACATGAGTAGAAGTTCTTAAGGATCTTCTGGCTGACTTGGAACTTCCTTAGGCGCCTGAGGAAGTAGAGGCGTTGTCGTGCCTTCTGTTAATGTGTGTGGTCCATGTCAAGTCCTCGGATATGTAGGCTCCGAGGTACTTGAAGCTGTTGACTCTCTCAACCGGTGCCCCGTCGATGCTGAGGGGGCTGTAGTCCTTGACCCCCGACCTCCTGAAGTCCACAATCATCTCCTTTGTTTTGCTGACGTTCAGGGAGAGGCTGTTTTCCTGGCACCATCCCGCCAGGACCTTGACCTCTTCCAGGTAGGCCCTCTCGTCGTTGGCAGAGATCAGGCCCACCACCACTGTGTCGTCAGCAAATTTGACGATTGTATTGCTACTCCGCTGAGCCACACAGTCGTGTGTGTACAGGGAGTAGAGGAGGGGACTCAGAACACAGCCCTGGGGGGCCCCTATGTTGAGGGTGATGGATGAGGAGGTGCAGTTGCCTGCTCTCACCACCTGGGGTCTGCCAGTCAGGAAGTCCAAGACCCACTGGCAGAGGTCATAGCCCAAGCCCAGGTCCCTGAGCTTGGCTATGAGTATGGAGGGGACTATGGTATTGAATGCCGAGCTGTAGTCGATGAATAGCATTCTCACATAGTTCCCCTGCCTCTTGTCCAGGTGTGATGCTGCTGTGTGCAGCACATGGGATATGGCGTCCTCCGTGGACCTGTTGGGGCGGTATGCAAATTGCAGGGGGTCCATGTTGATGGGGAGGGAGGAGCAGATGTAGCCCTTTACTAGCTTCTCGAAGCACTTCATGGCTATGGAGGTGAGAGCTACAGGGCGGTAGTCGTTGAGGCAAGCAGGCTTGGATTTTTTGGGTACAGGGATAATAGTGGACTTCTTCAGGCAGGTGGGGATGACAGCCTGTTCTAAGGACAGGTTAAATATGTCAGTGAATACTGGGGCCAGTTGGTCGGCACAGACTTTTAGGACGCGGCCGGGGATGCCGTCTGGACCTGCTGCCTTCCTGATATTCACTTTTTTAAAGGTCCGCCTCACCTCATGCTCTGTTACCCTGAACACTGCGCCTCCATATAGTCTCTTAATGTTGTATGATGATGTTCAATGTTTTATGTTGATGTATGTCCTGTCTATTAATACCAGGGACCATGATGGGAATAAGTGCTTGCATTTTATCATGTTTTTATCCCTAGGATGATGTCTCTAATCCACAATAAAATCAATCAATCAATCAAGTCATCCATTAGGAGAAGGGGGTGCCATATTCTGGGGAGGAGCTTAGAAGCCTCTGGGAAGGGTTTGAGGGGACCTCGAGGGCGATAGAGATAACAATCCTCCCACATTGTTAACACCAGTTAACACCAGTAGCACCAGACATCCTCCCATTCCTGACTGCAACCATAAACTCCAGAGTGGTTCCCACCTCTAAACCAGAGTCCCACTGCTCATCAAAAAAACAATCCTGTTCCCATAGATAACTATCACCCTGTCTCTATTATCTCTTTCCTCTCTAAAACACTTGAATGTGCTGTATCCAACCAGCTCACTGATGATCTATTACAGAACGACCTCCTACCTAGACCTTATCACTTCAAGACTGGTCACTCCATAGAGACAAAAAGCTAAATTACTAAATTGAAATTGAAATGTAGTCTGATGTCTAGATTAAGGCTGGCCCCTTTGAGTTGATTAGTTTGATGTCTAGATTAAGGCTGGCCCCTTTGAGTTGATTAGTTTGATGTCTAGATTAACGCTGGCCCCTCTGAGCTGATTAGTCTGATGTCTAGATTAAAGCTGGCCCCTCTGAGCTGATTAGCCTTTTTTCTTTGTTTATGCTTTTTTCCCATGCTGAATGAGTTATTTTCTGAAAGATTATAAGCACATGGCAAGCTCTACATTTAAAGCCATACTTCTGCATGAATGTGGGAAACACTTGACTATTAGTCGACTGAATGTCTTTAGTCGAGGACAGCCCTTGTGCAGATCCACACCATTTCATAGACACACTTTCAATCTGTGTTTTGATATACATATATTTTCTAGATTCAGTGGTGAAACTTTTACCATACCCTACAACAGTATACAGTTCACTAACTAAGCTTTTACTCATCATTGAACTTTGCCAGCTTGTTTGCAATGTGTGTGAACCGGGCCTTGCTGGAGGGCTTTGTTTCTCTCATACGCCGTATGATTTCACCATAGCGATGAGTCTAATAGACAAGCTGGTCACAGATCCTCACACATCAGAGGCCCGTCCTTGTAAATGATCAGGCAACATACAAAACATTTGCATGGGCAGAGATGGGGGTTATAATCTAACAACCTATTGTCCGTACAACTCTCAAGAGCAAGTGCATCTCAGTTTGTGGGGTATCCATTTGGAATGGCCTTGATGTAGCAATAAAAACAAGTAATACTATTGAAATGTTTAAATGCAGATTTAAACAGGAATTATTGGACATGTATAAATTAGAGGAGCTTGGAAATAACGTGAACTAGTATTTTTGTAATTATTTATTTATTTTTTGTTGTAATGGATAGGTATATTATTCTTTTATATTGATAGATAACTAATTACATATTAATATGATATTGTAAGGAAGGGGCAAGACGAGATACGCTTAGCTTCTTTCTGTCCCTTCTCGAACAAAACCATTTGTCTTGAGCTATGTTGATTATAGCTTCCATGTCTAGGAAGATACAGTATATATATATATATATATATATATTTTTTTTAATTTAGTTTGTTATTTTTTGTTATTACAAATGTGTGTGTTTATGGTTGTTCGAGATAAATAAAGATCAAATCAAATCAAACCTTACAGGCACCATCCTCAGCCTGCACATGTCACTGTCAGCCTGGTGCCTGCTTGGAGAGAACAACACTAGTGGATTCTTACTGACTATGACAGAGAGAAGATAAGATTTGATTTGATTTGATTTGATTTGATTTGATTTGATTTGATTTGATTTGATTTGATTTGATTTGATTTGATTTGATTTGATTTGATTTGATTTGATTTGATTTGATTTTATTTTATTATGGATCCCCATTAGCTGGTGCCATAGCAACCAGCTAGTCTTCCTGGGGTCCACACACAAAAAAACATAGAAAAACAATTGTTATTGCAAAAACTAAATTATTAAAAGTCAGTACACACAATGCATAATGAAACTACTGTAACAATTAAGATAGCTAAAATTACATTACAGTGTAAAACAAAAAACAAAAAAATACTTCTAGTGTTAAAAACAATTTAAAAACAATTTAAGATTCTTTTGAAAAGTGAATCTACTGTAAATGCAGCAGAGGTTTTGAGGTAGGTTATTCCTATTGGTTTTAGGACCATGGCAATTCAAGCTGCCCACTACTGGAACCTCTAGTGTAATGCTTGTGCACAGTATTACTAAAAACAATCTGATTATGTATAAAAACAGTTTTACTGCTCATGACCAACTTGAACAGCACAAGTATATTAAAAGACAATCTATTTTCAACGTTAAGCCAAGAGAGGAGAGGAGAAGAGAAGAGAAGAGAAGAGAAGAGAAGAGAAGAGAAGAGAAGAGAAGAGAAGAGAAGAGAAGAGAAGAGAAGAGAAGAGAAGAGAAGAGAAGAGAAGAGAAGCAAAGCGAAGAGAAGAGAAGAGAAGAGAAGAGAAGAGAAGAGAAGAGAAGAGAAGAGAAGAGAAGAGAAGAGAAGAGAAGAGAAGAGAAGAGAAGAGAAGAGAAGAGAAGAGAAGAGAAGGGAAGAGAAGAGAAGAGACTTGTGTGAGTCTCAGTATAAGAGATCACTTTATTTGTTATTTTGTGTTCTATTTTTACACTGCCAGTTTTTACAGAAGGCTATGTTATAAACAGGTAGAAAGAAATGCACAAAATACGTGTTTGATATTCCCTGGGTCACGTATACTCCTGGGAAAGAGGGAAAAAAAGGTTCCAAAAATAGTAACAGATGCAAACAAGGGTCGTAAAACGGCACAATCGAATGCAGATTGGTTCAATTAACTAAACTAAATTGAGACTAAAACTAAAAATGAGAAAAATACAGAGAAAAAACATGATGTTGAATTTGTGAGAATCAGAGAATTAATTGCAATTATGAATTAAATTAATTGCAGTCAAACACTGATTTGTGGTTAAAAAATGAAGCCTGTGGTTGGAAGTGAAATACCTCTTTATACTGAATGGACAAGTTCACATAGACATGAACAGCTGACATGAAGTGACTGTAAACGATCAGGTTGCTGTGAATGAATGAATGAATGAATGAATGAATGAATGAATGAATGAATGAATGAATGAATGAATGAAAACTTTATTTAACAGATTGCAGAATGGGTACAATACAGTATGGCTCAATACACACAATTGTTAAGGGGATGCAGACCAGAGAAAGACGTTTGTCTTGTTTACATCAGGGTCCCCCATTTTCAATTCATATTGACATTTATGACATACTCAACATACATGACATTTATGGCATAGGGACATACAGGTATTTAGTACTGTTACATTTGTGACATATACGATATTCAAATATATAGTACTGTTACCCATAGATCCTGACAGAGTATATATATATGATGGGGAGGGGACTGTACATTAGGAGGGGGTGGGTGGGTGGGAGAGAAATATACATATACGGCAGGGAGAGAATATATACATGCAGTGGGGAGGAGACTGTATATTAGGAGGGGGTGGGGGGTTTGGACATTTACGGTGGCCAGTTTCGAATTGCAGCCTCCCGTAGGTGCTCTTTAAGAGCGGTTTTGAATGTGGTTTTGAATGGGTTTAACATGATTTGTTGAGCTTCCTCTGGTGTTGTGGTCGTGGTATTCACTGACCTTTGGGAAGTATTTTGACATGTACATGGGTACCTTAGTCGTATAGTGTATCTTGTAGACCAGGCCCATTGCAAGTTGCTGTACTCTGTCGTCTACTCTAAGCCATCCTAGGTTGTCAAAGTGGGCAGGCGTGAGGTGGGTTCTAGGGGTAAGGTCAAGTAGAAGTCTGACCAGTTTGTTTTGTGATGTTTATAATCTTGTTTTTAGCGCCTTTGAGGTGCTTTGGTTGGTACCATGAGGTGCAAGCATAGTCGTAGTACCCTTGAATGAGTGCTCCTGCCAGAGTCTTCAGGGTATTCTTGTTTACCAGAGAGGAGATCTGGTACAAGAATCTATAGTTCGTTGGTTGACTTTTTTTTATTACATTGGATGCCATTTTGTCACAGGAAAGATTTGCCTCTAGGATGGAACCCAGGTAGGTAATTTTATCTTTCCTTGTGACAATATTGTCACCCACTGTAACTGAGAAGCCGTCGGTCTTGCTGAGTTTGTTATTTGAACCGAAGAGAATGGACTCTGTTTTGCCCATGTGTAATGATAGTTTGTTATCAGCGAGCCATATGCAGATTTTGCCTAGTTCCGAGCTGAGGGTTTTTTCAACCTGCAACTTGTTCTTGTCAGAGACCAGCAGGGCTGAGTCGTCCGCAAACAGGAACAAGTTGCAGTCACAAGCTGACGACATGTCATTTGCATAAATTAGGAACAGTAGCGTTCCTAGTATGCTTCCTTGTGGAACACCACAGCTCACTGTGAGGGGGGGGGGGGGGGGGTAGAGTACTGTTTACCTCCACCATCTGTTCTCTCCCCTCCAGGTAGGATTGCATCCAGCTCACTGATAAACTATCTGTAGCTAAGGGGCTACACAACCCTGACTGTATTGAGATATGTTAGATTAAACCACTGCTAAAGAATATGTTAATAGGCAGACAGTATAAGTACACAAAATGGCCGACACTCTATTAACGGCGCGGGGACAGTGATACAAGTTGAACAAGCATTTTAATAGTCATAGCAACATACATATTATATATCACGGTTCTCTTTTTTTTTTTTTTTAATTTTTTTTATTATTGCAAAACAAAACTTATTAAAAGTCAGTACTCAACACACAATGTATAATGAAACTTTCAGTAAAGGTGGTTAAAATATATGCAAGTACAGAAACAGGATAAAACAAAAATAGTCAATAATAACATTTTAACCGTATACAGTGTATATCCAGCGAAGTTACAATTATATAAATGTTAGTATATAATATACCCCTAATACCTATTTTCTAAAACCCTACACACATATGCTCCAGCTCAAACCCCCCCCTCCCGGACCCCCTCTTGGATAGTACCTCCATTATCCCTCACTCTAACCAGACACCACCATTATAGGCTAGCTTTTATTCTCTCCACCACTTCTAACCACATTGACATTTTGGATTCATTGAGCCCCAGAATTCTTGCTGTAGATATTTCTTGATATATCACATCGAGATATGTAAGAAACCACACTTTCCGGCACATTTTTTCCGGTTGAAACCAACGTGATGCGATCAGTTTTTTAGCTACTGTGATACCCGATAAAACCAATCTTTTTAGTTGTGGATTCACTGCAAACTCAAAAACATCATTCAATAGCAATACCGCGGGGTGTACAGGTATATTCCAAAATACGAGTATTGATAATTGTTGGGACACATCTTTCCAGAATGCCTTAACTGGTGGGCAGTCCCAATACATGTGCATAAATGTTCCTTCGTCCCCATTTGTACATTGGGAGCATTTGGAGTCTTGTATAAGCCCCATTTTGCACAGCCTTATAGGAGTCAAGTATGTCCTGTGAATATAGTTCAGATTGATTTGTTGATGATCCGGGTTCCTTGATGTAAGTCGGACATTTGCCCAGGCTCCTTGCCAATCAAAGTCATTTTCCAGGTCTGGTATATCCCTCCTCCAGACATTGTCTAGTTGAAGGGTTTCATACGAGGACGTTAGTAATTGATAATAAAAACCTGATACAAAACCTCCCAATGTATCTCTTTCATAGAAAAATTTGTGGTATCTGTGGTGTTCAATTGGTATGTGTAATGGAACACCGTGAGATCTCATACAAAGTCGTAACTGTATGTAAAAAAGCCATGTGGACTCGGTGAGGTTAAACTTTATGCATATTTCGACATAACTACAGAGGCCCTTGTTATTAAAAATATCCCCTAATGAGTGTATGCCTCTTTCTTCCCATATAGGGAATCTTATAGGTCGTTTTCCCATTAAGAGAGCATTGTTATTGAATATGGGAGTGTGATTATGCCATACTTGAGGGTTAGGAAATTTCCTTTGTGTTTCCCGCCATGTCCTGATTGCATGGGTTATTATTGGGCCAAATTCTCGCTCACAATGCTTGATTGAAAGTTTAGTGTATGCTATGTCTTTCATTCTCTGTGGGGCTACTATGTTTTCTTCTAATTTTCTCCAAGATACCAAAGCCTCGGGGTCAAACCATATCTTCTTCAATGGTCTTAATGTGAAGGCATTAAAATATTGTAAAAAATCTGGGACTGCCATGCCACCGTCTGCTTTATTTCTCTGTGCGGTGGATCTTTTTATGCGAGGTGGTTTGTTATTCCAAATAAATTTGTATGTGGAGGTTTGTAATCTTTTCCAGTAGCCCTCTGGAGGAGGTAACGGAAGCATTGAGCTGAAGAAATTGATTCTTGGTAATACATCCATCTTAACTATTGATACCCTTGCCTGTACTGAGTTTTTAAGTTTTGCCCACCTGTCCAGGTCGTCCTTGATTTTGTTCTGTATTTTTGTGTAATTGTGCTTCACCGTTTGTCTTATGGTGGGAAATATTTCCACACCCAAGCATCTGAAATGTTTGACCATGGGTATCGCACCTGGGAGGGTTGTCTCTTTTTTTGCACTGGTGTTAAGAGGAAGAAAAGCCGACTTAGGCCAATTTATTTTAAATCCCGATAAATCACCAAAGTTCTCTATCAACTTGAGTATAAGCGGCAATGTGTTGTTGGGGTTTTGCATGAACAATATTACGTCGTCCGCATATAAACTAATTTTATGATGTGTGCCCTTGATTACTATTGGTTCTATGTGTTGGGATTGTCTTATAAATTGTGCTAAAGGTTCTAATGATAGATCGAATAGTCCGGGACTAAGAGGGCAACCTTGTCTGGCTGAGCGTGATACCGGAAAGATATCGGAGATGAATGTGCCTGTTGTAATCCTGGCCGATGGGTCCTTGTATAGTACTTTAATCATATCAATGAAACCTTTTCCTAACCCCATCCTTTCCAATACTGCCCATAGAAACGACCATTCCAACCTGTCAAATGCTTTCATAGCATCCAGGGATAGTATCGCCTTAGGTGTGATGTCCTCTTTGTCTGTATCTAGTACGTGCAGTATTCGCCTTATGTTATCATTGATCAGGCGACCTTTTATGAAGCCTGTTTGGTCCGGATGAACTAAAGACGTCATATGCTTTTGCAATCTGATGGCTAATATCTTAGAGTACAGTTTGACATCGGTTCCGAGGAGGCTTAAAGGACGGTAACTACCGCACTCAGTGGGGTCTTTGTCTTTTTTGTGAAGAACTGAAATGAGTGCGGTATTTTGGTGTTCAATGAAGCTTCCCTCTTTGACTGAGTATAAGATCATATTTAGTAATAAGGGTCCAAATATGTCCCAGCAAGAAATGTACATTTCTGATGGGATACCGTCAATTCCCGGAGCTTTGCCGTTTTTCATTCCGGATATGGCCTTCTTGAGTTCTTCTAATGTGATCGGTACTTCTAACTGTTTAGCGTCTTCATCCGTAAGTTTAGGGAGAGTAATTTGATTAAGATATGTGTCTAATTTGTCTTGATCAAAGGTCGTTTCTGAGTTATATAAATCGGAGTAGAATTCTTTGAATGTATCGTTTATTATTTTGGGTTCTGTTACTAGAGCTTGTTGTTTCCTAATGGCAGTTATATCTGCAAATTTTGCATTAATTCTTAGTCGCATGGCTAATAGGTGACTAGGTTTAGAACCTTGGAAGTACTGCTGTTGTCTAGTGCTGCGTATTTGCAATTCCGATTTTTGTCTGTACATTGCTTTGATCTCTGTCTTTAGAATGTTAACTTGGTTATCTAGTCTAGTAGAGTTGTTGTATTTTAAAGAATTAAAAAGCGTTGAGTAAAGCGTTTCCATTTCAGACAGTTTTGTGTTTTGATTTTTGCGCAATATGGAGGTAAATCTATCCGAGAAATCCTTGATCATATTCTTTACCGACATCCATAATATTCTGGGATCTTGCACCGAGTTAGCATTATCTTGTAGGAATACTGTGAGAGCTTCTTTAATTTGTGTAATGAATTCCTTGTTGTTAAGCAGCATCGAATTAAAACGCCATCTTGGGGCCCGGGTAGATAGTGTACCAAATGTTGCTTTCAGGATTAAGTAGCAGTGATCTGATAGCGCATTGGGTGTCATTTCCACTTCATATTTATCAAATATTCTCGGGGATGCAAAGACGTAATCAATTCTGGATAGTGTGTTGTGTCTCGCCGAACGACAGGAGTACTTGCGGGTCATGGGGTTAAGTGAACGCCATAAATCAGTTACTCCTGTTGATTTCGACCAATCTTTTAATGCTTTAGATGAATTCTTTTGTTCGCTGGAGAAGGAAAGGTAAGTTTTGTCCATCCTTGGGTTCCAAATGGCATTAAAATCCGCACCTATTATATATGAGTACTCGGGATGGTTTAACATTTCTCCTGTTAGTGAAGTGAAGAAACCCACTTCGTACAAATTCGGGGCATATACCGCTGCCAATGCAATTTTCCTGTTATTGTGTATAATCCTAGCTATAGTTATGCGCCCCTCAGCATCCGACCATACCCCTTTCAATTCGATATTTAATTTGCGTCTGACGACTATGGCTACCCCTCTAGTTCTCGTAGCAAAAGAAGAGTGACTAATATTATGGTATATGTTATCCGCTAACGTATTTATGTCTCCCTCTAAAATGTGCGTTTCGCTTAATAGAGCCACGTCCACATGTTCTTTTTTCATCAGTGTAAGCACGCTTTTGCGCTTGTGTTGTTTGTTTATCCCACCGGTGTTCCATACCATTATATTCAAACTAGCCATAGTCTATGCATGTTTTCGTGTAGTTTTTGGTAATGTTTCTGGAGTATGAAGCTACAATAGATGCACATCCAATTAATGAGGTCCCGTTGAGAGCTGAGCTTAAAAACATATATATATACAAATAAAAATCCCCTATTTTCCCCTCACCCAGAAAGTCGAACATGCCTGTGTTCCAAGAACACATCCTCCGCGATTGACTTTCTCCCATGGTCCACCGGATTGCCCAAACTGAGCATTGTAATCCTAATTTTCCTATGCTCATTGCCATAGGATCTAACATTTCCATTCTATTGCAATAGAATGTCGCTTTTGGTCTTGCACCTTCCCTTACTGTAATGAAGTATTGTGATAAATAACCTAAAGATAAAAATAAAAAATAAAATAAAAAAAAGAGAATAAACCTTTATCGACATATTCCTTTGAACCCTCCACCAACGTGTGGGGGGGAAAAAAGGAAAAGATTGTAGAGCAATATTGACACCTTAATGTGAAGAACATTGGAAAAGAATAATGTAAGTTAAAATATATTTAAAAAATATAGAGTAATATTGACACCTTAATGTGAAGAACATTGGAAAAGAACAATGTAAGTTAAAATATATTTAAAAAATATAGAGTAATGAGAAGAAAAAATTAAATAAAATAAAAATCAATGGAAAGATATAGATAAGGAATAAGAGATAAATAATTATCAACGTGGAGAAGCCACTAGAACCGATTTAACTGATTAGATAAGATAGAAAAGCAGCGCCTTTTAGCGCTTCAATGTGCCTTTAATGGAGTGATTACTTAAATTGTTAGAATAACCCTGCTGTGCTCATACGTTTATGTGTGGTTAATTTTAAAGTATTATTAAGGACTGATTGCACTTCATTTAATTTATTATCTGCTATGTGTATGCACACCGAATGTTATTGTTAGAGTTGTATGCTTCGTTGTCATGGTGCCTTATATTCTAGAAGGTTGTAGAATATACTAGTGCCTAGACTATTTTACATTCCAGAATGATCTAAGAGACCCAGGGCATTTGAGCGATAAACCCAGAATATTCCAGATAGATCTTTTTGCATTGATATTTATTTGTCCCCTCAGAGACCAGAGACTGAAATTATAATGTATTATGAATCGTATTATACACAGTACACTTTGTTATAGACGACTTGCATATCGTTTGCTACTTTGATGAACACAACAATGTCATTCCAACACTGGTGGAATGACCTCATTGATGAACACAATAAAGTCATTCCAACACTGGTATATATTTAGAGAGAGGCTTAACTGATTCCGGCATTTTCGTCATGCTTTGGGTTATTTGCTGCATTTTGATTCAGGAAATCCTCAGCTTCAAAGGGTGTATATGGACCTGACCTGCGGCCGTTATTGCCCAAGAATGATAACAGCGCCGGATATGCTAGCCTTGGCTTGTAGCCGGCTTTGTACAGCTTTTGCATCACATCTTTGTATGGTTGACGTCGGATGATGGCCTCTCTGCTCAAATCTTCGTAGATAAATATTGGTTTATCACCATACTTCAGCTTCCCACGTTGGTTGCGAGCATATTTGATGATGTCATCCCTTGTTGTAGTTTTCCGCAGAGTGACAATGATGACTCTCGGCCCGTTGATACTTTGCCCCTGGGAACCAATTCTGTAAACTTGTTCCACTTCTGGCACTTTGTTTGGATCGGAGTTTTCCAAAATCGTTGATAACTCTTTTGGAAAGTTGATGTCTTCGCAGTTCACTGCTTCATCAAGCCCCACAATGCGGATGTTATTCCGCCTGTGGTAACGATGGGTTTCTAGTTGCCTCTCCATCACTTCGTTTTTAAGCAATTTTATTTCCCTCCGATATTCCTCTTTAGCTCTTTCCATCTCTTCTCCCATCTCTGTCAAGCCACCTTCGTTCGCTTTGACTGCTTTTGTGTTTTCTGTCACCGAAATCTCCACTGTCGTGATTCGCACGGACTGCAAAGCGACCGCTCTCATAACCTCTTCGAATTTAGTATCGATGTGTTCAGCGTGTGCGACCAACTGTTCTTCTACGTGTGCTTTGAAAGCGACCATCTGTTCTTTTATCAGGATAGTCAGAGAGTTGAAGTCGGGCTGTGCAACTGAACTGCTTGTGTCAGTTGATGTTATTGGAGCAGTGAGGGATCCGATGGATGTTTTTGCTATTATCTTCTCAAAATCGCCTGCTTTTTCCTTCACGGTACTTTTTTCTGATGTTCCTGTTATGTTGTCATCTATTGTCTCCATCTCGGGGCCAGTTGTCCTTGGTCCCTGTGTATTCTCCTCTATATTCCCCGCGTCGGGGCTTGTCCCCAACGCATCTGCCACAGCGTCGCCTGTTATTTTCCTTGAGCGTGTTTCAATCGGCGCCGTTAGAATTGCTGTGTCTTGTTTCCTTCCACCCTTTCTCTTATCCTTATCCATGTTGTCTTTTTGATATAGTTAGTAGAGGGTCTTATCAATACATACGATGTGGTCTAATCTCTTTTGGTATTGTCCAAATAAGGTTTTTAAACGAAATTAACGATAACGGGAGCGGAGCTGTAACCAATTGCGTGCGCTACATATTGCAGCTAAACCGGAAGTCGGTTCTCTTTTAATAATAGAATGTCAGTGCAACAAAGTCAGAGGTAACTATAGTTCCTATACTACGGATACCCGACCGGTGGAGCTCTGAATGGAGTGAGACGGAGCGAAGCGGCACAGGGAAAAGCAAGATGGTGGCTGGAGACGGTGGTTCTCTCTAGAGCTCTGGCTCCAGAGAAACTGTAGACTGGTGGGATAATCCTGTCGTCGCTGGGAGAAGGGGTCTTGTACGGACCGGTCCTTGTATTCCTAGCGCCCGATGGCAGGATTAATAGCTAGTAGTCCAAAAGCCCGTTGGCATGGATGATAGCTAGTTAGCTCCGTTTGTACTTAAAGCTAACCCGCAGGCGGTCTCCAAGGAGTAGTTATATCCAGAACGTCGCTGGGTTCAACTATAAGTCTCTCCACGTTACTTCGCTTACACAAGTCACTATACTGTGCCAATAATGGCTCGACAATATTATAGTTGTATCTAATTAGCCGTACGGCTCTCTATAACGATACGCTGCTCTCGGTCTGTGTACAACTGCACCAGACGTCTTCTCTCTCACTGCTAGTTTTCCTGTTAATGCTGCTGCTGAACGTCTTCTCCACAACACACTCTATCTTAGTTCCCTGTGGACCCCGCCTGTTCACCTGTACAGATCAATGCGCTAGCTCCCTTGTCCGGGCATGCCTGAACATGTTCTGAAACATGTCTAGAGGGGCGCGCGCACTGGCGCCTACGGCGTTAAGAATGGGACATATACAATAAGCGAATGACGAATACTGTTAGGCAAACAGATGACGTAAAGATATATATCTTATATATATAAACAATATATAAGTTATACAAATTAATAAACGCAGACTTTCAGTGTTAATCTGGACCTTCAGAACAGCCGCCCCCTAATTAGTCCGAACCTAATTAGTAAATAAAATGTGGGGCACAGATTAATATTAAGGGTCAAGTCAACTTCTCCATAATGGGCTGTGGGGAGTTGGAATAATCTATAAAGTCAGTGGGTTATCGTCGTCGTCAGGGGGGTCAGGGAACGCAGGAAGCTCTATCAACTTAGCTACTGGTCTGGTATAAGTCCGCCCTTGGACGATGACTTCTGCCGCTCTGACCTTCCCATCTGAACCATTAATCACTCTGCTCACACGGCCGGCTGGCCACGTAGCTCGGGGTAGTGACTGGTCTATGATCATCACGACGGTCCCCACGGTCAGGTTGTCCCTGTCCTTTACCCACTTCTGACGGGCTTGAAGGGAGGGCAAGTAGTGTAGGAGGAAGCGGGCCCAAAACTGATCGGCCAGTACTTGGCTGTGTCTCCACATCCTCCGTCCGTTCATCTCGTCCTGTCTGTACACCGTCTGAGGAAGGGCAGGGTCCAGCCGCCCCATCAAGAGGTAGTTTGGGGTGATGGGGTCAATGTCAGCTACGTCGCTTGAAACGTAGCCGAGGGGCTTGGAGTTCAGAACTCCCTCAATCTCTGTGAGGACCGTAGCCAGGACTTCATCGCCCACGGTCTGGGCTCCAAGTACGGTGTACATAGCAGTCTTTATTGATCGGACCTCTCTCTCCCACGTTCCCCCGGAAGGTGACCTGAGCAGGAGCGAGGCGAGTCTTGAGTTCTTCACCCATGTTCAGGAAGCTCGCTCTCAGTTCTGTGTCTCCTCCTCGGAAATTTGTCCCTTGGTCTGACAATAGCACTGATGGGGTCCCTCTCCTCGCTTGGAACCTCCGGAATGACATGAGGAACGAGTCTGTACTCATCGACTGGAGGAGCTCAATGTGAACAGCTCGGGTGGTCATGCATTTATACACGATGCCCCACCTCTTCTCTGTTCCTCTTCCTCTCTTGACGTTGAATGGGCCGAAGCAGTCCACGCCCGTGGAATGGAAGGCCCGCTCGCCGAGTCAGAGGCGGCAGGGAGGCAGGTCTGCCATCTTCGGGATAATAGGCTGTGCCCTCCACTTGCAACAGGTCGGGCAAGTTCGTTGGAATCGGCATACAGCTTCTCTCCCTTGGAGTATCCAGAAGCGCCGTCGGATCTCCGCAAAGACTCGCTCGGCCCCCGCGTGGCACACCACCTCGTCGTATTTCTGAATGATCAGATCAGTTATCCTGTGTCGGCTGCTTAGGACGATGGGATGCTTAACATCCTCGGCCAAGTCCGGGGCCCGTCTCAACCGACCACCCACCCTGATGAGGCCCTGGGCGTCGATCTCTGGGGCTAAGGTGAGGAGTCGACTGTCTGAGGGGACTGGCTTTGTCCTTATCAGACACTCTATTTCCTCTGGGAAAGAGTCTCTCTGCGCTCTCTGCAGCAGAAGAAGTTCCGCTTCCTTGTATGCAGGTGCATCGAGGTCTGTGGTGGGGGGGAGCTCCGGGTGGTGCCATAGGAATGTCCTTTTCTGGGCACTCTCCAGAGTTTGACAGTCGTCTAGGTCCGGGCCCGTTGGAGCCGGGGCTTGGCTCAGCCCGCAGAACATAGACCTTTTTATTTCTGACTCGTCTTGGTTCGCCTCCCGCAGTGTGGAGATAGGCCACTTCTCCTCCGGGAGCTTGAGGAACTCTGGGCCATCACTGTATGGGTTAGGACGGGTGAGGTCGGCTAGGGACATCCCCCGTGTGATGACATCCGCCGGGTTCTGCTTGGTGTCAACATATCTCCAACATGCCGCTCCTACCAGGTCTTGGATTTCGGTTACTCGGACTCAGACGAAAACTTTGTACCGACAGGAGGCGGACTGGATCCAGGTGAGCACGGTCATGGAGTCTGACCATAGGATGATCTCACGCACCGGTATGGTGAGTTCACTTTGCACCATTTTTGCGAGTTGCGCGCCTACCAGAGCTGCGCAGAGCTCTAGTCGCGGGATCGACTGCTGCTTGCGAGGAGCTATCCTCGAGCGGGCCAGGACGAAGGCTACGTGGACTTCTCCTCCTTCCTCTCGAGCTCTCAGGTAGGCCACTGATCCGTATGCCACTTCAGAGGCGTCGCTGAAGACGTGCAGGTCTATCTGACACGTCTCCAGCCGCACTGTAGGGGGGAAGTAACTCCGCGGGATGGCCACCTCGCGGAGTAAGACAAGTTCATGCTCCCACTCTCTCCATGTGGTAGCTAGGTGCTCGGGTATGGGGTCGTCCCAGCCCTGCTCCTTGGCCCACAGTTCTCTCACCAGCATCTTCGCCCGGGTGGTGTAGGGGAGGATACACCCCATTGGGTCGTACTGGCTGGCAAGTGTTCGGTACACACTCCGCCGAGTGGTCAGTCTAGTCGTGGTAGTCTCCTGATCCGTCCTCAGAGGTGTGTGTCGGTAGTGAAGCGAGTCCGTCTTGAAGTGCCAGACGAGGCCCAGGGTCATTTCTTGCGCTTCGCCTGGGGTGTGCGCCATCCAGGTCTCGCTGCTCGCGGCCTTGGTCTCTGGAGGGAGGTGCCGGAGAACTTGAGGGTCGCTACTGGCCCACTGTCGGAGGTCGAATCAACCTTTGGCTAATGAAGCCCGTAGCTTCAGTAGGATGCTCTCTGCTTCTTCTGGCGTGGATACGCTCTGTAGACAGTTGTCCACGTAGAAACTTCGTTCAACGCTGTGTCGGACATCGTCGTCGGCTCCGGGGTCTTCGGCCACGTCCTTCTGTAACGCGAACGTGGCGCAGCACGGGCTGCAGGTGGTGCCGAAGGGGAGTACCTCCCATTGGTATATCGAGGGTTGTTCGTCGTCGAGCCTCTCCCTCCACGGAAACCTCAGTAAAGACTTGTCTTCCTCCATCAGTCGAACTTGTAGGAACATCCCCTTGATGTCGCCGCTGATGGCCACTTTGTCCTGACGAAAGCGGATCAGGACGCCGAGGAGGGAGGGTCCGAGTGTCGGGCCGGGCAGGAGTAGGTTATTCAGATTCTGCTGTCCAATCTGATAACTGCAATTGAACACAATGCGGTTCTTTCCGTTGTGGGTGACCTTGTGGTGGGGCACGTACCATGACTCTGTCGTCCCTTCTGCCTCGTTGTCATTGATTTTCTTTATGTGGCCGACCGTTACCAGCTTCTCGATCTCGGTGCGATAGATCGTTGCTTGGGGGGGATCCTTGGCGAGGCGCCGCTCAGTGCTCTGTAGGTAGTGGTGCGTCGCTCCCTTAGGCACATGCAGAGTGGGCATCCCTTCCCGCCTCAAGAGTGGGGTTGCGTATCTTAGCACTCCGTCGACCTCGACCCTCGTAGTCTTCTGCTCGAGTAGAGCGATGGCATACTTGTCCTCTTTGGACCGAACCATCTTGCGTTCGTTCTTGAATGGCAGCGAGTCTAGTGTCCATAGCCTCTCAACGTGCTGTAGGAGAGTGTTGTCTGTGTCGCTCACCTTGGTGTAAAGGCAGCGTGTGGACGTTGGTCGGCTGGAAGGCCCGGAGAGGGGGCCCTGGAGCGTCCATCCCAGTCGAGTCTTAACCGCGGCTGGGCATCCTCTGGGTCCGATGTGGACCGCATCAGTTGGGACAATGAGGTCCGCGTGGTCGGAGCCAATGAGTAGGGTCGGTGTAGCGCCGCTGATGAGCGGTATGGGCAGTTGGCGTAGGTGGTCGTACTTTTCCCTCAGCTGTGGGATGGGGTAATCGTAGCGTGACAAACCTATGTCGTAGCTCGTGAACGCCTTGTTGATGGCGTACCGCTTCTCAGGCTGGTCGATCGCTGCAATGGTGAACGAGACGTTTTCACCTTTGATTGTCTTTAAGTCTCGACGAATGGTACGGAGGGTCATGGTCTCCTCTGGGCCGCGGCGGAGGCGAGGAGGAGTGTCTTCTCCGACCCGTCGCCGAGGACGTCGTAGGTGTCGAGTACCTTGTCCCCGTGACTGAGGAGTACTGGTACTACCTTGAGGAGCACTCTAGAGCTCCCACTCTTCGCGGGGTCGATGTGGAGTACTTCTGTTCTCGAGTTGCTTTGTGGAGCTGAGTTTCGCTTGTTGCTCTCGTGCAGTGCTTCGAAGTGAGCTCTGTCACACTTGTTAGCCTTAATCCACTGATCTACTTCGGCGGTGATCAGTTTCTTGAATGCGTCGCACTGTGACAGCCAGTGTTCGCTGTCGCAGTATTGACATGCGATCTTCCATTTCTCTTTGGCGGGGGGGTTGTGACTCTTCTGTCGTGACACCGACTCGGCCTGGTGCATCACTGTGATGGGCCTACTTTGGTCTTTAGCCCTCCTCTCTTTGGCGGGGGGGTTGTGACTCTTCTGTCGTGACACCGACTCGGCCTGGTGCATCACTGTTATGTGCTACTTTGGTCTTTAGCCCTCCTCGGTCCCTCTTAACAGTTCGAGCCACCCCATGCGAAGGTGTCAATTCTTAGGCTGCTAACCTCCCTGGCTAGGAAGTCCGCAAGATCCAGCAGTGACTGTTCTGGGCCATTCGGGTCACAGTAGTTTTGTTGCCGCCGAAAGCGTTCTTGGCGGAATGGGGGGAGCTTCTCCAAGATGCGCTCCACGTTGGAGTTGGCGTACAACTCGTACATCCTCTTCTCTCGTTGGGACTCGAGCATCCCTACTAGGGACTGTACTTTGACGGATAGGTCGTCCAGGGCTCGGTTGTCTCTAGCCGGGGGGAGACGTTCGATCTCACGTATCTCCTGAATGACATAGTCCCATGTGCGTCCGTAACGTCCGTCGAGGGCCGCCAGGGCGTCAGAGTAGGGAGTCCGTGAATTGGAGTATGCCAGCGCAATGTTGTGAGCTCTAGTTACCTTGGGATGCTTAAGGACTCGGAGAATGGCGTACTTGTATGACTCGTCTTGTACTCCTGACATGATTGTCTCTAGGCACATACGCAGCTCGGTGTACTGCGCTCGGTCTTCTCTTGTGAAGTCTGGGAATGTGGGTGTCCCAATGTAGGGTGCCATGGATGGCTGTGACACTGACGCACGTGGGGGGAGAGGCATCCGTGGCGAGTCTCCCTGTACGTTGGGTCGTTGGTTCGTGCTGGGCGGGAACCAGGAGCTGGGTTCCCAGGCACGATTCATTGGTGCCGTCTGGTGCTCGAACTCCCCACTGGGGCGTGTTGGGGGTTCATAACGCAGCGTGTCGGGACTGAGACCGGGGCTGCGCTGAGCCTCCTGGTCTGAGATGGGGTAGTGCGGGTGGGCTTTCTGTCCTCCCTCGTCCTCCGTCAGGCTTTGTAGTCGCTCGGCTAGCTGCTCTGCGACGTAAGCCGGTTCTTCCCGTAGGCGGGGTCCCGTGTAGCTTGGTCGGGGAGGGGAGGGTGCCCTCGACCCTTGTCGTGATGATCTCCGGGAGCTCCGGGTGGAGGAGTGGGGAGTCCCATTCTGGAGCGCTTGCGTCATTATTTGTGCTTGTAGACGGTCTCGCTCCATGGTTTCTTTAGCCTGGAGGCGTCTCTCTTCCAGTCTGAGATGTTCACGCTCACTCTCTCGTTGCGCCGTGGCGTCAGCCTGGAGGCGCCTCTCTTCCAGTCTGAGATGTTCAAGCTCACTCTCTCGTTGCGCCGTGGTGTCAGCCTGGAGGCGCCTCTCTTCCAGTCTGAGATGTTTGCTTTCGCTCTCTCGTTGCGCCTGGAGGCGTCTCTCTTCCACTCTGAGGTGTTTGCTTTCGCTCTCTCGTTGCGCCTGGAGGCGTATCTCTTCCACTCTGGAATGTTCACGCTCACTTTCTCGTTGCGCCTGGAGGCGATCTCTTTCCGCTGAAGCGGTTATTGTGGCGATCAGGACTTGCGCTAGCCTCTGGTCGGCCTCGCTTGGGGATGACGCTGATGATGGTGATTTGGAGTTGGCAGGGCTTGGCGGTGACCTGGTCTTCTCACGCTCTCCGAGGTCCCTCTCGGAGGCGCTGTACTCTGTCTTCTCCCGCGCTCCGAGGTCCATCTCGGGGGCGCGGTACTCTTTACTTTCATGCGCTCCGGAGTCCATCTCGGGGGCGCGGTGTTCTATGGGTCCATGCGCACCGAGGTCCACCTCGGGGGCGCGGTGTTCTATGGGTATAGTCAAGTCATGCCCCGCTTGTCCCCCCCTGTAAGCTAAGTCAGTTTCACTTAAACTAGCTTGGGTCTCTACATCTGGGGTTGACAGGTCGATAAGGTTGGGCATACTTGAGCTACCAATGTTATCCTTGCTTAACGTCCTCGTAGATAAGCTAGGAGGTAAATGGCGGATACTCTATTAACGGCGCAGGGACAGTGATACAAGTTGAACAAGCATTTTAATAGTCATAGCAACATACATATTATATATCACGGTTCTCTTTTAATAATAGAATGTCAGTGCAACAAAGTCAGAGGTAACTATAGTTCCTATACTACGGATACCCAACCGGTGGAGCTCTGAATGGAGTGAGACGGAGCGAAGCGGCACAGGGAAAAGCAAGATGGTGGCTGGAGATGGTGGTTCTCTCTAGAGCTCCGGCTCCAGAGAAACTGTAGACTGGTGGGATAATCCTGTCGTCGCTGGGAGAAGGGGTCTCGTACGGACCGGTCCTTGTATTCCTAGCGCCGGATGGCAGGATTAATAGCTAGTAGTCCAAAAGCCTGTTGGCATGGATGATAGCTAGTTAGCTCCGTTTGTACTTAAAGCTAACCCGCAGGCGGTCTCCAATGAGTAGTTATAATCAGAACGTCGCTGGGTTCAACTATAAGTCTCTCCACGTTACTTCGCTTACACAAGTCACTATACTGTGCCAATAATGGCTCGACAATATTATAGTTGTATCTAATTAGCCGTACGGCTCTCTATAACGATACGCTGCTCTCGGTCTGTGTACAACTGCACCAGACGTCTTCTCTCTCACTCTGCTAGTTTTCCTGTTAATGCTGCTGCTGAACGTCTTCTCCACAACACACTCTAGCTTAGTTCCCTGTGGACCCCGCCTGTTCACCTGTACAGATCAATGCGCTAGCTCCCTTGTCCGGGCATGCCTGAACATGTTCTGAAACATGTCTAGAGGGGCGCGCGCACTGGTGCCTACGGCGTTAAGAATGGGACATATACAATAAGCGAATGACGAATACTGTTAGGCAAACAGATGACGTAAAGATATATATTTTATATATATATAAACAATATATAAGTTATACAAATTAATAAACGCAGACTTTCAGTGTTAATCTGGACCATCAGAACACTATCAAAACCAATTGCTTTTAGCTTGTCAATCAGAATGGAGTGATTGACAGTGTCGAAGGTCTTTTGTAGGTCCAGCATGACCATGCCGCAGTATTTGCCCGCGTCCACCTCTTGTTTGATGTGGTCGTTCAAATAGAGAAGGCATGTGTCAGTGGAGTGGGATGTTCTGAAGCCAGATTGGAATTCGTAGATTTGATTTTTTTCTAGATGGAGGTAAGAATAGAAACAGGGCGGTAGTTGCCTGGGTCTAATTTGCTGCCCTTTTTGTGCAGAGGGGTCACTCTCGCAATTTTGAAGTCCTTGGGGACGTGTCCCTGTTTTATGGAGAGGTTTATTATGTGGGTGATGGCGGCTGCTGAGTCTCTGAGGTATTTGGAGGGGATGTTGTCATGGCCAGTGGCCTTGTTAGGTTGGAGGGCGCTCAGTTTTTTGAGTACCTCATCGGTTGTTACCATTTCTAGTTTGAAGTCGTCTTTGCGGACCCCTAGGTTTTTGTAGTATGTTACTATGTGTTCTACCCCATAATAGTGGGAGGGTAGTTTGTTTACCAGTGTTGTGGCTATGTTTGTGAAGAAGATGTTTAAGTAATTGGCTACATCCAGCGTGTTGTCCGTGTTTATGTTAGTGAATCTGGTTTTAAGTTTTTTACTGCAGCCTAGTTGATTATTGAGTAATTTCCAAAGTTCACATGGTTTGTTTTTGTTTTCCTCAGTTTTGTCAATGATGAAATCTTTTTTTGCGGTTTTGATCATGGTCTTAACGTCATTTCTTAGTCTGTTTCTTTGAATTTTTTGTTCAATCACGTGGGCTTGGAGTTCACTGTTTGAGCTTTTGGAAAGCTTTGTCTGACTTTTATGAAGTTCAGAGCATTTTTTGTCTCTGGCTTTCATAGCGGCCTGTATTTCAGTGTGCATCCATGGCTCAGCGCGATTTTTAACCCTGGTGGTTCTTAGGGGTGCTATGTTGTTGAGTATTGTTGTGAATTTGGTTTTGAATCCAAGCCATGTTTTTTCAACCTGTGTACCACTGAGTTCATCTGACCAGTCCATGCTCTCCAGTTCTTGGTTAAAGGCCTCTCTAGATGCCCTGTCAAGGCAGACCGCAGTAACTTCCAAACAGTGAAACTGAGAAAAATGACTTTAAAGTTTTTTGACTTGCCATCCAAAATGTGTTATAGGTAGATAGATGATAGTACCCAGATTTAACATGTATTAATGAAGTAATCTTTAGGCATACAAAAATATTACGTAATTATTTTAATTAACCCCAAAAAAGCAGATACTGCACTCTGCTGCACGATTTCCTTAAATAATTATACAGGTAATGTAAAGGCAAAGTGCAGTAACTTCAAATACAATGTTGTTTTCCCTCCAGCTTTCATAACTTAACCTAGCCATTTTATTTGGATCATCATCATTCCAATATATTCAGGTGTTAAATTTCATTTTCAAAATGGCTAGGTTAAGTTATGAAAGCTGGAGGGAAAACAACATTGTATTTGAAGTTACTGCACTTTGCCTGTACATTACCTGTATAATTATTTAAGGAAATCGTGCAGCAGAGTGCAGTATCTGCTTTTTTGGGGTTAATTAAAATAATTACGTCATATTTTTGTATGCCTAAAGATTACTTCATTAATACATGTTAAATCTGGGTACTATCATCTATCTACCTATAACACATTTTGGATGGCAAGTCAAAAAACTTTAAAGCCATTTTTCTCAGTTTGGAAGTTACTGCGGTCTGCCTGGGTTTTGAGTGTGATTTTGTAGTTACTGCAGTTTTTAAAACCCCATATCTCCAAAACTGAGCGACATTAACATCTGAAACTTGGTCACAAGATAAAACATTTATTGACAAGTTCAATTTCACTCATAACTAAATTTTGACTTTTTTCGAGTTACTGCGGTTAGCCTTGACAGGGCAGAGTAGGTTTTGAGGTCTCTAGATGTGACTGTTTTGTGACAGCCGGCCTTCTGTTTTAGCTTTTTGAGGGTACAGAAAATCATATAATGATCACTTAACCCGCATGCTATCACCCCTTTATTGGAGATCATGGACTTGTCAGAGGTCAAAATGAGGTCAATGGTGGTTTGTGTTGAATCACATACCCTTGTGGGTAGGGTGATTAGCTGGCTGAAACCGTGCAGATCAGAAAACCTACTGAAGGCCTTGAAGACGGCTGTATTGGCACACCATGGGAAATGATATATCATGCTGCCCAAGAAGAAATAGCAGATGTTCCCTCTCAACCTTTAAAACCACCCAGTATTCCCACCTGGATGTGTGGCACACGGAATGGGATCATATGATTGTTTACTCAAGTTCAAGTTCAAGTTTGTTTTTACACATAGTAAACGTACATCAGTGAAATGCTTTCTTCTGTATGAGCCCCTGAGAATGTGCTTTATACAGTAAAAAAAAGTAAAGGAGGAATATCAATATACAATATATAAACTAAAGTACAACCTAAGTACAATCTAAGTACAGTGACAGACAATGAGGTACAAATGCAGACTTAATTAGGTACAAACCTTTAAGGCAAGGTGCAAATCGCTGCTGTCGGGACAAAACCTCATAACTCCATTTTTTGAATTTTTTTTTTATTATATAAATCAACTCCGTAGATCATCCTCCATATGTGTGTGTGGGTTTTACAAAGTTTAAACAATGGAAAAGCATTAAACCGATCATCTGTCTAAACCTCCTTTTTTTTTTTTTTTTTGTCTTTTTCCCCCTCCATTTTCCTCCGATTTTCTCCCATCCCAATGTTAGTCGTATGCCAATTCCCAGTCCCTTCCTGATCGCTGCGCACTTACCCCCCACAGTCAGATCATCTGGGAGAGTGGAGGCTACCACGTGCTTCCTCCGACACACGTCCAGCCAATCACCGCTTCTTTTCACCTGGCAGCGCGGATTCTCATTGAGAGGGCGTAGCGTGTGGGAGGACCACACTATCCCCCTCACGTCCAATCCGCGCTTAGCAGGCGCCCCGACCGAACTGTAGGAGTCGCTGTTTACAACGACCCGGACCCACCCCGCCAGCTTCTCCCACCCTCTGATACAGCCAATTGTATCAGTGCAGACGGCCAGCCAAGCTGGTGACAACCCCGGAGCTGTGAGCTGGATTCGAACAGGCGAATCGAGCTCACAGCTCCGGGGCTGGTGACGAACGCAATCTCCGCTCGGCCACCTAACCGCCTACCCATCCCTACTCCTAACCCTATTCACCCTCAAATCTGTGTTAGTTTTTTTCATCTGCTGAAAAGTTGGGTTTTTGGAGTTATGAGGTTTTGTCCCGACAGCAGCGAAATGCAAGTGGGGAATGAATGTAGTGCAAATATTTTAATAATAGATAAATATAATGTAGTGTTAAATTGTCTAAAGTGAGTGTTAAGGTGAGTGTTTGTTTAAAGTGAGTGTGTGCATGTGGATGTGTGTGCTATGAGTGTAGATGGATGGGGTTGATGATGTTACATAGTCATTGAGTCACTAGTTACTGCTCTCTAGTGGTGGAGAGTAGAAGCATCAGTCCAGAAGGGGGAGACATTCTTTACATCATTGGCTTGTGTTACTCTGAAGTATGTTGACCTACAGGCTACCTCTGTAGTGGGAGTCGAACTGGTCTAAACTAGAGGTAGTGGCTGGTGGCTGAGAGGAGGACGAGGAAAAAGCTGGACGCTATACTGGAAAACCCCTAGCACCCCCTCTATGAGGAGCTAGCCATGATGAGGAGCACGTTTAGCCATATAATTACCCCCCCCTCCTTTGTGCCAGTAGTAGAACTGTTAGGGCTATCTGACTCTTAATAATAAACACTGTGTGTTAGGGTTGGACCATGTATACTATCATCACTGCACTTTGTGCTATGCTCTATGCTCTTGCTCTATTTATTATTATTATTATTATTTATTATTATTATTATTATTATTATTATTATTATTATTATTATTATTATTATTATTATTATTATTATTATTATTATTATTATTATTATTATTATTATTATTATTATTATTATTACCTATTCTACCTGTACCCCCCCATGCTGCTATGCCACCTGCATATCCCCAAGGGGATTAATAAAGGACAACAAAAATAGTCGACTGAATATCTTTAGTCGAGGACAGCCCTTGTGCAGATCCACACCATTTCATAGACACACTTTCAATCTGTGTTTTGATATACATAATATATATTCTAGATTCAGTGGTGAAACTTTTACCGTACCCTACAGTAAGATGCAGTTCACTAACTAAGCCTTTACAGAGAAAACCAGAGATGGATTATGAAGCTGAGGGCCCCCGGGCACAAACCTCTCTAGGGCCCCTACATCCACAGAACCCATTGGCACACAGTAGACCTTTAGATATGGTACAATATGGTGCATGGCTGTATGGACTGAAAGTGATCAGATTAGTGACCACCAACAATCAGGCAGGTTGGACGCCCATGTAAATATGTTACCCACTATTGTTGGGAGCCTTTTTGGTCTCATTTTAAGGGACCTCTTGAATCCCACATGCACTTTTGACCCCTGGGCCAATGCCTGATAGGCCTGTTTGGTCATTTGGCGTCGAACCCTCACATCACCATGCATTATCTTATAGGTATTTCCCTGATACTACCATCTTTTCTCAGATGTTCTTATTTAATTTTAAATTAAAAAAATTACTTCTACACCACATTCGGAGCAGAAACGGTGTGAAAGCCTGCTCTGAGAACCCAGATGTGAAGATGTCTACTACTTGACTGTCTAATAACAAAGCTGCGACAGTCACCAGAAGTCACCAGTCCAGAACAGACAATCAGGTCAGTTTGAAGTTTACAGCTAACTCTATGATGACACCCTTTCCCTCTCCCCCACATCTGCTCTACCCTAATGACCTCTACACCCCATTCTCTCTCTCTCGCTCTCGCTCTCGCTCTCGCTCTCGCTCTCTCTCTCTCTCTCTCTCTCTCTCTCTCTCTCTCTCTCTCTCTCTCTCTCTCTCTCTCTCTCTCTCTCTCTCTCTCTCTCTCTCTCTCTCTCTCTCTCTCTCTCTCTCTCTCTCTCTCTCACTCGCTCTCTCTCTCTTTCTCTCTCTCTCTCACACACACACACACACACACACACACACACACACACACACACACACACACACACACACACACACACACACACACACACACACACACACACACACACACACACACACACACACACACACACACACACACACACACACACACACACACACACACACACACACACACATTCCTTGTCTTTCCCAAAACATTTGACATGATGGCCAGTGAGATGTCTGTATTAGACGGAAGGACCGGTATGGACACTTGAAAAGAAGCCCAATAAATAAATAAATACAAATCTGATCAAATCCCTCAAAACTCAAAATGCCAGTTACAGTGATTTATAGTTCAAAAGAAGGGAGGGTGGTTTGAAGAAAAAATAAGAAAAAAAAATATATATATATATAATCGAAGAGACAAAGAAAGACAAGAAGTTCCCAAACCTTTTGGCAGATGACCCAATATTGAGGTCAGAAAAATGTTGTTACCCTGAAAATGTAATACTGAACACTGGAGACATGGGCCTGGAAAGTAATACAATGTTTCAATAATATAATCAAGTTGCTCTTGTGTGTTGGTCAGTGACGACTCATAGCCACAGTCAACCAATGTGGAATTCACAATGGCTTCTGTGACCGACAGCGGGTTTATCCCTGAACGGCCCAAATTCTCAGAACCGTTGAGGGAGTAGTTCATATTTTTTGTATTATGAGTAGTATTAGTAGTAGTATTATTGCCACCATGAGGCAAGATGACTCAGAATGTCACAGGCCTCCTTGCTAAGGCAAACATATTTGTCAAGTTTGGTGGAAATCAGACTGCAAATTAGAAAATATTTTAAAGAAACACTCATTTGAAGATTGGAAGTTTAGCCTAATGTTGGTGCTGCACCACAACATTTGGACTGATGTTGGCGCTAGAGGAAAGGTCATGGGGTCACCAACATCAATAGGGTCCATCCTCTAAGGGTCATAAATGTGCATTGCAAATTTGAAAGGATTCAAATGAAATCTATTCGAGTTGTTACGTTCACGTGAAAAGTCTGTGGCGGTCAGGGTAAATCCATGTTCACTGTTGTTCAGCGAGTTGGGGGATACAGTAACAAACAGTATTATTAACGTAATTTTAATTCAGTCTGATGTGGAATTTTTCAAGGAACCCAAAAGAAAGAAAGAGGAAGAATAATTAAATTATTAATAAGTTTTAATTTATTTTACCAGTACTGTACTGTGGGTAAGGGGTCATTTGGCCTATGCCTTCCATAATGATTATACATAAAGCATGAAGAGCACGTTCAGCCAAAGACTCATCCCCTTCCTGACACACCACAAACCGCCTGGGCCGGTCCTTTATACCGGCAGCCATCAGGCTCTACAACCAAGGGCTCGGACGGCCGACTCTGTGGTCAGGAGAATTATCATTATCAGAACTCGGGACGTGAGAACTCGAGACTCATATCCACGTGCACTCACTGGACTATCCTGTTTTGGTAACACTTTATAATAACACAATTAACAAAATAACACAATAATGCAATTTTATTAACATATAAAATACATGTGTGCACATATAACATATAGTGTAACGTGGGGGACACTAGGACCCATGAGTACCCTGGCCAGGTATTGCCAGAGTATGTAGAGGGAGTCTAACGCGAGTGAGGCAGCACGAATTCCTTGGCTCTGCTGATGTACATAACATGTATGTAGCTTCCATTCAAACAGACGAGAACAAACGTGAAGTCTCACTCGCGTGAGACTCCCTCCTCTACATACTCTGGCAATACCTGGCCATGAGGGTACTCCTGGGTCCTAGTGTCCCCCAGGTTACACTATATGTTATGTGTGATTGATTGATTGAAAAGTTTATTAACAGATTGCAGAATGGGTACAGTACAGTACAGCTCAATACATACAATTGTTAAGAGGATGCAGACCTGAGAAAGACTTTCGTCTTGTTTCCAT